>NW_022111372.1:95734572-95738145 GCF_000313985.2 Echinops telfairi
TGTGCTGTTACGTAAAAACCGCGATAGAGTGAAGCCACGGAAGTCGAAGCGCGAAGTGGCGAGGGTTCACAGTATATCACACCAGCTCTGGGTTGACAGTTCAGGGCAGAATATGGTCAAGGCCATGACTTCCGTAACAGTAGGCCCCCTCGCCCCCGCCCCCCCCAAGCAGAGAGTATCCATCTCACTAGCCAACCTGCTTTGCCTTCAGATATGAGTTTTTGAGGATACATTTGGAGGTGTAGCCAAGAAAGAGGAGTCACAGGACTGTTCCCTTAGATGGCAGTTTCCTTCACATCCTACATTCCCCCAGTCTCAAAAACGTACTAAACAAGGCTTTCTCTGTCTGTCATATCTGGAGGAAGATCCCTGACTCCTTTCAACATTTGTGGGCCTTGGGGAGCCACACGTGCCTTGGCATCAATCCTAGGTCTAAGAGGTTCTCAGCACAGGGACCCTGGGTCCAAAGGATGCATTCTGCTTCTCTTATTTCATGGTGGTAATCAGGTCTTCCCTGTTCTCTGCTTGATTCTCTCTCCTTTCATCTCTTGTAAGATAGCAGGTGGTGCAGGTTACAACCTGGGAAAACTCCCTTGACATGGGATCAGGGTTGTGACCAGAGTAAGGTGTTGCGTACCCACCCTGATCCTCCTACACATGCTTGACTAATACATCATAGGGGATTATTCCATAACTGCCACACCATTGAGAATCAAGTTGGCACATTTTTGGTGTGGAAGGGCTTGATTCAAACCATATAAGTCACCTTGTCCTTTGAGGATAAAAAAAACCTTCCTCTGTGCTGGGACTTTTTGGTGCCTAGTTTAAAAATGTATATGGACTTTTGCCCAACTCCATTGTATTCCTCTTCCTGTCCTAAAAGACCAGGGTTGTTTTTCCACTTCGGGTGAGCTTGGGGTGGTAGTGGGCAGAAGCCTGTGTCCTGGGTTCTATTTGAAGGGACATCACTGAGCACTTCTCATTAGCCTGGCACAGTCCAGTGCCCTCCTCAAGCCTAGTAGCACTCCAGAGGCACATGTAAAGGGATGAAGAGGGAGGCACCTGCCCCAGGGTCTAAGTCTAAGGGGGCTTAAAATGACATTTCGAGACACCACAGATATGAGAGGTGCCAGTCTGAGGAAGAGGGCAAAGTAGTGTCTGCTGAAACATAGCTACTACCAACATCTATTCTTGAAATGCAGGGGAGGGGCGGGAAAAGGCACTTTAAAGGTTGCCCGGATAGAAGTGTGGAGTCCCCACGAGGCTTTCTGTTTCCCTGACTTGATTCTTTTCCTGTCCTAGGGCAGAGTCTCCTGCTCTGGCCTCTCTCTCTCTCGCCTCTGACAGGCCCCACACCCTCACTTTCTGGGTAGCAATGGGATAAACAACCCAGTCTCTGTCATGCTCTGTTAGCCAGCTTCATCCGTTCCGCAAGCTGAAATCACTAGGATTGATTGAAAATACACTTTCCTTGGCCTTTTCAAAAACAGATTGAATCAGATGTGGTGAGCTGCCTGGGAAAAGCCCCCACTAGTTCCTGCCAGTGACGACTCCCTTCCTCTCCGGTGACTCTGTCACTCAGTAGGCACCACTAACTCCCTTTCCCTCCTAAGAAGGTCCTAGCCCCAAATTTTGTCAGCTGGAAGGGCTACCTCATGGTTTCTTAGCAAAACTGTCCCTTGGGAAGGATCCCTCCCATCCTGGTCCCTGAGAGCCTTCTCAGAGTTACCACAAGTCTTACATATGCCCCACCCAATCCCATCCTATGCCCAGGCCAACCCTGGGGCACAGTTCATTTCCAAGGATACAGGTGCAAATTGCTCCCTTCTTCAGGATATCAGGAGACGGTCCACTTGGCGGAGCAACTTAAACGCCTCCAATACTATTCAACCAAACTCAGTATTACTCTCTCAGAGGTTTTCTGCAGGTCACAGTCTCCAGTGACACAGAACCACTTATTCTCACCACCCATGGGTGGGGTGATTATGAACTTAAGTGGAGGGTCTGGAGACATTTGAGATAGGATGACACAAGGGTGTGTCTGTGACAGATGCAAACAAGCCAGAATGCAACCTATTTATTACTAGTGCACAATAATAAATTATGAATTTGATATATTTGTGTGACATGAACAGCAATATATTAGCAGCTACAATGAAAAGACTCAGGGTAGAGTTTAATGCATTGAACACTGATGAAAGAAGACCCGAGGAACTGCGGAGGACATCAACAGGACATTCATGAAGAAAGCAAAGGTCATTAAAAAGACCGGAACGAAAGACAAGATCTGAATGGATGTCAGAAGAGACTCTGACATTTGCTCTTAATCATGCAGCAGCCAAGGGCAATGGGAGACATGATGAATTCAAAGAGCTGAATAGAAAATTTCAGGGTGCTCGCTTCAGCAGCACATATACTAAAATTGGAACAATGCAGAGATGAGCATGGCCCCTTCACAAGGATGGCACGCAAATCCGTGAAGCGTTCCATATTTTTAAATCATTGCTAGTGTCAGGAGAATGTGAGCGTGATTTGATTAGATTTAATGTGCTTGGCGGAGCTGCCTGACTGTAGCTGCTATTCTTGACAAGACATTAGAATTTATTTTATACTCACATTTTCATCTCAGGCCAATGCTGTCATAAAACTGTTTTATTTTACAAAAGAAAAGAGAGAGAAAATTTCAAAGAGCAGCTCAAGAAGACTAAAATATTATACTGAACTATGTAAAGCTCTAGAGCTAAAAAACCAAACAGGAAGAACATGCTCAGCATATCTAAAACTGATAGAGCTCAGGGGTGGGACGGGGGGAATCTAGCTTTGAGTTGCAATATTGAAAGATTCTTTGGGAAAAATATTTAATGATGCAGGAAGCATCAAAAGAAGATGGAGAAAAGAAGAAAAGATGGAAAGAACACACAGAATCACTGTACCAAAAGAACTCGTTGACACTCCACTGTTTCAGGAGGTAGCACATGAATGAGAACCAATGGTGCTAATGGACGAAGTTGAAGCTGCAGTGAAAGCATTAGTCAAAACAAGGCTCCAGGAATTCGTGGGATACACATTGAAATGTTTCAACAAGCTGATGGAGCACTAGAAGCACTCAATCATCTATGACAGGAAATTTGGAGGACAGATGCTTGACTAACTGACTGGAAGAGACCCATATGTGTACTCGTTCCAAAGAAAGGTGACCCAACAGAATGTCATTGCAAGTGAAATTTTATGGAAGATCATCAAGCAAAAGTTTCAGCAGTACATTGAAAGGTAGCTGCCTGAGGTTTAGGCCAGATTCAGAAGAGGAGGTAGAACAAGGGATTTCATTGCTGATGACAGATGGATCTTGGTGGAAAGCAGAGAATACCAGAAATATGTTTCATTGTGTTTTATTGACTATGCCAAGGCATTTGATTGTATGGATCATAATAAACAATGGATAGCTTTGAGAAGAACGAGAATTCCAGAACACTGTGTTGTGCTTATTTGGAACGTGTACTTGGATCAAGAAGCAGTTATGGGGACAGAACAAAGTAATGGAACACTGCACGATTCAAAATCAGGAAGGGTGTG
>NW_022111372.1:95739611-95741422 GCF_000313985.2 Echinops telfairi
ATTGGTATTCAACCTGTCATTCAGGTCTCAGCCTGATGGTGTCTTCTTGTGGGTGTGGCCTTCTCATCAGGAGGACCTGGGAACCTCCCCTTCTCTCTCTGCCTTCAACCTTCCTGCTGGTGGACCCTGGTTGCTGCCAGAGCCCTGTGATGCATCCACTGCCCTTGGATCCACATGACTCTGCACCCACCAACCTGTGATCTTCCTGCATTCTGCATCATTGCTTGTAGGGCTGCATGAATCTCAAGAGGGACTTGTGGACTAGTATCAGACTTATGGACTTGAGTTGGAATGGGCTTGGTTGTTTTCTTTATACATAATTATTTGTCAATCTAAAGCTCTCTCATATATATATACTTATATATACACACACACACACACACATATATATGTCACTGGATTTATTTCTCTAGTCAACCCAGCCTAACATACTGATCTTTTTACTGTCTCTACAGTTTTGCCTTTTCCAAAACGTCATGTAGTTGGAATCATGCAGTGTCAGTAGACTTATTTTGAAATTAGGAATCAACTTTCCTTCATTGCTCTCCATCCCTCCCCACACTTGTTCCTTCATCAAACTCAGGAAACGTCACCTGGATGCATCTACTTTCCTTGCTCTCCACTGCCATCATCCTAGTCCCAGCACACTGCCCCTTTCTCCTGAACTACTGCAGTCGTCTCCTAACTGGTTTACCCGCTTCCACTCTTGCGCTCTCCAAGCCATTTTCCGTTAAGAATCCACAGTGATCCCTTTAAAATAGCTTTCAGATCAGATGAACATGACGTCAGTCAGTGGCTTCCAGTCACGCTCAGAATACCATACTGTTCCCATAAGCTGTTATTACACTGTTCTGTGGTCTGGCCTTGGTGCAATTCTCCGAAGTCTCTTGTTGTCACTCTCCCCATCTAGCCACACTGGCTCCTTCCTTGTTGTTCTTTAGGTATTCCAAGCATCCTAAACCCTTTGTTCTTGATGTTCCCTCTCTCTGGAATGTTCTTCCCCCTCCGTCTCAGTCTCATTTCTCAGGTTTCAGCTCAGATGTTAGGTCCTCTCAGAGGATTTCCCAAAGATAAGTGGCCTCCACCAGGTCCATCTCTAACTACATAGCTGTTTTTCTCCAGAACAACATTTTTTGTGCATGTATTACTTATCTTTCCCCACTGAAATAGGCATCATAATTTGCTACACTGCCACCAGCGGTCCTCCCCTCTCCTCTAGGGCTATCAAGAGTTGGCATCGACTTGAGGGCAGTGAGTTTGAGTTGGCATTTTTTGACCATTGGATCTGTGCTCCATGAGGTCAGAGAGCTTTCTCTTGGTATTGCTACTCCTCCGATGGCCTTAAACAATGTCTCTCAGATAGCAGATGTGCAATATGTATTTGTCGAATGAATAAACAAGTGTACTGAGCATTGGGTACCAGAGATTGGCAGTTTGAATCCACCCATTGGCATCTACAAAGAAAGGCCTGGCAATTTGCTTCTGTCAAGACGACATGTGGGGCAACTCTGCTCTGACACACATGGGTCGCCATCAGTTCGAATCAACTTGACCGCAAAGGTTAAGAGACCACAGCTGGGGTCTGATTGAACACAGAGCACATCCCTGTATTAGAGAAGCCTGAAGTGTGAACTGTATTTTTCTACAAACAGAGAGATGCAGAAACACTAAGCACAGCAAGGGGAGCAAAACAATGAAGTCCCCAAGGATTACTAAAATTAGACTTAGGGGCTAGGGTATGGCACCCCATCAGACTCGACCAGGAGAATACTTCTAAAGTGTGGAGGAAAGGCCAGCCCCCCACAACTAAT
>NW_022111372.1:95743941-95746077 GCF_000313985.2 Echinops telfairi
GGGTGCATAACCAAATGTGGTGAAGAAAGCTGATGGTGCCCAGCTATCAAAAGATGTAGCACCTGGGGTCTTAAAGGTTTGAAGATAAACAAGTGCTATCTAGGTGAGAAGCAACACAGCCCACATAGAAGAAGCACACCAGCCTGTGTGATCATGAGGTGTCGATGGATCAGGTATCAAACATCAAATACCCAGAATAAAAAATTAGACCGATGTGAATGAGGAGGAGGGTGGAGTGAAGACCCAAAGCCCATCTGTAGACAACTGGACATCCCCTACTAAAGGGTCACAAGGAAGAGATGAGTCAGTCAGGGTGCAGTACAACACCAATGAAACAAATAGCTTTCCTTTTCCTCTAGCTCTTAAATGCTTCCTCTGCCCCCCGCCCCCACTATCATGATCCCAATTTTACCTTACAAATCTGGCTAGACCAGAGCATGTATACTGGTACAGATAAGAACTCAAAACACAGTGACTCCAGGACAGTTGAACCCCTCAGGACCAATAATGAGAGTAGCAACACCAGGAGGGGTAGGGGAAGGCAGGGGGGGGGGACTGATCACAATGATCGAAATTTAACCCCCTCCCAGGGAGATGAACAAAGGAAAGGGGGTGAAGGGAGACATTGGTTGGTATAAGCCATGAAAAAAATAATAACTTATAAATTATCAAGGGTTCATGAGGGAGAAAGGGTGATGGAGGGGCTGGGGAATGAGCTGATGCCAGGGGCGCAAGTAAAAAGAAAATATTTTGAAAGTGACGATGACAACATGTGTACAGATGTGCTTGACACAATGGAGGTAGGTATGGATTGTAATAAGAGTTGTAAGAGCCCCCAGTAAAATGACTTAAAAAAATAATAATAACACCAGAGACATATACTATCCTTAGAACAGAAAACCATATGAGATCCAAATTGCAGCATTTGCACAGAAATAAAGCTCAGAAGGCAGGAAGGAGTGGAAGCGAGTGAGTGGCTATTGGGAACACTGGGAGAAAGTGGGAAGCCTACTGTTAAATTTCAATGATTGTAATCAAAATCACGACGTAAAATGTCTATGAATTGCTGCTTTCATTTGACCTGTAAACTTTCACCTGAATCACAATTTGAAAACCTTTTTTTTCTTTAAAAGAGCGAGAGAGACGCGAGTGCTTCATGGTTATACGCCAGGCACGTTTTCTCCGGGCTGCACACTCTTCAGGGCTTTCAGACGCCGTCTCTTCTTCTCATTTGGGAAACTTTGGAGACAAAAAGAGAATAACCTATTTTAAAGACCTTCCAGTCCATAAATGTGCTCCACCTTCTTGCCAACTTGATGCTCAGGGCAAGTTTCATTTCCCCACACATTTGCTTCCCTCGTGCGATGGCAAGAATGACCACTCATGTGATGTCCAGAGAAACTGGTCTGGGACCATGAATCCCATTGGGCTTTGGCAGAAGTGGAAAGGAAGCCGCCTCAGGCTATTTCCACAGCCCAGGGCGTGCTAGACACTGAAGACGGGGTCACCCTAAAAACTCACAACTTGCTCTGTGCTCAAAGACTTCTTGATTGTTCCAAGAGAGAACTTTCTTTTCTGGCTTTTAAATATTGTTGGTGTGTTTTTTTTCTGTTTTAGTCTTTCTTTTTATTTTTTAGCTTCATCTTATTATTATTATTGCTTTTTTCTCTTTCTTTTTTTATTGTTTTTATTAGGTCTCCCAGTTTAGGAAGCACAATAACTGGAGTAATTGTTTATCAGGAAGGGAAGTGGGGAAAGGGAGTGGGAGGGGAATTGGGGAGTGATCAGTGGATGCGGGGAGGCAGTGGGGAGCTTTAGAGCTGATTGTGATGATGCATATACAACTCTTTTTAGAAGTGCTTTAACTATGGAAGTATATGATATGTGAATATCATATCAAGAAAACTCTTTGGCTCAAGGAACCACATTAAGCGTGCCTAGCTACCACTATCAATTGCTCAAGGAACCACATTAAAAGGTCCTGGATAGAGTGGAAGAAGCATGTGGAACAAAACTCCAAATCATACAAGAGACCAGGTTTATTGGTCAGACAGAGATTAGGAACTGGAAACACAGGGAATCCAGGGCGGATGATCCCTTCAGGACCAGTGGTGAGAGTGGCGATACTGGGAGGGC
>NW_022111372.1:95746384-95766350 GCF_000313985.2 Echinops telfairi
AATGAATGTACAAATGTGCTTTACACAATTGATGTATGTATGGATTGTGAGAAGAGTTCTATGAGCCCCTAATAAAATGATTTTTAAAAAATGTTGTTCAGTCGATTCTGACCCACAGAGACCCTCAGCATAACAGAATGGAACATTGCCCGGTCCTGCACCATCTTCACAATTGTTGCTGTGCTTGATCCCATTGTTGAAGCCACTGTGCTGGTCTAGTTTGAAAAGGGTCTTCTTTTCCACAGTGTCTGTGTTAGTCCGGGTTGACTAGAGAAACAAATCAAGACACACATACGTATGTAAGAGAACTTTATATCAAAGAGCATTTGCATATTGAGAAACATCCAGCCCAGTCCAGTCCAAGTCCGATATTAGTCCATATGTCCAATAGTAACCTGTAAATTCCTCTTCAGATTCACGCAACAAATGCAATGATGCCAAATGCAGGAAGATCACAGGCTAGTTGGCAGAAAGTCTGCAGATCCAGTGGCAGTGGAAGCATTTCATCGCTGGCAGGGGTCTCCACATGGCTCCTCCAGCTCTAGGATGCTAGTATAGCTTCATGTGTCTCATTATCTGGAAGACAAAGCTGAAAGTCTGCGTGTATCTGGCCTTCAGTGAGTTATTTATCTCTGTGGTGTCTCCAAATGAGGTCATCAAGCTGCGACCTGATTGACAGGCTAGACTCCACCCATTTGCAAGACTCTACCCCTTGACACCAGATTATGTAACTGCTACAATGCCCTTCTCCAGGACTGGTCTCACCTGACAACATGTCCAAAGTGTGTAAGATGAAGTGCTGTCATCCTTACCTCTAAGGAACACTCTTGCTGTACTTCTTCCAAGATGGATTTACTGGTTCTTTTTTATTTTTTTTGGCAGTCCATGCACCATCATTCAAAAGCACCGATTCTCTTCAGTCTTCCTTATGCAATGTCCAACTTTCACATGCAGATGAGGCAGTAGAAAATACCACGACTTGGGTCAGGCACATATTAGTCCTCAGAGTAACATCCTTGCATTTTAATACTCTAAAGAGGTTTTAGGGGCCCTGGTGGTTCAGTGGTTATGTGTTGGACTGAAATCTGGAAGGTCAGTAGTTCAAAACCACCAGCTGCTCCAAGGGAGAAAGATGGGGCTTTCTACTCCTGAAAAGGTAGTCCCAGGGGCAGTTGTTCCCTATAAGATTGCTATCCCCCAGTGAGGAAACAAATCACATGTCTTACCTCTGTCCTAGCCCTAGAACCTGAAAAGATGAACCCACTGGGGCTGGCTGGGGGAGGAGAGGAGAACTTGTTCCAGAAGGAACTGTCTGAGGGGGTCATAGGATCCATACACACGGGCCAGGGGAGAGGGGAGAACACCCAATTGAAAACAAACTGTTTCAGGGGAGGAGGAGGAGGAGTTCTTGGAGAAGAGAGGAAGGACAAGCTACCTTTAACCAGAACCAACTCTTGGTTGATGTCCAGAAACACAGAAATGACTGGTATCTGTTTGTCTAAATAAAGCCTTGCTTTTCCCTAAAAAAAAAAAGAAAGGAAAAGATTGCTATGCGTTGGCACAAGCTCGGGTGGCAGTGAGTTTGGGTTTCTTTTTTGTTAAAGAGAACTTGTGCACCAGGTGTAGTCAATGCAATGCTTTGCTTGAGTTCTTTCTTTCTTTCATCGTTTGATTTCTTGACTGCTGCTTCACGAACATTAACTGTGGATCCAAGCAAGACAAAATCCTTGACAACTTCCACCTTTTCTCCATTGATCGTGATGTTCTCCATTGATCTACTTGTGAGGATGCTGTTTTCTTCACATTGAGTTGTAATCCATACTGAAGGCTGCAGTCCTTGACCTTCATCCGCAGTCCTTCATGGGCCTGAAGTCCTTCTCCCTTTCAGCAAGCAAGGTTGTGCCATCTCCTGATGGCAGGTTGTTAAGCCACCATCCTCCAATCCTTATGCTGTATTCTTCTTCAAAGAATCCAGCTTCTCTGATGATTTGCTCAGCATACAGATTGATTAAGTAAGGGGAGAGGAGACAACCCTGATACACACCTTTCCTGATTGCCTTACCCCCACCCCTACATTTGAAAGTGGTAACTGTTTTATTAACTGACCAGATTACAGAAATAATCATGGTAAACACCTTAGTTCATTCTTCTGATGAGTCACTTAATGAGTCCGGTGGTCTTCCTTGTTGCAGTATCCCTACTCTCTACAAAATGCATGGTCGTTTTCTTCATACCACCTCCTGGAGAAGATCAGTTGAGGGACCACAGGAAGTTATAGCTTCTTTGAAAGAGTTTCCCAGCAGCACAGATCCCATGAATCAGATCCTCCGTGCAGATGATGCCGCATTTACCGAGAGATCGTGCATCAGAGTGCTGTCTGTCAGGGCAGTGTCTTACCGAGTTTGCCATCGCCACACTGGTAGATGAGTTCATTCCCTGACTGGAGGTTGGGTACCCCATGCAATGTCCGGCTCCCCATCCCCAGGCGGTTCACTGAAGCCTGCTTAAGCTCAACACAGGTGCCAGTGACAATCCGGCGAAGGCTGGTGTGCTTCTTCCATGTGTGCTTTGTTGCTTCTCATTTAGATGGCCACTTGTTTATCCTCAAGCCTTTAAGACCCCAGATGCTATATCTTTTGATAGCTGGGCACCATCAGCTTTCTTCACCACATTTGCTTATTCTCCTGCTTTGTCTTCAGCGATTGTGTCAGGAGGGTGAGCATCACAGAATGCCAGTTTAATAGAACAAAGTATTCTTGCATTGAGGGAGTACTTGAGTGGAGGCCCAATGTCCATCTGCTATCTTAATACTAAACCTATAAATATATGCAATAGATCTATTTCCCCATGATCATATATAAATAAATTTACATATGTACATGCTGTATTTAGACTTTTATAAAGGCCCTTTGCTTCCTAGTTCTTTCCTCTATTTCCTTTTACTTTCCTCTCCAAGGACAAACTTTTGAAGACAGGAAGGGTTAGGAAAAAAGGAGGAAAGGAAACAGGAATTACAGGAAGGAAGTGGGGTAAGTGAGGTTACATTGTGGGGAATGCAACCAATAATATGACATAAACTGTGTATGAATATTTTAATGGCAAAAGTAAACTACTTTCCTCTGTAAAGCTTGATCTTATTCTCCATAAAGTTAAAGGAAATAATAACACTTAAAAATAATTCCTTAACCAATACATTTCAAAACATTTATGATGATACTGTTTATTGGCTCTGTTCTGAGAATTTTTGTTTTATGTTGAGCTGTAATCTATTCTAAAGGCTGTCATCTTTGATCTTTATCAGTTAGCGCTTCAAGTTCTCTTCACTTTCAGCAAGCAGGTTGTGTCTGCAGTCTATAAGCTGGTCATGAGTCTTCCCTGGATCCTGACCGTGTGCTTTCCATACAGTCCAGCTTCTCAGGTGATTTGTTCAGCATCATCTTGAATAAATATGGTGCAAGGCTACAACTCTGACAATATCTTTCCTGATATCAAACCGTGAACTATTCTCTTGTTTTGTTCACATGGTTGCCTCTTGGTCCGTGTACATGTTTCTCATGAGCACAATTCAGTGTCTGGAATGCCAATTCTTCACAGTATTTTCCATATATTGCTAAGGTCCACAGAGTTGAATGTGGGGTACCAGCTCCCACAATCGAATGTGTCCAAGGGGTGGTTGTGTGATTGAGGGGTAAAATGAAAGAGACATCAGACAAGATAAAGCCTGCAATTGCTCACTTCTGGGACAGTCATGATCTCAGCAGCCAGGCTCACGCAGAGAGAGCAAATATATTTCAAACCAAGGCTTATTATATACACTTGGGGGCATGCAAGCCCCCCTAATTACAGGGAACCACATGCGTAACAGGAAGGGGGGTTGTACCATAGGCATGCATGTGACAGGAGGGGAACAAGTTAGGGGTGCATATGCAAAAGGAAGGGGAGGCACTAGAGGTAACATGTGACAAGATGGGTGGACTCTAGATTCAAGATGGCAGCCCTACCTTGGTCCTCTCTGAGTTGGCTTGACCGTATCTTTGGGCTCTCCTTCAAGGGAACAATCCATTTTCCTTATCAGAAGGGAATGGCCCTATTTAGGATGGGACAGACTATACAGGGTCTGATTGCTCTAGATGGCTGATAACCCTCCGGGAGATAACTTTTAAGCAGTTGACCTCCAAGTGTATAGTCATTGACTGTGTTAGCAAGCAGCACCATAGATTTGGCATACAATTTGGGGGGACGACCTGGGAAATAACCTTTCTGTTTCCCACGGTTCATTTTTTTTGTATAGCTAATAAAATACAAATAAATATCTTGATAGTCTCTGCTTCCAGTCAAGATCCATCTGACATCAGCAATAATGTCCATTGTTTCATGTCCTCTTCTGAATCTAGCTTGAATTTCTGGCATCCCCGTTGGATGTACTGTTATACCCGATTTTGAATTATCTTCCGAAAGAAAAAAAAAAGGTTTGGTTTATAGTGATGGAAAAATCACACTAATTAATGTAATAATTTTCATTAATGGCACAGTGGTTAAAGCACTTGACTGCAAACCAAAAGGTTCATTATTCAAACTCATCAGTTGCTCTGTGGCAGAAAGTTGTGACAGTCAAAGATTTACAGCGTTGGCAATTCTATGAGGGCAGTTCTACTCTGGATTCTCTCTGGGTGTCAATGTGTTGAAGCTGATGATGGCAATGGATTTGGTTTGGTGGTTAAACAAGCAGTAGCAATTCATAACCACCAGCTGATCTGGTGGGAAAAGATGACGATTTCTACTCCTATAAAGAATTACAGATTTGGACACTCACAGGGGGACGTTCTATTGTGTCCTACAGTTCAGAGTAATGACTCCAGGAGACATCTCAGTTAATTGGCCTAGTATCATGCTCAGTGTTTCTAGGCTACCGTCTAGTTCATTATGTAGTTAGTGTTTGAGGTTTTAAAAGCTTGTAAGGTCCAGAGAACAAGTCTTTTTAAACAAACATAGTGAGTTTCTCTTGAAAACCACTGTGTCTAGAACAAGGGCGGGGAGTGTCTGAGCCATGGGCCTTATAAGGCCCAAGAAATCATGAATCCCAGCTAACATCACAAGCCTCACCAAAGAGAAGCAGTTCCAGCCATCACATTGCGGCTGCATTAGTTGTTTTGGCCAATATGGCCCTCAAATGACGTTATAAATATTCAAATGACCCCTGGCCGAAAAAAAGGTCCCCCACCCTTGGTAGATGATATTTCAGAGTGCATTCAGCAGAAATTAGTTATTTGGAAATGCATTTCAAGCCTTCTGGAGAATATGGGCATGCCTGAGGCTAGGGATTGAATCCTTTTAAGTTTTATTGGCATATGATTCACAAATCATACAATAGTTCAATCATAGTAAGACGACTTGTACAATCATCACCACAATAAATTTTAGGACATTTTCTGCGTTCTTGTACTCATCGTTATTAAACTCTCTACTTCCCTCCCAAACTCCCCTGCCACACCCCCAAGGAACCCTTAATGCAGTTACTGTCTCTGTATTACACGCGGACTAGCTGAAGGGCTGAACAACGGAAGGCTTGGTGCGATCTACATACATCCCAGTTCAGCCGCACAGACTAACCCATTGTCAAATTGTTTGAACCCACACACAACGACTACCATCCATTGGCAGGGTCTGGGGCACGTGGAAACCAAATCCGGTCTAAGCAACCCGGGGCCCTGCAGCCCAGAGCGGCGCGCATGCGCGGGCGCACGAGGCGGACAATCGGTTGGACCAGAACGAACCCTTGCCCCACCCTCCGCCTTTCGGACCTCCCCCCTACTGCGCATGCGCACGGCGCGGACCAAGATGGCGGCTCCCGTGGATCTGGAGTTGAAGAAGGTAAAAGAGGGTGTTGAGAGGGCAGAGGCGTCTTTTTCGAAGCCGAGGGGACTGTGGACAAGAATATTGATTAGGGCCCTACTCCCACAAAGGAAAGAGACTTCAGGGGCCTGGGAAATGTTTCCCTAAATCCTGAGGCGGGACTGGGTCTCCTTAGGCTTGGGAGGGGGCGAGCGGCTCCTGCTGGACGGGAGCCCGTTGGGCGGGGTCCCTTTAAGTCCGTGGACCCGGCCCGGCCCCGTCCCCTCCTTCTGAGCTCCCGAGCTGTTTGCGCAGGGAGCGTCCAGGGACGCAGGCCTTAGTAAGATCCAAAGGGAGCGTTTCACATTGGCTCCGCGAGCTGCAGCACCTGTAATCCTGCCCTTCGTGGCTTGCAAAACGCTGGTCCAAACGCTAGACCCTTTACTTGAGAGCATATCTCGAAAGGTCACAGTTTCCACCGTTCAGGACGTTAGATATGTTCATAGAAATGCTCACCTTAGGGCTTTGACAACTCCCCTCCCCCGCCCCCCCCCCAACCAACGCTGCCTAGGAGACCATTCGACTCACAGCCGCCCTGCAGGACGGAGTAGACTGTCCACAGGGTTTCTCCGTGGACAGCTCTGCAGAAGCACACTGCCACTTTCTCCCCTGGCTCCACGGACCCAAGGACCTAACTACCGCAGCACCCAAACACGCCCTTTTTTGGGGAATGTGAGACACACACACACACACACACACACACACACACACGCCCTTTTTGGGGGAATGTGACACACACACGTCAAGCGACGTTTTGCAAGTAAAATCTGCACGAGAAGGAATTGGTTATCTTTGTTCCAAGGTCTAAAAGTGTGTTGGCACAGATTTCGTTGTCTCAGAATTGGTCAGGATTCTAACACTACCTACCTCAAACCATGTGCACCTGCGGGGGTGGGGGTGGGGAGAGATTCTAAAGGACCTTGAACTATCCTCCTTTAAATGTGTAGGTATAAAGGAAATTTCAGAAGACTGTTGAGGTTGTGGTAGACTCTAGTGTTCTTTATCTTTACACTTTTGGGCCATTAGTTTAGATGGTCAAATATGTTATATCTTAAGACTTCCCTCTGGTCAGCTTTTGCATAAGGATAGCTGAAATAGCTTTTGATCCTAGTAAATGCAGCTGTTTGTTACTTCTTTGAGGATTTTATGTATATATTTGTGTGTGTCTGCCATTTTTTCTTGAAATCTGTAAATTCAAGTAGTGTTCTCTAATGTTGTAAAAGTTTTAACAATATGCTAACATCCTTACCAAACTGTATGCAGAACAAACAGGTGGTCGCCAGAATTTTCCATTTCAGAACACTGTCAATTTGTGGGTTCCAAAACTGTAATATATGTATTTTCCTGTTAAAAATTCAGATTATATTTAACAGTTTACTGAAAGCGAACAAAGGAGTACAAGTGTGGATGAATTTTCGCAGTATTATTTGAATTCCTTGCTTTTAAAAAAACACAGTAAATGGACTTAAAACTTCTAATATTTTAATTTACTGCTAGAAACCACGTACACAACAATGTAAAAATGTGAAGAGAATGATAGACCTACTTAACTTGCACAGCTTTTGACAATCAACTAAAAACCAAAACAACTGGGAAATTTGCTGTTCAAAAGTTTGCAAACTTTTTTCAACATCTCTTTTTTGATGGAGACTAAAAGAAAATTTGGGGCGCCTTCTTTCCCCCAAAATAAATCTTTTGAGACCTTGCTAGTAGGTGAGAACAAGGTCAGAAGACATGGGTTAGTAGCGTTGGCCATGTATTGTAGTCACGGATGTTATTCGTAGGGCATTAGTTTGACAGCATGTGAAAGTCATCCCAGGCACTTCCACAGTAGTATCCAAGAACTGAATTTATCTTCCAGCTAAGTAAGCGGACACAGTGTAAAATTTGACTTGGTGTGTGTGTGTGAAGATCACCATGAAATTCTTGTCAGTGCATTCCACTCCCTCCTCTCTTTCTGTTGTTTTTAACAATTCATACTCTAACGAACGCAGTAGACAGTAGTATGGAAGAGACTTGAAAGAGAGATCAGAAGAAATAGATTTGAATCCCTGCTTTTCTACCTAATAGTTAGGCAGCCCTGTGCACGTATATCTTAATAATTTTAGTTAATTTGTAAATTGTTGGATGAGGAAACTGCTATTCCTAACATACAGGGTTTGCACATAGGGTGTGCATTAGGGTTGTATCCTCACTTTACTTACTCAATCCCTATGCTGAGTAAATCATCAGAGAAACTGGGTTGTATGAAGAAGAATGTGGCATCAGGATGAGAGGGAGGCTTCTTAACAACCTGAGTTACGCAGATGGCATAACCTTGCTTGAAAGTCAGGAGGACTTCAGGCACATACTGATGACCATCAAGGATGGCAGTCTTCATGTGGACTGCAACTCAATGTAAAGACCCAACTCTCACACTAGGTAACAGCGTGATAAACAGAAAAGATTGACGTTGTCAAGGATCTTTTGTCTTGTTTGGATCCAGGAAGCAGCAGTCGAGATCAAATGACACATTGCATTGGGCAAATCTGCTGCACACAACCTCTTTAAAGAATTACAAAGCAAAAGAAAAAAGAAAAAGTATTAAAAAACAAGGATGTTACTTTGAGGGCTAAGGTGTGCCTGATCCAAGCCACGGTATTTTCCATTGTCCCATCTGCATGTGAAAGTTGGGCACTGAATCAGGATGACTGAAGAAGAACCGATGCATTTGGATTGTGGTGCTGGAGAAGAAGATTGAAAGTACCCTGGACTGCCAAAAGAACGCACACATGTACCTTGGAAGAAGTGCTGTCCGAATGCACCTTGGAGGCAAGGGTGGCAAAACTTCATCTTACATATGTGGGACATGTTGAAAGGGAAGAAGGCTCTTCGCCAGAGTGACTGACACTATGGCTGCCACAATTGGCTCAGCATTTGTGAGGATGGTGCAGGACCAGGCAGTGCTTTGTTCAGTTGTGCATAGGGTCGCTGTGCGTTGAAACGGACTCAGTACCACCTCAACAACAACAACGATCTACAGTCTTCTTGAGAAGAGTAAATGAGATGTTAACTATGTGAGGGGTCTTTAGAAAATCCTTTGGAAAATTGAAATAAAAGATAATTTTTCCATGAACTTTTTGAAGCCCCCTTGTATAGTCTTATCTAATAATCAAATTCATGGGGGAAAATGTTTTAAAACTCAGAAGCATAATATGAGTTGTTACATATATGGTTGCTATTTGAATCCATTTTGCCCTCTAACTATTGCATTTTGTTACTCTTTAGAGGCTCGCTACTTCATATGGATATTATTTAATGTGTATTTCTTGTTCACATAGAGTGCATCTTCTGAGGGTAGTGTAAATTCTATATTTAAACAGCTTTTTGGGGACATAATCCACATGCAATTCAGTATCATAACAAGAAGAGTTGTACAACTATTACCACAATCAATAAATTCTATATTTATTATAGAACCTTGATCATTTGTGGTTATACTTTTATCGATGTTTGCTTTGGCAAATGTCACAGTTTTGTCGAGGATTAGCATGTTTTCTTTTAATATATTTGAGTTTTATATCAATATTTCTTGTAAAATATTTTACTTACTAACTCAAGGACTTGTTTTTATTAGGCCTTTACAGAGCTCCAAGCCAAAGTCATTGACACCCAGCAGAAGGTGAAGCTTGCAGACATACAGATTGAGCAGCTAAGCAGAACGAGAAAGCATGCGCATCTTACAGACACAGAGATTATGACTCTGGTCGATGAGACTCACATGTATGAAGGTGTAGGAAGAATGTAAGTAAAATATATTCTCCAGGGGTTTATATCCTGGTTGTCTGAATTGAATCAAAGAAATTGTTCGTTTTAAAACTTGGGCTAAAGTTATATGGAAGTCACTTTAAAAATCATCCAGTCATATACTTTCTTTTTTTACAAATGAGAAACTGAACCCCAGATAGATTTAAGTGTTTAATTTTAGACTTTGAAATACATTTCTTAAATGCTTCCATGTTCATCTCTCTACATTAGGTACTTAGTTGTAACTCCAGGGATAAAAATATGATTTGTCATGGAAAGATGTTTATAAGAATTTTGTGCCTTATTTAAGTTGAATTTTTAACCTCCTTTTCCTTACCCAATTTATTTGGAGACATGCAAATCATACATTATTTGTAAAACATAAAGATTAAATTGTCATTTAATACATCTTTCTTCTTGTATTATGTGTGTTCTAAAGGAGATCGATGTATACATGAGAAATCTACTGAACCAATTTTTTTTTTTCTGAACCAATTTTTAAATCTTGTTGTTCTAATTGTTATTATGTGATTAACACCTACATTTCACTTTTTCCTTGAAAACAAAAAGCAATTATCCTTATGAGAGGGAGACTCTCTTCTTTTTTTTTTTTAACATTTTATTAGGGGCTCATACAACTGTTATCCCAATCCATACACACATCAATTGTGTAAAGCGCATTTGTACATCATTTCTCAAAACACTTTCTCTCCACTTAAACCCCCAACATTAGGTCCTCATTTTTCCCCTCCCTCCCCGCTCCCCCCTCCCTCATGAGCCCTTGATAGTTTATAAATGGGTATTTTGTCATATCTTGCCCTGTCCAACGTCTCCCTTCACCCACTTTTCTGTTGTCTGTCCCCCAGGGAGGAGGTCACACACAGTTCCATGTAATCGGTTCCCTCTTTCCTACCCATTCTCCTTTTACCCTCCCTGTTTCGCCACTCACACCACTGGTCCTGGAGATTCTCTTCTAAACGGTAAATAAGGAATGGGAAAGCCCTAAGTACAGGTCACATTCCATTACAATGAGCTAAAAGGAGAAGAATAACTTTTTAAAAGTGGGGGAGGTAAGGGAGGAGGGTCATTCTGGAATTTAGTCTTTGAGTTGTATAGTCAATGGACCATTACTTCAACTTTGGAGAGCTATTACTTGGGATGGAATTTGACCTCAGTCTTAGGATGACTAGTTTTGTGACTGATGTGCAGGAAACAAAATGTGTAAATTTTAGTAATGGTTTTGGAATGGCATCATAAGTAGACCCTGCTCATGGCTACTTTATCTTAATCTTTCTGGAGAGGAGATAGATTCAGATAAACTGTTCCGCTATTTTGCATTCTCAGGAAAAAAATTATATATATGTGTGTGTGTGTCACAAAAAAATTCTCTCTATGAGTTCATGTTTTTCATTTAACTTGTTTAAGAGGATTCTCAATTTGAGAGTTTGTTGTTGGGACATAAAAGAATTGGGCTGAGAACAAAATAAAACCTTCAGTGTGTGTCCTTATAGAATGCAGAACATTATTGTCATTCACTACAGGATAATTTTATCCTGAATGAGAATAAGCTTAGGTATTTAGACAGAAATACTAGCTTTTCTAGCATGCCTAGTAACATATTGCTCTTGGATTTCACATCACCATACTAGTCTTTGTTTGAGCCCTTTTGTTAAAGTCCTTTTTGAGAAAACAAAAATGTTCACTATCTTTTGCCTTTGAGCTAAAAAAAAGAAATTAAAAGAAATATTTTAATTAGCATAATTTATTAAGCAATTCTACAAAAGTGGTAAGAAAAAGTTCTTTTCCTTGTGTATTACCCAAAGTGCATGCCACACAAAAACATTTCAGTTTAAAGGTGTGGGATGTGAATTAGTTCATGGTAGAACAACATTATCTCCAGAAGATTTATTTTATAGAAGTATGTTTTTAAAAGTATTGTGTAATTTTACATGTTTGGGTAAAGTGGGATTCTTACAGGGGTTTACATTTGGATTTTAAATTTGAGAGTTGTGTTTTTCATCTCTGGCAGTGTGCTATGACCCTGCATTGTAGGGGCATGTGAGGTGAGTAGCGTTGGCTGTTTGGCTAGCGTGTTATGCCCGGGAGGAAGAAAAGACTTGCTGAGTATTAGTCTGGTCATGAGGACGTTCTCTTTCTTGATGCTAAACCTGAAAGATCTATTTCTGAATTTATAGTCTTGAGTAATCTTGGATATCATTGTGATCCAGTTCCTTAATTCCAGCCTTTAATTGGCCTTTTCTTTTGTCTTTTTGAGTGTTAAAACCTGGGAATTCTAATGAGAGTGTTAGTTTTTCTTCAGCTCTTCTTTGAAAACCAAGATTATAAGAATCCCATATTCTCCATTTGTCTTTTAAGACTGGCAGTAGATTTTTGCCATTGCCCTAATTCAGATCTCACAGTATCTTGCTTAGCCGGTTGCAGTAACATTTTAACTGCCCTGTCTGCCTTCTTTTCCAGTGTCCTAACTCATTCTTCACACATCTGCCAAAACTGGTAACATCGGTATTTTTCTTAAAATCCTTTGTTGGTCCTCTGCTGTCTACTGGATAAAATCTTTGACCTAGCATTTATGAGCATTTATAATTTATCCTTTTAGCCTCAAGTTCCACAACTTTCTGTTACCAAGTTTGGGATGGGGCTTAGGTTTCATCTTCTAGACTAGTTTTTCCCAAAGTTGGGGGGAAGGTGCTGGAATGGTCCAGGGGGGTAGCAAACACTCTACACTTTATCCTGGATTATGTATGGGCTGTAGTACAAAAGTTTTCCATTGCCAAGGGGCTGCTGAGTAATTTTTTTTTTTTGAAAAGGGGGTGGTAGGCCAAATTTGGGAACCTATGTCTTGGTTTTGGCTATCTTTTGAGAAGAATTCCAAAGTCTCTTTTAGGCTTTAAAATGTCCTTTTAATTGACTAGTTATTTCTGTATATGAGCAGCAGAAGAGTATTAGCATATGTGTAAGAAATTGTAATTCCTACTCTTGCCACATGGTATATATCTTGGTGTAGATATATGCCAACTTTATTGTGCTTGCATTCTTTTGCTATTTCTGTTCTTTTTAACTTGGAATAGCTTTCTCTTTTTCTTATAAAATGTTTGTCCTTCAAAACTACATAGATCTTACTTCTCTAAAGATTTTTTTCCAGCAGAAGGAAATACTGACTTGCTTTCTTCATTGTTACTATAGGTAGTAGAGAACATTAGTGTATGTGTGTTTTAAGGGGTCAGTAAACTCAGCTAGGTGGTGGCTCTCTAAGACCACCTACATATTTATCTTTGTTTTCTCAGTTCCCAGCATCCTACCTGGTACAAAAATAGGTGTTAAATAAATGTGGGTAGATTTGAGGTGAATCTGATACTCTTGCCTAAGATTATTTTCTCTTTGGTTCTTTAATGTGTTTGGAAAGTATCAAACTTAAGAATTAGACTATTATTCTATATTAATATGTGATTCATCAAGATGAAATGATAAAAGTAACATGCTTTGGTTAGAAAGTATTGTCAGGAATTGTTTCTGACCCCCCCAAAAAGACCCATGTTCTTTGGTATAATAGGATTAATTAGTTATTAAAAATATGTAATTTGTATTTGCATATTGGTCCATAATTTGACCAGCTTTAAATGCTAATTAGTTGCATAGGTATTGAGTTAGAAATAACATATAGGAAAACCCAAGCCCTTGGAACTGAGCTGAGGGTAGTATAATTCTTAGAGAATAAAGCCTCTTACTGCAGAATGATAGCAAAATCTGTTTTACCTATCTTCAATAGTGCAGGTTGTACTGATCTTTTAGGGTATGTGTTTAGCTTATTGGAAATGATTGATAACTCTGATATCATCCAACTCAGAAGTATGGGGAAATTTGATGGTGTTAAATATTTCTTATACATGGCTATTTTTGGTTTAAAACAAAGTCAAGCTGCAGAATGAGAGATGGTGAATACTTATATACTGTAAGCTCTGTGTGTTCCTTGCTCAGAGTTGTAGCCCATCCAGCCTTTTGGCATGCTGCCAGAGCATTTTAGTCCTCTTACTTCATGTTCTTTGGAGATGCTGTTGTGTAGCCTGATACTACTACCACCAATTCCTCCTTTTGCTGTTTAAGCTGTTTGTGCACTGACCTCACCGTGCTGCTTTGAGAACTGTGATGAAAGTTACAACTGTGGAATGATCTGTCTGAATATTTGGAAGTGTTTGTCTCTGCGTCTTTCTAGTATGCAAGTAAGGAGTAGACAACATCTCGATAATTTTGTTAAGTCAGTGTGTCCTGTTTTTTTTATTGTTGTTGCATTAATAAGTACTGGCTGTAATAAATTTGTGGTGTTCTTTAGTTTTCTTTGCACAGTAAAGGATATGAACATATTTCTATTATGTCAATTATATTTGCAAGTGAACATAAAAGACATTTAATCATGCCAGTTGTTGTAAGCACTAACATTAGAATAAATCTCAAATCTATTTTTTTTCACAATAAGTATGATTCTGATCCCGATTTGGTGTTAGGTCTATTACTGATGTCCTTTTATTGGTTGAACATTACATAGCGTAACATAACATAACTCATTCTAAAGGTATTAATATATGTTTTACAGTAGAGAAGTTGAGCAAAGAGAAAAGTTAGGTTTTTATTATCTTTAATAGGAAAGGAACTTGAGTAGGTTAGCCTTGGAGAAGAATGATTAGTGCCTTTTTAAGTCGTGAGCATAACTAAAAATAATTTTGAGCTATATTTAAACTAATTTAGAGGTATGCCACCGTTCTGTGGGTATTTTTTACATTTAGGGAACTAAGAATGAACATTGTTATAAATCTACCAACTAGATAAGTGTCTAGCAATGCAGAAATTGCTGTTGGGGAGCGGTGTTGCTATTTCTACTTGTTGAAGTAATTTAATGATTTGTCTCTGGTTGAAAGTTCCAGAGTACAAAATTCAGATAAACATCGTTTAGATGGAAGGTGAAACAGTAAGTATATTCCGGATATGTAGCAAACAAACAAACATAAAACCAAAGCCTAAATAAAAAAAACACATAAAAACAAAACTTGACACAATGGATGTATGTATGAATTGTGATAAGAGTTGTACGAGCCCCAAATAAAATGATTTTAAAAACCCTAAGCTATTAAGCTTAGCCATTTTAGTAACTGTATATTCCCTGGGCATATTTGCACCCCAAGTTAATGCACATATATAAATAACCACTTTCAAACCTATATATATTTTTGTGGGTACCCTCCTACTCTCCCTCTCCCACCTGGTCAGGCTGTGTTTATCCAGCATCTAAGTGTCCAACTAGTAGAACTCCATTGTTGCAGGATTGTGTAGAGAACAATATTTGCCTCTGTTGCAAACCTTCTAGTGTCTTCCCCTGCCTCTTATCGTTTTTCTCCTAACACACCTTCATCCAAATGAACACTTGTCTACCCTCTAGCCCCTCATCTCCCTGCCCTCCTTCCCCTACTAATTATCAAACAATATTTCCTTTAATGTGAAAACCTATTCTTTTTATAATAATGGCCTCAGATAAGATTTGTCCTTTTTAAAAAATGTTTTATTATTATTATTATTTTAATATTTGTCCTTTTGTGCAGAGTACTTTCATACTGCTGTAAGGAGTTTCACAGATTCATTGTTATTCTTTAATGTGTACTATTTCATTTTGTTATGGACCAAATTTTACGTATCCATTCTTTCACTGATGAACATTTAGGCTGTTTCCATTTTATTGCTATCGTGAATAGTGTTTTGATGAACATGATGTATCTGTTTGTATTGTGGCTTTTATTTCTCTAGAAATACTCATTTTAAAAGGTATTAATATATGTTTAGAGTAGAGAAGTTGAGCAAAGATAGTAGACAAGTAATTTTCAAAGGTGAGAAGAAAACGTTAAGTGTATTTTTCCTTTATTTGAAAGGCAGGCAGGGATTCTTCATCTTGAGCTGCCTTGACTAATAGAATATGACCCACCCTGCGAGTGTTTTTATACAGAGCCATTAAAGTCTGGCTTTCATTGCTCAGAGTTGTAAAGGGAAAAAGAAAACAACTTCCGTTATGCAGAGGAAAATGACTTCAGTTTTGTTGATGCTGAGAATGAATGCATTCGTCCCCAGATGGGCACACTTCTCGCTCCCACAGATGTGGTCCTTCTGCGGGGAGGAGATTTTTGAGTAATAGTTTTAATTTCCTAAGTTGTCAGTGATTTAAATACTTGATGTTCATTATAAGTCTGCTGTACTGCCGTCTAGACTGACATCAGTGTTTTGGTGCCCGACATTTGCGTAGGAATGACACAGTCTTGTTTCTTTTGCAGGAGAGGGCTTTTTAATCATTTTTTCCCCCTTCCCCTCCCATGTGCCCCAGAAGCTAAACACTCTCACTGAAACACAGGAAATTAACTTTTAAAATGTTGAACTAATTAAAAGTCTATTGTAAAAAAGGAAAAAGAAGTCTGTTATCTTTGACTACAACTGTGCTAAAAACGACTTTTATTTTAGCTTCAAACTTGTTTAAATAAGTTAAATATCATTTATTCATTTGGTTACTTGGAAGACTTTCCTTCTTCATTTCCTGACATCAAAAAGCCTGACTTTTGTTTTGTTTTGTTTTTAAACTGACAAAGTATTAAACCAAGTCTGCTTTTACTACTTGAAAGTAGCAATTATTTCAACACCACCACAGGATACTGCAGTGGATTCCAATGGATGGTAAGCAAGGATCTTTGGTAACTGAGGGGAGGGTGAAAGGTACATTTTCTAGCTGTTCCTGTGTAAATAGAAATAAAGGTGGCAGCAGTCTTGAATGATTTTTTTAAAAAACTATGTCACCAGGTATTAAGTGCTGTAAGTTACTTAACTCTAGCTGAAGTGTTCTAAAAAGAAAAACAGTCAATTTTAAGCTGTACCAAGAATTTTCTGATTTTAGCTGCCACTTATCTCATAGTAACAAATTTAGGAACAACTTGCTACCTAATCTGTTTGAGACCAGAAGACTGAAACGTTCGTGTCAACGAACATAATCTTGCTTAATGAAATGTCCAAAAAAGGAGCTCAAAAAAATGTTGACCTGGACAAGTCCATATGTATGAACACTTGGTAATGACTTACTGATCATCTTTTCTTAGGAGATAAAGAATTTTGCTGTGAACTGCAAATATCTTTTACCCTGATGTTGTGTGTTGCATGCATCCTTAATGCCTGTGTTTTTGTGAACAATGTAGGCCCATCTTATTTTTAGATCTCGTGTTTGAATGGACATGTCTAGGAGAATGCTATCTCATTGTCCTGGGCAGTAACTTGCATTACTCTCTCTTATTCTGTGGAAGATCAATCACCTTGAACTGAACCAACATGCTCGGAAGACACTTCCTATGGCTTTGAATAGGACATGAAATATTTTCATATCAAAACTTGCACAGCAGCAGAAGCCCAGTGTTAAAAATGTATCTTTAAATAGAGAAGAGCATGACTTCTTTAAGCCCAGCCTTTTACGTTGTTTGGCTCAGAGTAAAAAGATTTGGACCACAATGTACATCCTGTGTGTGTGTCTGCCTGAGTCTTTTGCATTTGTGCCAATGTATATTTATACTTCTCTGTGACTCCTCTGCTTTTGTACCAGGAGCTTTCTGTTCTATTGTATCCTTCAGTACTCACTGAATAGCAATTTGTTACTATCCACTGGATGTATTTTAAGGTACTAGTAAAATAAAGATCACATCTTGGAAAACGTAGACTAGCTCAATGCTTATTTGAGTATGTGGACATGTTTGGGGTTTGTTGAGGTCAGAGTAAAAGTGGTAAATATCAGAGGTGGCTATTGACCAAAATACTTAGAATGCCAAGTAGTAACTCAAAATAAGCATCATGTTCTACTCAGGATAAAATAGACGAGCTTACAACTACTTCCAGAGAACTTACAACTACTTCCAGTTCAGAAGTCACTGTTTTGATTTACAAATAGACCCACTCCAACTCACTGCTGTTGAGTTGACCCAGTAACCTTGTATGACAAAGTAGAGCTGCTTTAGATGGTTTCCAAAGCCGTCAGGTTTTACAGAAGCAGACTGCTACATCTTTCTCCTGCCAAGCAGATAGTGGGTTCAAACTGCCAACCTTTCCATAACAGCTGAGTGTTTTAACCACTGTGCCGCCAGGGTTTCCTTATAAATAAAAGCTCAAATTCACTGCCATCGAGTTGATTCTGACTCATAGAAAGCCTCATAGCAAGGACAGGGTACAGATGCCCCTGGGGGTCTTCAAGAGTGGAACTCTTTACGGGAGTAGAAACTAATCTTTCACCTGTGTAGCAGCTGTGGCTTTGAACTGCTGACCATGTGGTTAGCAACCCAGTGTGTAACCCACTATGCCACCAGGGCTCCTTTCTTTTATAAATAGGCATTAGTTTTTAATAAGTTCAAATTAAACCTAACAACAGAATGTAAGGTACTCATCTAAAATAGGGAATGCGGAGGAGCTGATACCAAGGGCTCAAATAGAAAGTAAATTTTTAGAAAATAATGATGGCAACATAGGTACAAATATGCTTGATACAATTGATGTTTGGATTGTTCTAAGTGCTGTAAGAGCCCCCAATAAAATGATCTTAAAAAAATACATAAGGAATGCATACATGGAGTTTCATTCCTGAAAGGCCATGATTCTCTAATAATTCTCTAAGGAAATCTACAATTTCAAGTTGCTGTTGTGGATTTGGGAACCCTGGTTCTGTGTTGGGCTGCTAATCACAGGGTCAGCAGTTTGAACCCTCCAGCCACTCTGAGGATGGATGATGGTGTTTTCTGCTCTGTAAAGATTTACAGCCTCTCACTCCTACAGGGGCAGTTCTACCTACGATAGGGTCGCAATAAATCAATATCTAACTCGATCACAGTGAATTAATTGTTAATATGAACCTATATCCAAAACCAAAGCCCCAAACAAAAACCTAATATTACCCAGTCAGTTCTGTCTCATAGTGAGCCTGTGTATGGGGTTTCCGAGGCTATAAACCTTGTGGGAGCACATAATCCCATCTTTCTCCCTTGGAGCAGCTGGTGGATTTGAAGTGCCAACGGGTTTTGCAGGCAAACAAACCTACCAGCACTGCCAGGGCTCCTGTATTGATCTGCAAGAACCACAATGCGTAAGGCAGACATTTTTTACTCATTAAGCTACATTTTTGCTCAAGTTTAAGATGGTTCAGGGGATGGATAGTTTTGGTTTAAGGGTTAGAGATAACCGTTTCAGAGGTTCACGTTCCCTCCAAGACTCCGGAACATCTAGAGTCCCCGAGAATTTGAAATTCTGTTCTCCATTTTCCTCCTTTTGGGTCAGGATTCTTTTATAGGCATCATCTTGTTCTTCTAGACTCGTGGCAAAAGAGGAAGTGGTTCCTGGAGGTAATTAGCTACACAATCCATATCCTTCTAACCTTGATTCTCTTTTTGTCTTGTGCCAAGTGAACAGAGACAATTGTGTCATAGATAGCCACTTACAAGCTGTTAAGTCCCCAGTCGCTATGTAACAAACTAGGAAGAAGAACAAAAACACTAAATGTGCTATTAAGCCAATCAACTGGGATGTCCCATAAAACCAGGAGAATAAACTCTTAGCCAAGGATCCAAATCCCATGAGTTGTTTGGTTGTATATACGCAGGTTCAGTAGCTATTCTTTCTTTTTCTTTTAATTGACTTAAAACAAACACTTGTTTTATTTTCTTATGTGGGTCAGGAACTTGGGCTGGTTCAGCTGGGTGAACCCAGCTGGTTCTGGCTTTACTGATGGTGCTACTCTTTTTTTCGGTCGTCGTAAATATATCACACAACTTTTGTCAATTCAATGTTTTACAGGTGTACAACTTAAACAACAACACAACTTGTTATGAATTAGGTGAGGGTTTACAGATCAGATCATTTTTGCATTCAATAATTTATCAAGCCTTCCAATGGTTTGTTTTCCTTTTCTGCCTATCTCCCTCTTGTTACATATTATCCTCCCTTTTACCCAACTTAATACTTATCTATGCTCTAACCCTGCGGTTCTCAACCTGTGGGTTGCGACCCCTTTGGGGGTTGAATGACCCTTTCACAGGGGTCGCCTAAGACCATCGGAAAACACATGATTTACATTGTGATTCATAACAGTAGCAAAATTAGGAAGTAGCAATGAAAGTAGTTTTATGACAAGGATGTACATGTGACCTCCTCCCTGGGGGATGGACAACAGAAACGTGGGTGAAGGGAGACGTCGGACAGGGCAAGATATGACAAAATA
>NW_022111372.1:95767722-95784094 GCF_000313985.2 Echinops telfairi
GCCTCCTAGTCTCCTCCTTCTGGTTACTTAACCTGTGTAACGCCTGTATATGTAAAGCAACTTCAGAACTGTTAACTTGCATCCCCTGTGAGAAGTACATTTACCAACTAGTTAATCCAAGGTTAGCTATTGATAACATCTTTTTATGAACCATCTATATTTTTTTTTTCTGTTTGAACAAACAAACAACAAACGCGTTGCCATCCACTTGATTCCAGCTCACAGCGACCCTTAGAGACTGTAGCCCTTTTCCAGATAGCTTTCAAGGTGACAGTCTCTATGGAAGGAGGCTACCCTCTCTTTCTCCTTCGGAGCAGCTGGTGGATTTAAAGTGCTCACTTTTCAGTTAGCAGCCGAGTGATCACCTAGTAAGCTTCCAGGTCTTCTCTTTCCAATTACACTGATGTATAGAACACACACATGGGAGAGTGATGGGGTTTCTGTTGAGCTCCAGTCTTGTAAATGCACAGGGCCAGTTCTACCCTGTCCTATTAGGGCCCCTGTGAATTGGTATGATGTGAGTTGATGGCAGTGAGTTGGTTTTTTTAATACAGCTCACACATCTATGTGTAAATATACACACACATTTTACCTTGAAAACAGAATAATTTAACATGTTGGTTTTGTAAACTTGAATTTTTAGAGTAAGGTTTACCCCCTTTTACTTTCATAGTTCTTTTTTATTTTGATCACATATGTTGTTAGGGTGCCATCGAGTAAATTCCAAGTCATAGTGACCCTGTTCACAACAGAATGAAACACTGCCCGATCTTGTGCCATCCTCACTACTGTTCTGTTTTGAGAGCAATCCTTCTGGAAGTTGTACGCATAATTTACAACTTACATATAGGTCTGTTAGTCATTTTGAATTTAAGTTTTATGTATAGTACAAGTACACATTGAAGTTTATTTTTCTTATACGCATGGATGTCAAATTGTTCTAGCCCCATTTGCTGATAGGACAATTCTTTGTCCGTTGAATTACCTTGGCAAGTTTACCAGCTATATTAAGGACATTTCTACACAGCTCTATTTTGCTCCATTGATCTGTGTCATTGATCTATGTCTGTTAATTTCTTAGTACCCTGTGGGCTTGATTTTTATAGCTTTATGGTAAGTCTTGAAATTACTGGTAGGTATTGTGAGTCCTCTTAACTTTTTCCTTTTTCATAATTGTCTTAGCTATTCCAGATCCCTTGCATATGAAATTTATAATAAACTTGCTAATTGCTACATAGAAGCTTGCTAGAATTTTTATTGGAATTGCATCAAATCTATAAATCAATTTGGGGAGCATTGACATCTTAACAATTTAGATTTGCCTGATGCATGAACATAGGATATCTCTCCATTTTTGTATATGTTATATTGGATTTTTCTCATTAACTTTTTATAGTGCTTAGCACATAAATCTTAAATTTTTGTTATATTTATCGTTTTTTTTTAATACTACTGTAAGTCATACTTAAAATAAATTTTTTTCAGTTGCCAATTGTTCATTGCTAGGATACAGAAATTATTTTTAATTGAAATTTTTATGGAACTAATTATAAACTCAGTTATAAGAAATAATAGCAATCCCTTGTGTATTGTGCCCAAATTCCTCAACAGTAATATTTTGTAAAATTATGATATAAGAACTCAGAGCTTGACAGATATAATCCACTGATCTTATTCAAGCTTCCCTACTTTAACTTATACTAATTTGTGTGTATATAAGTATATTAGGTTCTATGCAGTTTTATTCCTGTGTAGGTTCCTTTATCTAGTACTCCAGTCAAGATAACCGAACAAAGAGATTGAATTTTGTGTTGTGTTATCTTGTAAAATTTTCATCTCATATATTATTGCTTTTTTGTAAATTTTTGGACATGTTTATGTAGGGAATCATACCACTTATAAATACAATTTGTTTGATATCTTGCTTATTAATTTGTATACCTGTTATTAGTGTTTTCATGCTTTATTGTACTGGATGGATTTCCATTGCAATGTTGAATTGTGAAAGCAACCTCTTTGCCTTGTTTCTGGTGTTTTGTAGATAGCCTTTAGAGATTGATGAAGTTCTCCTTTATTAGTTCACTGAGATTTCACTATTTTTTTTAAGTTAGATTTTTTCCAAATGCCTGTTACCATCTAATAGGATAACATTCTGGTTATCTCTTTGGTCTGTAGATAGGGTGAATTGCATTGATTTTCTAGTGTTGAACTAACTTTCTATTTTTGGATAATACCACTTGATGTATTATTCTTTTTATGTATTGCTAGATTTATCTTGTTAATACATTATATTTTGTGTATGTATTCATGAAGTATTTGGTCTGTAGTAATTTTTTCCTTCCGGCCTGCCTTAAACCCCATCTCCAACTTTTGTCTTTGTCTTTGGTATCAGTGTAATCTTGACCTCATATAGTGATTTAGGAGGGGTTTTATAGTCAGATAAGCATTTGTACAGACTTAATGTAATATTTTGTTTTTAAAAGTTAGAAAAATTCACTAGTGATACCATATGAACCTGGAGCCTTCTTTATGGAAAGATTTTAAACTATGAATTATAATTGTTATGAAATTATATATGTATATGTATCTATATACATATATACACAAATATTTTATGTTATGTATATATATTAAACACTCTTATCTAATTCAGTATTTTTCAGGTCTACAATTAATTAAATTGAATTAAATCTCTTTAATATCTGTTTTCTTCTTGAGTAATCTTTTGTAATTTGTATCTTTTAATGAATTTGTCCACTTTATCAAAGTTAACAATTGTTTATTTTTGTGTTTTACTATCTATAAGATCTATAGTGTTGCCTTTCACTCCTGCTACTGATCATTTTTTTCCTTCACCCTCTAGATCAGTGGTTCCCAACCATCCTAATGCCGCAACCCTTTAATACAATTCCTCATGTTGTGATAACCCCCAACCATAAAATTATTTTCGTTGCTACTTCATAACTGTAATTTTGCTGCTCTTATGAATCATAATGTAAATATCTGATATGTAGGATGTGTTTTCATTGTTACAAATTGAACATAATTAAAGTATAGTGATTAATCATAAAACAATATATAATTATATATTGTGAAATAATTATTTATAATTGCAAATAAATGAAATTTTGTCTTGAAGCATGGTGTAGCATGGGTAACAGTCTTCAGGCTGGGTACTCGTAGGTGGGCATATCTGCATGTGGGCGGACCCGCCTGGAGACAAATAGAGGAGCAGTGTCTTGGTTCTTAAGACCCTCTGAGTTAGTTAATTGTGCCAGCCTGGCCGATAATCACATGTGGTACTGGTTGAAAGGCGGAGGGATAAATGGGTGGTGAAGTCTCGCCTTTCTAGTTCTCGGATCTCTTGCTTTGTGATGGTCGCACCAGGGTGCAGCTGCTTTAGCAGTTCCCTGCTCCAGCTTGCAAGATTGACTTCATACAAGACATCCCCAAGGAGAAGCCGCATGGATCTATTCCGATGCAGCCCTGGGTGCTGGAGCAGCCGTGTGGAGACCCTTGCCAGTGCTGAGATGCTTACACGTTCACGGACTCAGCTTTCCTCCTGCAGTCGGCATCATTGCCTCTGTTTTGTGAGGTGGAGGACTTTGTGGACTGAATGGGTTAATGGGTTAATGTTGGACTTGTGGGCTTGGGCAGCATTGGGTTGGGATGTTTTCGTGATGCACATTTTCTTTACATAAAACTCTCTCTTATACGTGAGTTGCTGTGGATTTGTTTCTCCAAAGTACCTAGATTAATACACCCTCTGAAAAATGTGTTTTCTGATGGTCTTAGGTGACCCCTGTGAAAGGGTCATTTGACCCAAAAGGGGTCGCGACCCACAGGTTGAGAACTGCACTCTAGATAGTAGCTTATCAATTTTATTGACTTTCAAATAACAGCTTTTGAATTTTACTGACCCCTCTCCCCTGTTCATTTTTCATTTTCAATTTCACAGACTTTTCTGCTTTTATTATTTTTATTTTTCTTGTTTTGAGTTTAATTTGCTTATTTTTCTAAAGTCTGGTTTATATTACTGCTTATAAGTATTTTTTATTTTTTGCTTACTCATAAGCATTTCACACTATACATTTCTTTCTAAAGACTGCTTAGCTTTCTTTTGCAAGTTTTGATAATTTTAATTTTCACTCAGTTGAAAGTATTTTATAATTTCCTTGTGACTTTCCCTGTGACACATTTGTTATTTTAAATATATTTTTAACTTCTAAATATTTGGGGCTTTTCTAGATATCTTCCTGTTACTGAAATATGGTGTACTTTTATTATAATAAAAGAATATGCTTTGTATAATTTCAGTTGTTTTATATTGAAGTTTATTTTCCAGAATGCCACCTGCTTTGGTGACTGTTCCCTGTGCATTTGAAAAGAATGAATATGCTTCTGCAGCTGTCAGTTAGGTCAAGTATTCTGTAGGTCTATCTTTCTGAAAATCTTTATTGATTTTCTTGGCCTTGCACTGTGGATTACTTAGAGCAGTGGTTCTCAACCTGTGGGTTGTGACCCCTCTGGGGGGTCAAAGGACCCTTTCACAGGGTCGCCCAATTCATAACAGTAGCAAAATTACAGTTATGAAGTAGCAATGAAAATAATTTTATGGTTGGGGTGTCACTACAACATGAGGAAATGCATTAAAGGGTCCCGACATTAGGAAGTTTGACAACCACTGACTTAGAGGGATGTGCAGAAGTCAATACCTATAATTGTGGATTTGTCTACTCTTTAGTTCTGTTAGTTTTTGCTTCACGTACTTGAAGTCCTTGTAAGTGGATTTCACTTAGGATTGTTCTTTTTTAAAATTGATTTTTAAAATAGTTATATAATGTTCTCTCTTTATTCCTGGTAATATTTGTTGTTTTTAAGCCTGTGTTGATTGATATAAATACATCCACTCCAGCTGTCTTTTGATTTGTGTTTACATCACATATGTTTTTCCATCCTTTAACTTTCTTATAATAGCTTTCATGAGGTATACTTCACATATCATGCATCTATTTGGAAAAGTCAATCTTAGAACATGTTCATCACTTCTAATAAGAAATCCTATATCCATAAGCAGTCAGTCCCCAAATTCTTCCAGTTCCCCTTCCCCTCACCCTTTCACCCCTCATCCCTGGCCCTCAGCAACTACTAATCTTTGTTTATGTCTCTGTAAATCTTGTACTTTTCATATAAATAGGAGTCATATAATATGTGATCTTTTGCGACTTTTTAACAATGTTTTCAGGGTTCATCCATTTTGTAGCATATATCAGTACTTCAACCCTTTTTGACATATTTCATTGAATGGATATGTCACATTTTAGAAATACATTCACCTATTGATGGACATTTAGGTTCTTTCTACTTTTTAACTATTGAACATTTGAGTATACATTTTTTTGTCCAGACATGCATTTTTATTTCTCTTGGGTATATACCTAGAAGTAGAATTGAAGGGCTACATGGTAAGTAACTCTTCAAGTAATTGTTGCTAATAATGGGGTCTAGTCCGCCAGCTTGCCAGTTTCTATTTTCCTCATTTGTTCTTCGTTTCTCTTTTCTGCCTCTGCTTGGATTATTTTTTGTGATACTGTTTCCTTTATTAAAATAATTTAATAGTGATTGCCTTATGTTTCACAATATGTCTCTTTAACTGATCACAATCTATCTTCAAATAATATGCTGTGTCACCTTATTATATGTCAAATTTCATGTTCCTGTCCTTTGTTGTGTATTTGATGAAGCTCACTGATGGGAGGGGCAGTGCAGGAAAGGGAAGAGGGAACGGTTATAAACAATACATTGTTATTTTTGCAAGCTTTTTCTGTTGAGAAACTAATAGGATTTTCAGCTTTGCTGACGATGTGGTCTGTCATAACCTTCTGCCCTTAGAGTGAGGAAGCTGACAGAGACAGATGCAAACAAATGTGGCCGGGTTAGCCCACAGCACATAGTTTGCCAACCATGTTATAAAGTGGTTATTTTTTGACAGTTTAAAATTATTATTAATAAGAAAAACATATATACTTGAGTATAAGCCGAGTTTTTCAGCACATTAAAAAAAATCTTTATTGGGGGCTCGTAAAAGTCTTTTCACAATCCATCCATCCATCCATTGTATCAAGCACATTTGTTGTCATCATCGTTTTCAAAGCATTTTCTTTCTACATGAGCCCTTGGTATTAGCTCCTCATTTCCCCCCTCCCCGCACCTTCCTCCCTCCTTCCCTCCCTCATGAACCCTTGATAATTATAAATTATTATTATTTTTTCATGTCTTGCACTGTCCGATGTGTCACTTTTACCCCTTGTCTGTTGTCCATCCCCCTGGGATGGGGTTATAGGTAGGTCATTGTGATTAGTTCCCCTTTTCTCCCCCACCTTTCCTTACCCTCCTGGTATTGCTACTCTCAATATTGGTCCTGAGGGGTTTATCTGTCTTAGATTCTCTTTGTTTCCAGCTCTTATCTGTACCCATGTGCATGCTCTGGTCTAGCCAGATTTGTAAGGTAGAATTAGGGTCATGATAGTGGGGGGAGGAAGCATTAAAGAACCAGAGAAAAGCTGTATGTTTCATCGGTTCTATACTGCACCCTGATTGACCTGTCTTCGCCCCACGACCCTTCTGTAAGGGGTTGTCCAATTTTCAGCACATTTTTAATGCAGTTTTTGTGGTAAAATTAGGTGCCTTGGCTGATATTCAGGTCGGCTTATACTTGAGTGTATATGGTACCTGTTATATTCATTTCATATACATTTAATTTTATATTGTTTTTAGTGCTTTTATTTCTTTCTAAGTTGATACTTAGATGGGTATGATATGGTATGATACTCCTTCTGGAGGCTTCTTTCTTATGCTGTTTGTGTCTACCAGAATAAATTCCCTTGGCTTTTGTTTGTTTGAATTTCCTCTTCATATTTGAAAGCTGTTTTACAGTGTATGTAATACCGTTTTCTCTCAATACCCTAGAAGTACTATTCTATTACAGTTCTTCTGGCGTACATGTTTGGGACAAGAGGTTTACTCTGATTCATATCTTTCTCTGAATGTACCGTGTCCTTTCTCTGGCTGCTGTCAAGATGTCCTCTTGTAGCTTTGCTTTTCAGTAGGGTGATATAAGTGGAAAATGGAGTTTTCCCACCAACAGTTTGACGCTCCCCCATATGTGAGGTTTTTGGCTCATTTTGTTTGTAGTTCTTTGAGGTTTTTGGAATTGTCATTTGGTATTTTCCCACTTAGAAAATGTTTGTCCATTTTTTCAAATATTTATTCTGCTCCATTCTCTTTCTCTTTTCCTGGGTGTCTAATTACACTTGGATACTGTCTCTTAGTTGTATCTTAATTTTTTTCTTTTAACTTACAGCTCTTCTTTCTTTCTCTCGTTGGATTGGCTAATTTTTATTGACCTGTCTTCCTTAAGGAGCCCTGGTGGCAGAGTGGGTCACCCATTGAGCTGCTAACTGAAAGGTCTGGTTCCAACCCACCAGTGTCTCTGAGACCGTCTTCTTCCATAAAGGTTTAAAATCTTGGAAAACCAAAAGGGTAGCTCTTTTCTATCCTATATGGTTGCTATGAGTCGCTATTGACTCAGTAGCAGTAGAATTTTTTTGTGGTTTAAGTTTCCTTGAACATTGACACCCGGCTTATCAAGAATACTGTAAATTCTGCACATTGTGTGCTTGAGGTTTTCTAGGCCACATAGGTAGGGTGACATCACACATAGACAAGTTTATTGGTCACTGATGATGTAAGTGGTTAAATGCTCACCAGATTTAATCTTTTGGTTAAACCAACCTTTTGGTTAAAAGTTTGGCGATACAAGCCCATCCAGAGGCACTGCGAAAGAAAAGGCCTGATAATCTGCTTCTATAAAGATTACAGCCAAGAAAATCCTGTAGGGCAGTGCTGCTGTCACTCGGGGTGGCAGTGATGTGACACAGACTAAACAGTATTCCAAAGCAACAACTGAGGAGCAAGTTTATTTCTGTTTCCATGGTAGACTTAAAGTGGAAATCTTTGGCCCTGGCTTTAAGGGATCTTCCAATAGAATCCTTACTTTGGATGACCCCTAGGCTTGCTTTCTTGTTCTTTATTCTGTTTCTGCAGCCATCTGGATGCTAGAGGTCCAGGATTCCACAGAAATTGAAAAGGGGAAAGCCAATTCCTTAATTTATCACTTTCCACGGTCCCTTTATGTTGAGTGTCTCTTTAAAGAAAGAAGAAAACATTTCCTCCCTTTGCTTTCAGAGCTGTAGCTGTTTTAATCTGCCTCACACCATAGCAGAATTCTCCAAGTCAGCATTGTGTAAGATGCATGGATCATAATTTCTTAATCACTTCCTGAGAGATTTAGGTTATTTCTGTTTTGTTTTTTTTTTTTGCTCCTAAAATATTGTGAAACGAAAAACTCTTGACAAGTATTTACGTACATGTAGAAGTAGCTTTCATCACCAGAGGCAAAAAAACGGCAAGATGCCATTTTTATTTAGCCTTTTCTGTGCCACTTAGTTGGTGGATGTCTTGAAACCTAAGTGGCACTAGGATATGCTTTCAGACATGTTGCAAAAGTTTCCCTCCCAAACTAAGTAATGCTGTTGAAGAGGCAACATTGCCACTGCTCCTGGATTCTGTTTCAGGGTTGTGAATGCTTTTGATTCATGCTGAGTTGTAAGTCTAAGTCACGCAAGATGGTTCAGAAGACAGCCTCTGACGTGCCCCCTAATAAGCTCAACTTTCAGATGGCATAATTACTAATCAGTAAAGAAGTGACACATTAAGTTAGCAGGTCCATGAGAGTTGACAGTGCAGGCCTGGCATTGAGCTCCAGGTCAAAATAGAAGCCCTTTCAAAGCACAGCGCTGGATTACGTGATCCAGAATATTATACAACATTATCTGTGAATCATTTGCCATAAGAGAATGTTTTCCCTCTTCATGATTTATTTTTCCTTTGTGGCACACCCTGACCTCTGGAATCCTTTACCTACTATTTTGCTTTCCACAAACAGGCAGGATCTGAGTAAGACTGTGTGCTTTGAGAACTGATGTACATGTTTGTTTATTGTAAAGACTCATAGTTACATTATGTTGTATCCTTTATCTTCAAAATGTTTTTGTTGTTCGCTGCTGTCGACTCATATGCAACAGGATGGGACCGTTTCATTGGCTGAGTTTTGGGAAGTAGATCACCAGGTCATTCTTCTTAGACTGACTTAGTCTTAAAATCCCCTGAGGCCTGTTCAGTATCATAGCAACATGCCAGCATACACTGACAGATGGTTGGTGGCTGTACAAGAGGTGTATTGGCTGCATTTGCTCTGGGTCTCCCCTGTGGAAGGTGAGAAATCTACCATTGAACCACTATCTTCAAAATAAAAATTCATCGTCCTAAAAAAAAAGTAGTCAGATGTTTCTTGGGTCCTTTCCAATTTCCCTACAAAGATTGTTTGGCTTTTTAAAATTTGAAGACGAAACCAAGTTTTCCGCAGATTTTCTGTTTGAATTTTGACTATGCAACTACTCTTTGCATTAGGCATGTGAGTTTATCAAACGCTCATCTTTGTTGCAAACTGTCATGACTAAGATGTTCTTTTAGACTTACTAGTAGGTTGGCTCTCTTTGTGGAATCTCTCTGGCCTTTGAAGTTGGCATACTCCAACATAGTTACTGGGGGGGGGGGCGCGGTGACTACAGAAAACCATGTTTTTGTTGTTGAGTGTTCTTGCTTTCTAGTAATTTTATTTTCTGCTCAAGGGATTTAGTATCTGTTCAGATCCTTTATTTTTAAAGGACACATAAGTAATGAGTTGATCTCTAATCTTAGGCATGAAAATTTCCCAGACACTAATAAAGATGATGCCTGATGACCTTTTATTTGAAAATACTACTTATTGGCCAGCAATCAATGACATTTTAAAAAATGTATAATTTGCTCTGAAAATTATTTCCACAGTTGAAAGACTTACTTAGTAAAATCCTGGATATAATCACATAATCCATTGACTTCTGGATCTTGTTTTATTATGCTTTTTTAAAATGATGTGACTGAGGCTTGATACATTCTAGAAGCCAGAGCCTTATCATAAATAATACTTGCCTGTTGGACCAAAGAAGAACATTTTAGATGTGAAGCTCATCAGAAAAGACCTAGAATTAAGTCTTGTTTTGTATGAATGTAAATATCTTTGTTGTAAATGTATGAGTTCGATTTTTTAAAAGATCAAATCACTACAGTTCACATCAGATCACAAGCTAAGTAATTTGTGGAGTAAGCGGAAAGTTCATTAGATTGCCTTAATTTGTGGGGGAAAGTATATTCATCATGAAGGGAAGGTGAGGGAAGAAAGCAGGTCTTTCTCTCCCCCCTCCCCCAGACATCTGAGAAATAGCTAGTCGCTCTATGTGGTCTGTTTTTATTGTTGTGTCTGTGGGAACAGACCTCGGTAAGAATCTACCTAGGCACAATACTGTTTTTTGTGTGGGATAGACAAAGGAAATAGGACTATTGCTACCTCCATGTGTTCCCTTTTTTGCCTGGCTTTATGCGAAGAGATAATTTTTAATTCTTTGTTACTGAATTCTATCTGTTTAATTAATTGTAATATTTAATTGAAATCTCTTATAACCTAGTTTGCTATCCTGAAAGAGGTTTGAGTAATTGGAGTTTCCCCCTTAAATTCCAGCAGGATGGCACTATTTTAGTACACCTACCTGAGGCTATAAAGCAGATCAGTCTTCCTTTCCTCACAGCAAAAATAATGAACAGAGTCACAAAACTGATTCAGTGTTAATTTTTAATTTCCCAGATTTCTATCATAATGCCATCAGCCTGGCTGTAAAATGGAAACAGTTGAAATTTTCCATTTGTGCATTTTGAGCTTTTCAGAGGTATTATACATGCTGGAAATAATAATAAAAGATACTAGGGCTTAATACAGTGCTTTTTGTGTAAGGAGCTCATATAAACACTAATGCATTGATCCTAACACAGTACTTGATTGTGACTTTAAAAGGTCATGAGTTACTGCTGTTACAGAAAAGAAGAAAAAAGATGGGGGACACTCCATTCTACAATTTGCAAATATTGTTTAAAAAAATCTAGATAAAGTTGAGTGATACAACTGAAAAAATGAAAATTATGCAGTTTTTATTGTGCTTGAATGTTAACTTTAACTTTTCTTTTAGCTTAGATAGATTTTTATCCTTTCTTTTTTTCCTCTTTTATCTGTTAACCTATTTGAAGCTGGCTTCCCTACTCAGACAAGAAGGCAGTCTTTATCCCTTCTCATTCAGGAATGTACAGGGTCCACACAATGGCTTAACCCTCTGGCGAATCCCCTCTGACCATAGTCTCTGGATGTGGATAGCCTTGTTAAAAGACATAGAGCACTGAAAAGTGGATTATGGCGATGTTGTCAGGTTGAAATGCAATATATTAGCATTCATTTGATCTCCCTTTTGACCCATTTTAAAGTTGTTTCAGTTCAAAAAAAACGGTAAAGGGAAATACATACACATTATATTAAGCTTCCGGTGGATCCCCTCTGACCATAGACTGCGGATGTGAATAATAGCCTTGCTGTTATACAGAGTGTCTTGGAAAGTGGATTATTTCAGATACATTTAGGTTAAAATTGAACAACTTATCATTTAATTTCCCTCCAGACCCCTTTTAAATTTGTTGTAGTTTTTAATACTTTCTGCTTTTTGACTTAGTTTTTTCTCTGTTCCACTTCATAATTGTTGTTAGACTTTTGTTTTCTTTTAGACATGCTTTTCTGTATAAGAAATCCAGGATAGGTAAATACATAGAGATAATAACTGGATTAATGATTCCTTGGGGGTATGGCAAGGGAATGGTGGGGGGAATAGGGAGCTAATAACGATGATACAAGAATGAAATTGGTTGTGGTGATAATTGTACAAGTCTTCTTAATATGATTGAACTATTGTATGATATGTGAATTATATGCCAATAATACTGCTTAAAAAAAAAAGAAAGCCTGTATAACAAATAGCCCTGGTGTTTTCTTAGCTTGCCATATTAACATAACAATACATCTTGTATCTCCTGAACTGGAGATGTAATAAATTTTGCTGTCTTAGTTTAACATTTGATACTACTGAATTTGATTTGTATCTTGAATTTGTAGCTTAATTTTTAACTTTTTGTATGCTTTGTAGGTTTATTCTTCAGTCCAAGGAGGTTATTCACAACCAGCTGTTAGAGAAACAGAAAATTGCAGAAGAAAAAATTAAGGAACTGGAAGTAAGTTTTGAGTGAATATGGGTAATAGCAGTCAACTTTTAGTGGGGAAAAGTAATCATAATGTCCCTTCTAAGCCATGTTGAAACCTGGGAGCTTAGTGGAGTAGTCCCATGGGATCTCGAACTCAAGCGGCGTACAGGTACAGGCGTACACGCGGGACATGATCCACCAGCCTTGGGCTCAAGTGATGTGTCCACAACATGGTGCAGCAGGTCTCAAAGGAGCCTCTCTCTCTAGGGATGTGATTCATGGATTGGCTCTGCCCACAGGTAGTGTAATACACAGTTTGAAGTAAAGAACTAGCTCTAGCAGCAGTACACTGGTGTGATCACCAGGGAGGAAGGGAGACAGGATGTCAGCCTGCAGAAAGTATTTATCTTGGTCACCCTCCAGTCAAGCTTTGACCTGATTAAACTTTGCCTACATGTACCTATGGAGGCCCAGTTGGCACAATAAACGTATCACACTAACTAAACATCTGAACAATGGTGTTCTTGTGAGGAAAACAAAAGTTTTCCAGATTGAGAAGAGACATGTATATTGACTTTCTAGGGCTGCTGTAACAAAATACCACAATTTGGGGAGCGTGTCAGAACTAAAATGTATTGTCTCCCCGTTGTGGAAGCTAGAAATCTGAGCTCAAAGCATCAGCATGCTGATTCTTTCTGAGAGCTCTGAGGCTCTGTTCCTTGCTTCTTAAGTTTCACCTGATGACAGGGATCCTTGGCTTGTAGGTGCATCAGTCTGCCAGCATCTTTGCACAATCATTTTTCCTCTGGGTCTCTCTTTATGTCTCTTCTCTTTTATAAGGACACCATCGTACTGGATAGAACCCACCCTATTCTAGTATGACTTCTTGTTAACCTTTAACATCTTCAAAGAGCCTATTTCCAAAGAAGGTCACATTCCTAGCCACTATTGGGTTTAGGACTTCACCTTGTCTTTGGGGAAGACACAGCTCAATCCATGATGATACGGATAATTCAGTTGGTTTTGGAAATTTTGAGTTTATTATTCTCATTTCCTTTATACATTAGACCTGTGATGGGATATTCTTCTTGTGCTTTGGGGAAAGGTCCATCTGTGTATAGTGAAAGTTAGACTGGACAAACACCAGATGTTATTTCTGAGGGACCAAGACTTCCCGAGATTGAGGGGTGAATACAGCGACTTCATAAGTCACTTTCTATAACTTCTCTTGAGTATCGTTTGAGGCAGTGGTTCAGAATCTCACTCAGCTCTCTGCTGAATTAATGAGATGCCCCTCTAAGCCTCCTGGGGGTTTCTCAGGAGCATTAACATAGTGTGACCCCAGACCAATTTTTAATGGATTGGATTCTTAGGTTTGAGACTAAGGAAGGATGGTCATCTACTACTGAAAATGTGCTGTTAAAACCCCTCTAGATTACAACAGTTTGATACAGTACTGGATGACGAAGGAACTGAGCATACCTTGGCTTGAACAACAGACTGGAACATACTAGTAATTGTCCAGATGGCACAGGAGCCTGCACAGTCTTATTCTGGGGGCTCCAGGAGTCAGAGCCAACTTGATGGCTGCTGAAAGCAACAATAACATTTGAGGTCTAGAACAAACGAACCAATGGATGTCATTTTTACTTAATTTGTCACCCACAAAAATCTGTCACTGGCACAGAGAAAAATCAGTGTCTATAATATGAGGGGACTTTAAAATGTTTGTTGCAAAGTGAAATGAAAAGTTGAAATGTTCCATGAAGTTTTCGAAGTTCCTTATATCCACTTGGTATCACCTCAAAGGGCAGCTCCCATGTGCACTCCCAAACATGTCACTAAAAAACACAGCATTGGGCCAAATGCCTACCAGTCACCACCATGCTATGGAAAATATGAACCTCAATCGGCAGAGTCAGATTTTCTTTTTATGGGAATGCCTCCAAAACATTTTCTCATCAGAGTATCAGAACGAAGCCAACTTAGTGTCCCAGGCACTTCCTATCCGTGCTCTCATCACTGGTCTTCCCGCTTATGTCAGGAACCACTGTCTGACCAAAATTGTCATTCTTATGTACGAGTCAGAGGTTTAAGTTACATGATTTCGTAGATTTTATGTACAGCAGGGCAGGAGAGCTATTTCTCAATGCTAAGATTGCAACACTGAATCAGAAATGACACTAAGCAGGCCAGAATGTCTTGGGTTTCCTTATTTTTAGGCCAATGCTGTGGCAGGAGGAGGAAGTTCCTAGGCAAAAGAAACTACTTTTGCAAAAACCTAGTAGAAATAAAGCACAGCAGGTTCCATGAACAGAGTTTTTCTGCATGACTGGAGCATACAGTATAAGAGAAGCAAAGGAGTGAGCAGATGGGAGAACGGGATGAGTCATTACACAAAGACCCATTGAAGTGGGTTACCGAGGCTGAATTTAATCCTACAAGCAATGTTGGGTTTCACAAAAGTAGTAATAGGACTAGATTTAACATTACAGGAAAACATTTCTACCAGAAATATCTTAAAGGAATTACAATGAAAAAGGCTAGAGATAGGAAAAAAATCACTAAAATGCTTCCACAGTTAATAGTAACTAATTTTGAATTGGAGGTGAGGGGGTGGGAAAAGTCCAGAAGAAAATACTAGTAATATAGACAATAGGGAGGATGTAATACTTAGAAAAAGAATTTTCCAGAACTGATCAAAGGCAATATTCTCAGATTCAGGAAACTAAACAAATTGTATATATACACAAAGATTAGTAAAAAAAAGTATTGCAAAATATGGAAACTTTATTAGAAAAAAGATAAAAATATGAACCTGTTGTTTCTCATTATATCCTCTTCCTAGGTCAATATACTTTAGAAGGCGCTGTCCTTCCATCTCTAGTTCTTTCCTGAAGAAGTCTGCGCTCTTGATTTTCACCATGCCACAATGGTAGTTTTGGCATTCTCAAGGGATTCAAATCGTGTGTTCTTTAACAATGTTCTTCAACTTTCAGGAACAAAAAAGTCTTAAGGGGCAAGATCAGGGCAGGAGGGTGGATGGGCTAAGATTTCCCAATGCAGTTTGCTTAGGCCAGCCTTTGCTGCCCTCTTTAGAGAATGAGAGGCACATTGTTGTAATGGGCGAAAACAGTTCCTCAGCCCAACTTATCTTTTTTCTCTCCAATTCAGTTTTCCATTTTCTTAAAAGCTTCTTCTTTATAAACCCCTGTGCATGCCCTGGGTCCTTTAAGAAAATGGTTATTACGTGGGAATCACAAAAAGCAATCACCATAACCATCTGAGCTGACCTTTCTGCCTTAAATTTAACGGACCCAGCAGATCCCCTAAGAATCCACTGTTTGGGATCTTTTATTTTGAAGGTACCCTAATGAGACTCATACAGGTGTATTACTGAGAACACTTGTCTGCAGCTACCCCCTGATGATGGGGACCTGTTTAAACATGTTTTGTGTGGAATAACTCTATGTATGTATAAACTAGAACCCTAACAAAACTTTTTTTTTAACCCACAACTTTTGAATGATAGCTTTTTTTCCCATTTTATTGGGAGCTCTTATAAGATATTATATCATTCCATAGTTCAATCACATACAATTGCTACCAGTCAGTTTCAAAACCTTTTCTTTCTTAAACTCCTTGTTATCAGCTCCCCTTTGTGTCCTCCCTCTTCCACCATACTCCCCATTTATTTCTATAAAAATCCCCCCACCTCCATATCTTACACAACCTAATATATCCATTCACATACAATTCTGTTGTCCTATCCCATCGAGTGGGGCTATACAGTCATCATTGCTGTCAGCTCCCCGCCCCTCTTTCTTCCTGTACCCTCAGAGAACCATTATTCTGTTAACTGTTTCTGAAGGGTTATCTATCTTGACTTTCAGGTACCGAAAAATCTTAAATGTACAATGTACAAAATGAACATACGCAAATCTTAACAGTATGAATGAGGTAAAACACATAAAAGTCATAATAGTAAGGAGAGGAAATATTAAAGAACTAGAGGATAGTTATGTGGTTCACCTGTGCCATACCGCACCCTAGATTTTTCATCCCTTCTGTGTGGCCTTCTTGTGAGGGATGGTCCAATTATCTTACAGGTGGGTTTTCGGTCTCCTCTACATCC
>NW_022111372.1:95786094-95799671 GCF_000313985.2 Echinops telfairi
GTTCCTTTGTCCCTGGGTTTGTTAATACCACTTCCTTTTCCTCCCCCTCCCCCTCTCCGAAGCTCTCCTGGAACTGTTGGTCCGTTGTTTTCTCTGCTAGATTGTTTATCCAGCCTATTTTATTTAGACAGACCTGCAGAGATAATAACATGCACAAAAACAAGACAGAGCAAAACCAAGCAACAAAGGAAAACAAAACAACAAAAAGCCAATGACAGAAAAAGCAAAACAAAAAAACCCACAGCAACAACAACAAAGAAAAGCTTGTAGTTAGTACGAGGTCTGTACTAACCTTTACGAGTGTTTTCTGGTTGAATTTGATGGGGTGCCACGTCCTGGCCCCCAAGTCTATTTTTGGTGTTCCCTGGAGACTTTGTTGCTCTGCTCCCCTTGCTGTTGTGTTGCATGCTCTTAGTGTTTAGCCTCGGTGTGTTGGGGCAGGTCGGGCAATTCTCGCACTGTGTCTCCAATGTTGTCCCCTATAGTGCTATGGGGTCAATGAGAGACATTGTGTCTCGTAGTGGGGCTAGCCCTATGGTCCTTTCTGTGCATTGGCTGTCTGAGCAGGAATATTGTCCTCAGAGCTTAGTGAGCCAGGATGTGCTCCACTCTCTTCCTCCTCCTTCATTTGCTCCTGTGTGCTCTGATCACACATGTCTCTCTCCCTGAGCTGTATCTTCAGTTCTGTACTCTGAAGTGCATTCTTCTGGGAGGAGGGGGAACTAGCCATGTAGTTGGGATTGGGGCTGACCCCGCAGACCTTCTTATTGGTTCTCCTCTTCATGCCGGTATGTTGCATTCACATCTTAGACCACTGGGTTGAGTCTGGTCCTTTTTTCCCTGTGGAGATATAAACTACACCCTCCTCTTGAATGCGTTAGTCCCCTGTTCCCTCGCTACCCATGTCTTCCCCCCCGCCCCCCCTCATTTTTAGTTGCCTGCTATATTTATCCCTCGATTTGGTCTGGCTCATGCCACATTACCTAGACTTCACCCCAGGAATGTCTGTATACAGTAGCTTTTTCCCTATGCCCCTTTTGCTTTCTTAAGCTTACCTCTGCAGACTCATGTTGCACTTGTTCTTTTGTGCTTGGCTTATTTCGCTTTGCATAATTTCCTCCAGTACTTCCCATGCGGTGATGTGCTTCATGCAGTCATCACTGCTTTTTAGGGATGCATAGTACTCCACTGTATGTATGTACAACAATTTTTAAATCTGTCTGTTGATGGAAATTTGGGTTGTTTCCAACTCCTTGCAATTGTGAACTGTGCTATCTTTAAGGGTGTTAGGTGGTATCTCATAGTTGTTTTCATTTGCATTTCTTTTATGGCTAATGATTGCAATCATTTTGTCATGTTTATTGGCCATTCGGATTTCTGCCCCTGTGAAACTTCTGTGCAGGTCCTTTGCCTGCTTCCTCAGTGGGCAATTAGTTTTTTTCTTTTTAGCCAGCAGAGTATTTTAGATTTTAGTAATAAGGCCTTTGTCTGATATGTCATTGCTAAAGATGTTTTCCCAGTCCGTGGGCTCTCTTAATACTCTCTTATTGAACTCTTTTGATGTACACAGGTGTTTTATCTTTAGTATATCCCACTTGTCAGTTTGTGACTCTTCTGTATTTGTGCCCTTCCATATTTCTAATAGCCTATGTATTATTCCCCGCGCCAAAGTTTTCAGGTTTGTCCCAATTCCCTCATTAATGTCCCTAATAGTTTGGGGTTTTACCTCAAGGTCTGTGATCCACCTTGAGTTTATTCTTGTGCATGGAGTGCGATAAGGGTCTTGCTTCATATTTCTGCAGGTAGATGCACATTTTTCCAACACCATTTGTTGAAGAGGGCATCTGCTTCCCATTTGATTTTTTTTCTTCTTCAAAGATCTGTTGTCTGTATGCTGATGATTTTATATCTGGGTTTTCAGTTCTTTTCCATTGGTCTGAGTATCTGTCATTATACCAATACCATGCAGTTTTGACAACTGTGGCTGTATAGTATGTGCTAAAGTCAGGTAAAGCAAGCCCTCCCACTGTCCTTCTTCTTGAGGAGTTCTCTGCTAATTCTGGGTTTCTTCCCTCTCCATATGAAGTTGGTAATCAGTTTTTCCAATTTTTGAAGAACGATGATGGTAATTGTATTGGATTGCATTAAATTTATATAGTGCCTGGGTAGAACAGCCATCTTTACTATACTGAGTCTTCCAACCCACGAGCATGGGATATTCTTCCATTTGGTGAGGTCACTCTTGGTTTCTTGTAATAGTGTTCTGTAGTTTTCTTCATATAAATCTTTTGGTTATTTTTTCAGTCAGGCGTTTCCCTAGATAATTCTGTGCGTGGCCATTGTGAAGGGTACCACCTTTTTGATCCCCTCTTCTGTGGTCTTGTCCGATATATATAGCAGTCCGATAGACTTCTGTTTGTTCTTGTATTCTGCCACTCTCCCATATTCCTCTATTGCTTTCAGTATTCCCCTTGTGGAGCTTTTGGGATTTTCCATATGTAAAATCATATAATCTGTGAAACTATAGTTTCACCTCTTCCTTCCCCAGGCAAATACCTTTAATGTCTTTTCTTTGCCTTGTGCTATTAGCTAAGACCTCCAGTACTATGTTAAATAAGAGTGGGGCAAGGGGTATCCTTGTCCTGTCCCCCTTTTCAGTGGGATTGTTTTCATCTCTTCATTGACTACCACGTTTGCTTTTGGTTTTTCATATATAGCTTGTATTATATTGAGGAATTTTCATTCCGTTCCTATCTTCCTAAGTGTCTTAAACAGGAATGGGTGTTGAATGTTGTCGAATGCTTTTTCCACATCTATTGATAGTATCATGTGGTTCTTAAAATTTTTCATGTCAATGTGGTGAATGATACTTATGGTCTTTCGTATGTTGAACCATCCCTGCATCCCTGGTATGAATCCCACTTGGTCATGGTGAATTATCTGTTTTATATACTTTGTATTCTATTGGCCAGTATTTTGTTAAGGATTTTTGCATCGATGGTCATTAGGATATTGGTCTGTAATTCTCGATTCTTGTGGGGTCCTTGCCCGGTTTTGGTATCAGAGTTATACTAGCTTCATAGAATGAGTTTGGGAGTGTGCCTTCTGTTTCTGTGTCAGTTCTTCCCTGAATGCTTGGTAGAATTCTCCAGTGAAGCCAGGAGATTTTTTTATTGGTAATCCCTTGATAACCTTGTCTGTTTCTTCTATTGCTATGGGTCTGTTGAGATTCTTGACATCCATCAGGGGTAGTCTAGGGAGAGATTGTTTTTCCAAGAATTTGTCCATGTCTTCCAAGTTGTTGAATTCATTGGAGTACAGTCCTTTGTAGAGCCATACTACTTTTCTATTGCTATTAGTGAAGAATATTTAGATTTTTCTTTTCTGACAGGTTCTGTCTTTTGTAAGTTTTCCTAATTAACTGTATTTTGTTGTGGAGACTCTACACAGTAGAAATATACCAATTCAGTCACTTCAGCATGTGCATTTCAGTGACATTGATTGCATCCTTTCACTTAACACAACGATTCTTATCCTCCTTTTCTGAGTTATTCCTCCTGTGTTAATGTAAGCTCACTGCCCCTAAGGGTTCCTAGCTAGTAGTTCAAGTTACTGTTGTCAATTTGGTCCTATATCGATAGTTCTTCAAAGAGCTCAGTGCATAATTAAGGCAGACATTCTTTAAATTGTTCTGTTTAAAAAGGTGTCAGGTTTTATTTTTGGCTTAAGGTTTTAAAGCTTATCTTACGGTAGTAATTTTCCAAAACTAGTTCTCCAAAAGTTTTGATTCTCTAATAATTTGAAAATATGTTCTGCATTGCCCCTCTTTTGGTCAGGATTGTGCTATAGGATCTTTTTTTGCCTTTAAAAAAGTTATGCCTCTGTTGTAAATATGTCTTTAACTTTTACTAGTTTAAATTCTTACAAGTATATAGTTTATGACAGTGGTTATAATAATCACCTGTGTAAACCTACTCTTAATCTAGTCAGTGTGATTTTTCCGTCTTCATAAACTCAGTACTACATAAACAATAAACCTCTTCCCTTCAGCCCTGGGCAGCCACTATAATAAAATTTTGTCTTCATACATTTACCTTCTCTTTATGTAGAAATAAGGTCATACAATATTTATCCTTTGTGACTGGCTTTATATCACTGAGCTTAATGTCCAAGCTTCATCTATATTGTAGCATATATCAAGACTTCATTTCTCTTACTGTCTGGTAGTAGTCCACTGTGTTGTGTACTACATTTTGTCTGTCCATTCATGGGCCTTTAGGGTATTGCTACCTTTGGACTATGATTAATAGTACTGCAATGAACAGTTGTGTACAGTCGCTTTTTGAGTCTCTGATTTCATGTTTATACAGTATAAACCTAGGAGTAGACTTTCTGGGTCACGTGAGAGTTCTGTTTTTAGTGTTCGAGGAACTACCTCGCAATTTTCTCTAGTGACTGTACCATTTTGCATTCCCATCAGCAATAGGTAGGCATTCCAATTCCCCCACATCCTTGCTAACATTTGTTATTTTTAATTAATTTATATTTAATTTGAGCCCTCCTGGTGGGAGTGAAGTGGTATTTCATTGTGGTTTTGATTTGCATCTCTCTGGTAGCTCATGGAAGGATCCCTGGTAGCATAGTGGGTTACACATTTGGCTGATAAATGCAAGGTCAACAGTTTGAAACCACCAGCTGCTCCACCGGAGAAAGATGAGACTATATTCTCTTGTAAAGAGTTATAGTCTTGCCTGTATGATCCAATGATTGTAGATAATATAATTCACATCTAAAGGAGGGAATGGTGTCAGACCTTAGATCATGAACACCTGGTTTGTAGATGGTACTGTATGAGAGTGAAAGACCAAAATCCATTTGCAGAGTCCACACAGATTAAGCCTCCAGTAAATCCCCTCCGATCATAATTGGGGGATGTGAACAGCCCTGTTATTAGACAGAGTGCATTGTAAAGGTGATTATGGCAGATGTAGTTAGCATTTTATTTCCCTTTAGACCTTTTTCCAAGCTGTTTCAGGTTTTTAAAAAAGTGAAGAAGAAATGTAGGCGGAGTAATCCCCTTGTGGATCCCCTCTCACCATGGTCAGGGATCGGAATAGCCTTGCTGTCCTGCGGAGTGCACTGGAAGTAGATTGTTGCAGATGCAGTTAGGCAAAATTTAGCGCTGTTATCATTTGATCACCCTTTTGATCCATTTAAATGTGTCCTAGCTGTTATTATTTTCTGTCTTTTTGATTCAGATTTTTCTGCTTTACTTTGTTATTGTTATAAGTTGTTTTTTAAAGAAATGTGTTTTGGTACATGAAATCCAGGATGGGTGAATCTACAGAGACAGTAACTAATGGGGAAATGGGGAGCTACTAATGATAAGTACAAGAGCGATGATATGTGAATTATATGCCAATAAAACTGTTGGAAACAAAACAAAAAGGAGATACAGTCTGGGAAACGCACTGGGGTCACGCCAAGTCAGAACCAGTTGGCTAGCAGTGAGTCTGATTTTTTGGGGTGTGTGTGTGTGTGTGTGTGTGTGTGTGTGTGTCTTTGCCTTTGTTGTTGGGTTTGTATTTTGCTAGGTTATTGTAGTTCTGTTTGCATGGTGGTTATGCGATTCTTACTGGACATAGGTTTTCTGAAGATATTCTCCCAAATGGTAGCTTTCCTCTTCACTTCTTTCACTTGTCTCTTGAGCAACATTTTTAATTTTTGAAGTTCTGGTTGTTTATCTGTCTTTCACTGTTTTGAATATTAGGTAACTTATTGTTAAAAGCAAGACTTTTGCATTTTCTTCTAAGAATTCTATGCTTACAGTTTTCATATTTAGGTCTTTAAGCTATTTTGATTTTGTGGAGTGGTAGGGGCCACAGTATGAGACATGTATCCTATTTCATTTTTATGCATGTGGAAATTTGATTGTTCCCTACATCATTTATTGAATAGACTGACTCTTCTTTCCCCATCTAGTGAATTTATCAGAGAAGGACCCTTCTGATGACTTAGATATTTTTATTCTTTCTTGCTATTGCTTCCTTCCTTCCTTTTGTAACTTAATTATGTGATGTCAGTGTGTTTCTCCTTATCCCAGATTCTTACTCTGATAAATATCCATTCTTACATATGGGAATGTAAGGCACTGAAAGCTATGTTTTACGTCTCAATGAATTATTGAAGGTTGTGCTATAAATTTTAATGAATTAGAGATCTCTACTTAGAGCTCCAGTATCAGTCATTTGGATTTTGTCCTGTTGAGCTACCATGCAGTATGCTCAGGATCACAGGCGTACATTTCCCCACAGTGAGTACGAAACCACTCACTTTTGCTACACCTGTAATCATGAGCACTCTGTAATCATGAGTACCTTCAATTCTTGATTTAATACCTTATATTGATTTAGGAGAGGAGCCCTAGCGGCAGGCATAGTGGTTCCAAGTTGGTTAGCAGTCCGAAAGGTCAGCAGTTCGAATTCACCACCTCACCCACAGGAGAAAGATAGGGCTTTTGAATCCCTTAAACAGTTACAGTTTTAAAAATTCACAGGTGAAATTCTACCGTGGCCAAAGGGTTCCTATGAGTTGGCATCAGCTTGATGGCAGTGAGTTTATTGATTTAGGAGTTTGGGTTTTAGCCCTTGCTGCACTCTAAACCTTAATTTTCTTATTTGTGAAACAATAATAAAAAAGCTTACATGAGAACAGGTTTTCCCCAAATGGATGATTGCACTCCCTGCCAGGCATTGGGATGACCCATGGGGTGGAAGTGGGGGTTGTAAGATCAGGTACCTGCAGTCGATCTTGGATTATGGGCTTATTATGGGATTATGGGCAGTAGCTTTTCATTTTCATGGGGCCTCTAAGTTAAGGTGACCAGACGCCCTGCTTTTGTCAGGACAGTCCCAATTTTTAACAATTTGTCCTGCGTCCCCGCAGCATTTAAAAAAAGTTCTGATTTTTGGAAAGAATGCACGACAAGTAGGGTATACGGTTTTCGACTGCCATGTGGCTATTTTGCCAGGATATGAGTTTTATCAATGGTGTTCCGCTTTACCAATGTTAAAATCTGGTCACCTTACTCTAAGTAATTTTTTTTTCTGAAGTAGTGGTAGGCCAAATAACTTTAGGAACTTATGCATTAGAGAATCTCTAGGATCATGTCTTTATGGTTTATGGTTATAACTAGATCATTTTCTGAATTGGGAGTAAAATACCCCTTTATATCTTAAAATGAAAAGATGGAAGGAAACACCAGTACCACCACCACCAGTAACGAAAAAGCCACCCAATTTCCTTTCAAGAGCTAGATCATTATCCTAATTTACAAAGTTAATTGGAATCTTATTTTTGAAGCTGAAATAAAACTACCAGTACTTGCCCACCTGTGGCTGATCAGACTAAATAAACTTTTAATTAAGACAAGATGATGGTGTCTCTCGGGGTCTTTGCAGCAGTTGCTTACATTGACTAGAGCAGCGGTTCTCATCCTGTGGGTTGTGACCCCTTTTCGGGTCACTGATTCATAACAGTAGCAAAATTACAGTCATGAAGTAGCAACGAAAATAATTTTATAGTTGGGGGTCACCACAACATGAACTATTAAGGGTCGCAGACTTAGGAAGGTTGAGAACCACTGGACTTTAGACTTTGCTATTCTAAGCATGGTCTTGAAAGGTGCTTTATATTAGCCATCGCTTGTCTTAGAGACATGCTTTTGTGTAGAGCTGTGATAATGGCTTATTAATTCCACATACATAAAATAACATCCAGGAAGACATCATTTTTCTCATTTGTTGAACTTTTTTCAGTACTGTCTTCAGAGCACATGATACTTAGAATAATGTTCAGAAAATATCGAGAATTAAATTCCTTGAGTCTCCATGGATAAATAGTCTCATAATTTTGATAGAATATGTTTTTATGAATTCTAATAAATCTTATATAGATCATTTTACTTTCTTAGGGCTGACCATTTTTATCTTGCCATTTGACTCATTTCAAAAAACTTCCAGGACATTATTTCATTTCTAAATTATGGCTAATGGGTGCATTTCTCGTACCTCACTTTGTCTTGCTTGCAGATAAACCTCTCACTAGCCACTGGCGTAGTATTGAAATCTGATCCCTCTTCATGGGAGCCACCCTTGGGGTGCGTAGTCATCTTGGGAGGGAACTCTCCAAAGTGGACACAGATGCATTGTACTCCTAACTTGTATGTGAAACATGGAGTTCATTTTATTCTGCTTTTGTGTTTAAGAAAACATGAGTGAGGGCGGAACAATACTCCAGGAAGCCTTATCGGTTTCCACTGGTGTTTGATACATACTCTATTTTTAAATGACACGCTAAAGACTCAAACTCTGTTGATGCTATAAAGACATGGAAAGTGATTCTTTCTTAGGGTGGGAGGAAGTGATGACTGGTGTTTTTTCGCTGGTAGTATCTGATAATTCCCCCTCCCTTTAGCTATTCTAGGCATGTTTAGTTGTCAGGCGTTGTCGGACTAAATTGCTAAAAATAACAAATAAGGGGGAGGCTGTTCTAAGGGCAGCTCTTGCCACCGTCTGTAATCTGTTTAATTTAGTTTCTAGGGAGAAAGGGCAATAGGAACATGGTGCCATTCTCATTGAATGGATTTTCTGTTTAAAGTGCTGACAGGCACATTGTTTGAGCTCTCCCTTTCCCCCCAGCCCCTAAGGCCCCAATCTCCACGTCCACCTAAGAGTATGGAGCCAGAACTTGAAGGGCTCAGAAAGCATGCCCTGATTCAGTGGCTGACCCAGAAATTGTGGTCTGTACTGTCTTTTAATGTGGCTTTTTGATAGTGGAAATGCACAGTTAGTTAGCTTGTGAGTGAGGGTGGGAGGGAAGGCAGTGGTTAGAAAAGGGGAGGGTTTGTGTAGGGACATAGAACTCTTTCTGTGTAGTACTTGCTCCCAATTCTGTGTTCAGGAGAGTCAGCTTGTTAAACTCAGCCACATATGTGACTCCTGTACACCTGCATTTCATTTTAGCCCAAGTTGTCAGCACAAAAGCTCTGCGTTGATTTGGCTCTTGACCTCTCTGGGCCTTAACTTCTTCCAGCTTCTGCCTAATAATAGAAATAACTCTCTGTAAAGATAGCAATCTACTTCTTGTTTGTAAAGCTGTTGGAGATCATTGAAGGAATGATGTAAATGCCTTTCCTCGCCCCTGCTGTGGTGGAGTGTGTGAAAACGAGGAGCACATTTTCAGTTATATTTCAGGAGGTCTACTTTCCGGGTTACTCACCCAAGGGCTTGCTGATTTTATTTTCTGAAGATGTCTGCTGACTTTGTATTCTGAAGTCCCTTCCAAAATCTTTTCCTTTGTGAAATTTTGTTTTGCTTAGTTTTTGCCTGAACCCGACCACTTCAGCACCGAAGGAAAACGTGGGCTGGGGATTGGGAACTGTCGTGGGAAAGCCTGCATTCCTGATGACCATCATGTCTACCTAAATAAAGCTTTGGGGACTGAAAATTTGGGCCTATCGCTTTTAGATATTTAGGTCACCAGCAGGCTTTTACTCCTTCGTTTAATGAACCACTAAATTATTTTAATTTGGCCAAAGGGCCTCAAGGGTTTAACATAGAGCAGTCTTCAAAACTACCTGGGACGTATAGATTATAAACCTTGTGAGGTATGTGGAACAGTCCTTTCTGGGGAACGACACTTTACATCTTTACAAGTGGATCTCTCACTGCCATCAAGTCAGTTCTGACACACCCAGCCTTAACCATCACAGCCATCTTGGAGAAGATTCCAAACATAGAGACCCTGGCATGAGTGCGTCACTGATGGTTTGGGAGATCAGCAAAGAAGTTACCAGAACAGGAGCGAGTTTGTAAGAGAGAAAACAGCAGGGGTGAAATCAGAGAGATAGCCAGGGCTTGTCTAATAAGGCCTTGGGTTAAGGATTTTACACTATGATCTGGAATTGGAAATTTTTGCAAAGTTTTGGACAGAGGAACAACATAAGCCAACTTGCATTTTAAAAGGAACAGTCTGGCTGTTGTGTTGTGGTTAGATCCAAAGGGATATAGCCAAGGTGCTAGTGGAGGGCTGAAAGAAAGCAGTCAGAGGTGACTCTGAAGTTTTGATTACAGAATGCTCCTTCCTCCTCTCACGGACATCTCTCGTTCTCTGGGTGGAGAGAGCTAGGATGGGTTCATGGGAGAGGAGTAGTGCAGCTGAACTTTGGAAGTCAGTTAGAAATGTGCTCGATGAGGGGAGCGCAGTACCAAAGATTGCAAATTCAAGAAATAGTGTGGACAAAGGCCACTGAGTGCATTGGTGGTTGGAATGTAGAGTTGGATTGGGAAATGAAATTGGAAATCTCCAAAGGAAAGGAATGAAGGCTAAAATGAATTAATTTAGCATTGTTTCTTCTTCTTTGTGGACCAAAAACAAACAAAACAAACCTGTTGCCATCGTCTATAACAATGCATAGTGACTCTATAGGAAGAGAATAGAATTGCCCTATTGGTTTTCCAGTGCTATCATCTTTATGGAGTGTGCCCTGGTGATGCTGTGGGTCAGATGTTGGGCTGGTAACTTCAAGGTCAGCATTTCAAACCCACCAGCTGTACTGAGGGAGAAAGATGAGACTGTCTGCTCCCTTAAATATTACAACGTTAGAAACCCTGTATAGGTTTGCTGAATCAGAATTGACTTCGTGGCAGTGGGTAATCTTACGGAAGCAGACCGCCACATCTTTCTCCCGTGGAGCAGGCAGTGGGTTTGAACTGCTGACCTTGTAGTTAGCAGCTGAGCACTACCCCAGGTCCCCCCTGAGCTCCATACTTTGTGTAAATACTACTTATGCTGGGCAAGTAGCTATGCCCAGTGCCAGCACTTTTCATCCGACAGGGCTTCCACACAGCGTTCCCTGTATACTGGGTTTCTCGGACCTCGTCCTGTTTCAGACATTTCATATACTTATGGAAATAGATGTGCTACTGATAATTCATAAATCCATGTTTTCTAGTCAGTTTTCAAGTTTCAAAACTAATTTTAAAAGCAAAGAGAAGGTTTGTGTTGAGTCAGGTGATCTTTGAGATATGTATTAGACACCTAAGTGGATATATTGACTAGATAAGGAAGCTTCAAAACATTCATAGAAATTGGAATTAAAAGATAGTGAACATTTTGAAATCCTTTCCGATGACTCTTAAGCCCCAGGCTAGTGAAATAACATTGAGAATTGTCCATTTATAGATGATTCGGGTTCAGATTGTCACCTAAGGGAAAAGGGCAGATAGAGAAGGAATGAGGTTCATGGTCTGAGCCTGGGCACAGCAGGGGACTGCGAAGCTCTTCATAGAAGTGTGGACAGTGCAGTGTGAACCCGGAGCGTGGGATAGCTGCTCACACGGGACAGTCTTTGCTGTGAAGGGGCTCGCCCAAGGCATGGGACCAGTGGTCAGGCTCGCTGCCATTGGGTCAGTTCTGACTCGACCTAGGGTTTCTGAGGTTATAAATCTTTACTGGAACTGACAGCCTCATTTTTCTGCCCTTGGAGCAGCTGATGGGTTTGAACGGCTTATTTTGAGGTTAGCTCAGTGTTACTCCTCAGTGCCACCAGGCTTCCCTGGTTTGGGAGCTACTTTTCCCGGGCTGTCCAGGGCAGGGCTTTGCGGTGGCAGCAGGAGCCATCAGCTCTCTTAGGTCTTCGTTGGAAGTCCTAGGTGTCCTTGTCTTAGGAGCCCAGGCCTAGTCAGCTTGGGGGCAGTAGTTTGTTCCTCCTGGGAATGGTTGCAGAAGGTAAGGCCGACATTTAGTCAGGCTCAGAGCTCAGTGCTCTGGGTGGGGGACCCCCGACTGTAGGGAGTGGTTAAACACAGTTCATTTTTGCTATGGATCTCTTCTCTTGAGTAAACTGTGAGGGAGATGGGTACTTACATGAGGAAAAGCAATTTGAACAATTCCTCAAGGTTAAAATGTCTTAAAGGGAAAAAAAAAATGTCTTAAAGGGATTTTATACTAACTAGATTTTATACTAACTAGTTCACTGTTCTATATATACACACACACACACCTATGTACACATATGTACACTATTTCCTACTTCTTTCAGATACAAGTATGTGGTTAAAAAAGACCAAAAAACCCGACAAGGGAAGAACAAGTGATCTAAAATCGATGGCGAGGAGGTCATAGGATGCCTGGAGGGGCTTGATCAAGGGCAATGTAGCTGAGAGGAATTACCGAAACCCAAACGAAGGGTGAATGTGATAGTGGGACAAGAGGAAAGTATAAAAGGAAATAGAGGAAGGATTTAGGAGGCAAAGGACATTTATAGAGATCTAAATGCTGGCATGTATATATGTAAATACATTTATATAATGATCGGGGAATCGACCTATGTACATATATTTATAAAGTATTAAGGCAGTGGATGGACACTGGCCTTCACGCAAGTACTCGCTCAACACAAGAACACTTTGTTCTGCTAACCCAGCACTCTGATCCTCACCTTCCCTGACATGATGACTGAAGACAAAGCAGGTGCATAAGCAAATGTGGTGAAGAAAGCTGATGATGCCGGGCTATCTGGGGTCTTAAAGGCTTGAAGATAAACAAGTGACCATCTAGTTGAGAAGTAACAAAGCCCACATGGAAGAAGCACATCAGCCTGTGTGATCAGCAGTGTTAATAGGATCAGGTTTCAGGCATCAAAGACCCAAAACAAAACAAACATCAATGTGAATGAGAGGGAGTGCTGAGTGGAGACCCAAAGCCCATCTGTAATCCATTGGACATCCCCAGTCAGAAGGGCCACAAGAAAGAAACTAGCCAGTCAGGGTGCAGTATAGCACTGATGAAACACAAGTTTCCTCTAGTTCTTTAATGCTTCCCCCACCCAACTATCATGACCCCAATTCTACCTTACAAATTTTCCTAGACCAGAACATGTACACTGGTACAGATAAGAGCTTGCAACACAGGGAATCCATGACCCTCAGGACCAATAATGAGAATATTGATAATAGGAGGGTAAGAGGGATATGGGGAGTAAGAGGGAACTGACCACAATGATCAACGTATAACCCCACTCCCAGGGGGATGGACAACAGAAAAATGAGTGAGGGAGACAGCTGTCAGTGTAAGACATGAAAAATTTAATAAAGACTTAAAGATAAACAAGTGGCTATCAAGCTGAGAAACAGCAAAGCTCACATGGAAGAAGCACACCAGCCTTTGTGATCACGAGGTGTTGAAGGGATCAGGTATCAGGCATCAAAGAACAAAAATCATATCATTGTGAATGAGGGGCAGTGTGAGTGGAGACCCAAAGCCCAGCTGTAGGCAATTGGACTTCCCCTTACAGAAGGGTTACAAGAAAGAAATGAGCCATTTAGGGTGCAGCATAGCACCGATGAAACATACAACTTTCCTCTAGTTCCTTTTTCAATCATTTTATTAGGGGCTCATACATTTCTTTTCACAATCCATACATACATTATTTGTGTAAAGCACATTTGTACATTCATTGCCCTCATCATTCTCAAAACATTTGCTCTCCACTTAAGCCCCTGGCATCAGCTCCT
>NW_022111372.1:95800253-95831044 GCF_000313985.2 Echinops telfairi
GCAACATATGTACAAATGTGCTTGACAAATGGATATATATATGGATTGTGATAAGAGCTGTAAGAGCCCCCAATAAGATGATTTATTTTAAAAAGTGGAAGAAACAAAATCCCTGTACGAATTTTAAAAATAAAAATAACCGTTTAATCTCTGGAATGTTTTTCAAGTTTATCTCAAAGATTCTTAGTAAGTAGTTGGTAGTGCTTTTTTCATTTTTGCTCAGATATGTGTGACTTAATTCCTTGGGGTAATTATTAAGAATGTGAACTCTGGAATCAGGTCAATATTGATTTGAACTCTGGCTCACCACTCATCTAACTTTGGTAAATTTTTTAACATCTCTAAGCCTAAATGGAGTTCCTGGGTGATGCAAACACTTAAGCACTTGGCTACTTTCTCAAATATTGGCAGTTGAAGTCCACCCAGATAAGCCTGGCGATTTTCTTCCTAAAGGTCCACAGCCTTGAAAAGCCCTAGAGAGGGATGCTACTCTGTACATGTGGAGTTGCCATGAGTCCAAAATCAACTGAGTAACAACTAACAACACTTGTCTGCATTTAGTGTCAACAACAGCAGTGTTGTAAGTGACCCCTTTTTCTCATGCGCAGTTTCTTGAAAAATGGAAAGCAGAAGCCAGGTAGGTGAATTTAAAAATTTGATCTTATTACTGATGAAGACTAGATTGGAACATGTGGCTTAGTATGTAACAACATTCGATGTATAGTATTGATCCAAATTATGCATACGAATTAGAGGAAGTTACCTATTGTTATATCTCTTGAAGTACAATGCTATCAATGATAAATATTATCTATACTCATACAAGGAAATCCAGTAAATACATCTATTATTCAAGTTTACTCACCAACAAATAAAACTAGTGAGGAATAAGTGGACAAATTTTGCCAATTTCTTCAGTCTGAAACTGATCAAACATACCATCAAGATGCATTGCTAATCATTGATGATCGGAATGTGAACGTTGGAAACAAGGAGGAAGGATAGTTGAAAAATAAGGCTTTGGTGGTAGGAAAAAACAACAACTGGAGATCACAACATAGAATTTGCAAGACCAATGACTTCTTCAGGATGTATACCTTGTTTTCAACAACATAAATGTCTACTGTGCACTTATACAGGAATCAAATTGACTGCATCTGCAGGAAGAGACGACGAAAAAATACCCACAGCCCCAAGTAAGGCCTGGGGCCAACTATGCAACATATCTCAACTGCTCAGGTGTAAGTTCAGGTTAAAGTTGAAGAAAATGGAAACAAGACCACGAGAGCCAAAATATGACCTTGAGTTTATCACACTTGAATTTCATGAACAGCTCAAAAATAGATTTGACTCAGTGAACACTAATGAAAGAAGACCTGATCGGCTATGTAATGACATGAAGAACATCATACATGCAGAAAGCAAAAGGATATTAAAAAGACAAGAAAAGATCGAAGTAAATTTCAACAAAGACTCTAAAACTTGTTCTTGACCTAAAAGTGAGTGGAAAAAATGATAAAGTAAACAGGAAATTTCAAAGGGCAGCTAAAGAAGACAAAATAAAGTATTACAATGAATCGTGCAAAGTGTGGAACTAGAAAACCAAAAAGAGAAAATACTCAGCATCTATCAAACTGAAAAAACTTAATAATTCAAGCCTCAATTTGCAACATTGAAAGATTCTATGGATAGAATATGGAGTGAGCCAGGAAGCACCAAAAGAAGATTGGCAGGGTCACAGTACCAAAAAGAATTGTCCAACATTCAACCATTTCAAGAGATAGGATGCACTGAAGGGAGTAGTGAAAAGAATCCAGGAATGATGGAATCACCAAGGGAAATGTGTCACAAGTTGGAAGCAGTTATCCACGCCAAGAAAGTTGGAAGACAGCTACCTGGCCAACCAACTGGAAGAGATTCATGCTTGTACCCAGTCCAAATAAAAGTGACCCAACCGAACACAGAAATTCTTCATTACTATCACATCCAGGTAAAATGTTGAAGATCATTCAACAATGTTTGCAGTCATTCATTGACAGAACTGCCAGAAGTTCAAGTTGGTTTCAGAAGAGGATGTGGAATAACAGTTATTGTTGCTGATGTTAGATAGATCTTCTTGAAGGCAGAGGATACCAAAAAAATATGTACTGTGTTTTATTGACTATGGAAAGGCATTCAACTATGTAGATCGTAACAAACTATGGGTAGTACTCAGAGTGGGAATTCCAGACTCTTCATTGTGTTCATATGGAACCAGTACATGGACCAAGAGGAGTTGTTCAAACTGAGCAAGGGTGTACTCCATGGTTTAACATCAGGAAGGATAAACGTTAAGCTCGTATCCTTTTATACCGTACTTATTCAATCTGTATGCAGATAGTTCAAGAAGCTGGACTATATGAAAAATAACTAAAAAAAGAAAAACAACTCAGTATCAGGGTTGAAGGAAGGCTTATTAACAGCCTTCGATATGCAGATGACACAACCTTGCTTGCTGAAAGCAAGAAGAACTTGAAGTATATGCTGACTGCAGTCTTCAGTATGGATTGCAGCTCACTGTAAAAAAAACCCTCACAACTAGACCAGTAGATAACATAATGGATAAACAGAAAGGATTGAAGTTAAGGATTTCACCTTGCTTGAATCCACAATCAGTACTCATGGAAACAGCAATCAGTAAATCAAATGGTATATGAAGTCAACATATGTACTAAGGTGCTGGACACAGATGACATATGTACAGATTGTGATGAGTTGTATGAGCCCCTAATAAAATGGTTATTTAAAAAAAGTCAAATGATATGTTATTGCTTTGGGGAAACATGTTGCACAAAACCTCTTTATAAAGTGCCGAATAGAAGGATGTTACTTTAAGGCAGCGGTTCACAACCTGTGGGTTGAGACCCCTTTGGGGGTCAAATGACCTTTTCACAGGGGTCGCTCGATTCATAATAGTAGCAAAATTGCAGTTATGAAGTAGCAGTGAAAATAATTTTATAGTTGGGATCCCCACAACATGAGGAACTGTATTAAAGGGTCATGGCATTAGGAAGGTTGAAAACCACTGCTTTAAGGACTAAGGTGCCTGACCCAAACCATCTATGTTATTTTCAGTCACCTCATATGCATTTGAAAGTTGGACAGTGAATAAGGAAGACCAAAGAAGAGTCTATGTGTTTAAATTATGGTGCTGATGAAGAATATTGAAAGTACCAGGGCTGCTAGAAGAGAAAACAATTTGTCTTGGAAAAACTAGAACCAGAGCTCCTTAGACTTGAGGATGGTGAGACTTTGGCTCGGGTACTCTGGACATGCTATTAGGAGAGCCCAGCCCCTGGAGAAGGACATCATGCTTGGTAGAGTAGAAAGGCCGCGAAAAAGAGGAAGGCCCTTGATCAGATGGATCGACTTACTGGCTGCAGCAATGGCTCAAACAGAACATACTTGCGAGGATGGTGAGGGAGCCAGCAGGATTTTATTCTCTCTACATAGGGTCACTATGAGCCGGGACTGGCTTGAGGGCACCCAGCAACAACAGCAGATCTTTTTACCAGAAGTGCAGGACACCCTCAAGCAGGCGGATCCTGGCAAGAGTAGAAGGAGTTGAGCCTTTGTATTTCCAGACACATCATTCAGAAAAGCCACCCCTCTTCTGTGGGTAGATTGAGGAGGCCAGGCCTATGTAGCTCACCTTTCTTACCAAAGGCACCTACCCTATACCATAAGGCCGAGAAATCACTCCAAGTCGTACCTGGCACACAGTACGAACTCAGTACTCAGTAAACTCGGGCTTTTGTTAGGCCTAGTTGGTGGATGCTCAGCAGCTATTTATTGAGCACACTGCTTATAAATAAGAGTGCTTATAAAATAAGAGGATTTTTTAATAAGAAAAAAATTAAAAATATACAAAATTAAGAAAACTTACTGACATTGTGCCTGTACTACTCAGAATTCACAAACATTGGCATATTTACTTTTTGTTTTGTTTACAAAAATAAAACACTAGTAATGAAATTGAAGTTTCTTGTAATCTCCCCAACCACTTCTCCAATCTCATTTCTCTTCTTTCCGTAGAAGCAACTACTATCAGGAATTAACATTTTATGTTTTCAAAATGCCTTACATTCAACAAATAGCATCATGTTGTTCATATCTTTCAGCAACCTGCTTTTTTTTTCATTTAGCAACAGGGTTTTAAAGCTCTAATCATACCAATAAATACATCTAACTCATTCATTTGAACTGTTGCGATGTTCCATAAGAACATATAATTTTCTGTGTTTTATTTGACGTGCCCACTGTCGACAGCTTCGATATACACTGGGTAAGAGTGGCTGAAGTAGCCGGTGATTGCCTTCCACGTGTAGCATAACTATAGCCATAATGGTAGCACCGTTATGGATGGATGATGGATGAATAGCTCTGTGGGTTAGGCATTGGGATGTTACCTGCAAGGCCAGTGGTTTGCGCCTCTTGGTCATTCAGAGAGGGCAAGAGACGGCTGTTTGCTCTCATAAAGGTTTATAGTCTTCAAAACCCTATGTAGAGTCTCTCTGAGTTAGAATAGACTCTGTGGCAGTGGGCTTTGGTTTAGGGGACAAATGTCAGCAGGGTAGTGGTATTTGTTGCTCTTATTCTGTGTCCATGGCTTCTGTGGTGATGTCATTTCATGAAGCCATGGCCTGTGTTTTTGATACGGAGGTCATCACATGCCCTTTATTTACAGAGCCAGGGAGATGAGAGCGCAATCAGAGTGGAGACTAGTATTTCAGATTCTGGACTTCAACACTGTCATTCACCTTGGCTCTGGATTAAAGGGAGCCCTTTGCCATGGTGGTTACTCCTAGTACCTGTATCTTCTAATACATGTGGTGTTGGTCATATCAAACGGTAGCCACACCTCCCTCCCTCCCTCACCCCAAAGTCAACTTTTGAGTACAGGGATTTTAAGTGGTTTCTAAGATGGCCTAGCATATGGAAATTGAAGAAAGGGCAAAAAAAGTGCCACCCCTTAAATCATGTTTACAAAGAGAAATGTGCCAAGGGCTCTCTTATTACTCCAGTGTCATAAATTTAATTGGTGTTACGTCAGCTGCTTAGATCAGAGCTAATAGCACTTTAAGCTCTCTTCCATCTGCACCGGTTCCGTGATAACGTGGTGGGTGTGGGCCTGAGGACAAGTGTCAGCTGTGATGTGTGAGCTGCTCTATCCTGGTGTGAGCCTGGTACGGTCCGCATCTCCCAGATGGAGAAGCATCGCGCGATGATGTAGCCCCGACCTCTCGCTTGTCCCTAGGACACTCAGAGCTGTAAGCAAGACCTGGGTTGATTGTCTGGCCTAGATGTGTCAGTCAGCAGTATAAACATGATGCCGACAGGTGTAACTCTGATTTTTCCTTTCTCTTAACTAAAAGAAAGCTCCAGGCCTTGGAACGCATCTGCGGTTCCTCAGCCTGCCCTCTGCTGCCCTGGGCAAGTTGGGTGAGCCACGCATCTGGGCTGCGCTGGCTTTGAGCGCAGGTTTGTTTTCACTGTCTCTAGGTCCTTTTATGGGTTTCCGGTTGCCATATCTCTGTTTTTTTAGTTGTATAAATATGTTACATGATTGGAAAGTAGTAGTATGATCACATAGAAGTTTCCTCACCCTTGTTTGTTCATTGGCTTGTCCCAGAGTATTTAATTAACTCCTGAATCCCAATGTTAGGGGCTTCTGCTGATAACATTAAAGTTAATTTTCAGAAATTAATACGTCAGTTTATTTTATCGGGGTTATTTTGTGTGCGTTACTCTGTCTTTGGGTGGAGTAGAGTGATTTGCTGAAATCGCTCATTAAAACTTGCCTTGCCATGCCTGCTTTTTTATTTTTGTGGTTAACTGTTGGGTGGTTAGGTGCCATCAAGTCCGTTTCAATACATAGTGACCCCTGTGTACAAAGGAGCAAAACACTGCTGGGTCCTGTGCCATCCTCACAATAGTTCTTGTGTTTGAGTCCTTTGTTGCAGCCTATTGTCGATCCCTATTGTCGAGGGCCTGCCTCCTTTTCCCTGACCCACTACTCTACCAAGCATGACGTCCTTCTCCTGGGACTGGTCTCTCCTGACAACATGTCCAAAATACTTGAGAGAAAGTCTCCCCATCCTTGCCTCTCAGGAGCACGCTGGCTGTACTTCTTCAAAGACAGATTTGTCTGTTCTTTTGGCAGTCCAGGGTACTTTTGATATTTTTCTCCAGCACCGCAATTCAGATGCGTGGACTCTTCCTTCGTGGTCCTTATTCAGTGTCCAAGGTTCACTTGCGTAGGACGTGATTGAAAATACCCTGACCAAGCACTTTAGTCCTTGAAGTAGCATCCTTGCTTTTCAACACTTTAAAGAGGTCTTGTGCAGCAGATTTACCCAAGGCAGTGTGGTGTTTGATCTCTGGACTGCTGCTTCCATAACATTGATGATGAAGCCAAGCAAGACAAAATCCTTGACAACTTCAATCTTTCCTCCAATTATCGTGATGCTGCCTATTGGTCCTTACAGGGACATTTCTACTCTGTCCTATAGACTCACTATGAGTCAGCATAGATTCCATGGCGGTGAGTTCTTTTTTTCTTGATTTTTAATCGGTCTATTGGCGAGGATTTTGGTCTTCTTTATGTAGAGCTTTAATCCGTTCTGAAGACTGCAGTTCCTGCGCTGCTTCAGCCATGCTGCGAGCTGCAAGTCCCCCACACTTTCAGTAAGCAAGGCTGGGGCATCTGCATATTGAGGGTGGATAATAAGCCTTCCTCCAATCCTGACGCCACCTTCGTCAGCATGTCGTCCAGCATTTCTGATTATTGCACAGCGTGCAGATTGAGTACGTGTGGTGAGGTGATACAGCTCTGCAGAACACCTTTCTTGGTTTCAAATCATGCAGTACGCCCTTATTCTGGTCCCACAACTGCCTTTGGACCCGTGTACAAGTTCCACATAGACACAATAAACTGTTCTGGAATTCCCTTTCTTCTCAAGGATATCCATCGTTTGTTATGATCCACACAGTCGAATGTCTTTGTGTCGTCAATAAAGCACAAGCAAACATGGCTCTGGTATTCTCCTTTCAACCAAGATCCGTCTGACATCAGCAATGATATCCCTTGTTCCATGTCCTCTTCTGAATCCAGCCTGAACCTCTGGCAGCTAGCTTCCTGTCAATGGACTCCTGAAACTCTTGTTGGATGGTTTTCAGCAACGTTTTGCTTGCATGTGGTTTTAATGATACTCTATAATTTGAGCATTCTGTTGGGTCACTCTCCTTTGAAATGGGTACACACGTGGATCTTTTCCCGTCGGTTGGCCAAGTGGTTGTCTGCCAGTTTCCTGGCATAGACGAGTAAGTGCTTCCAGTGCTTCATCAGCTTGTTGAAACGGTTCAGTTGGTATTCCACCAGTTCCTTGAGCCATGTCTTTGGATAATGCTTTCAGTGCAGCTTGAACTTCTTCCTTTAGTACCATGACTCTTGCTCATATGCTGCCCCATGCCTGCTTTGAAACACAGGACTTTAACATCCTTTCTTGTCCTCTTGGTGGTATAACATTTCGAGAATGAGATTTTTTTTAAACTGAGGTAAAATTTCTCATTTTAATGCGTTTCCAATTCATTAACAATGTTTGCAACCATCACCCATCATTCCTTCCCCCCAAAAAACTCTCACTGGCATTGATTCAGTGCCAACTTCCAGGAGCTGATCGGACAGAGTAGAACTGCACTGTGGGTTTCTGAGACTGCAACTCTTTATAAGAATAGACCTTGGAGTGGCTGGTGGTTTTGAACTGTTTACCTTGTAGTTAGCAGCCCAGCACATAACCACTACACCCCCAGGGCTCCTTTCACCATCCCTTAGGGCAACGGTTCTCAGCCTGTGGGCCAAGACCCCTTTGAAAGTCAAAGACCCTGTCACAGGGGTCATCTAAGACCATCGGAAAACAAATATTTCCGATGGTCTTAGGAACCGAGACACCGCTCCTCGATCCAGCTCCAGGCGGGTCCACCCACATACAGATACGCCCACATTAGAGTACCCTGTGTGAAGCACCATACTTCAAAACAAAATTTCATTTATTTGTAATTAGAAATAAATATTTCACAATATATGATTACATATTGTTTTGTGATTAATCACTATGCTTTAATTATGTTCATTTTGTAACAATGAAAATACATCCTGCCTATCAGATATTTACATGACGATTCATAACAGTAGCAAAATTACAGCTATGAAGTAGCAACGAAAATAATTTTATGGTTGGGGTCACAACATGAGGAACTGTATTAAAAGGTCTCAGCATGAGGAAGGTGGAGAACCACTGTCTCAGGGGGTAAGAAACCAGCCCTCTGTCTGTCACGCAAGCAGTTGTGGTGCGAGCTGGTTAGACTCAGTTATGACGGAAAGCTGGTATTTCTGCCTGCCCGTCCTCGCTCTGCAGAAGAGGCCTGGCGATCTGCTCGGGTCCAGCCCGGGCGAAGCCCTGTGGGGCCGTCGTGCCCTGTTGTGCCCTGCAACGCTGGGTGGCTGCGAGTCAGGTGGAGCTGACAGCCTGCGCGGTATCAATCCATAAGCAGTCCCTGCTGTCCACCCTGTTTCATGTTAATGGAGTCATACAACATGTGAGTTTCATTGGGTATGCTCTCTTCAGGGTTCATTCATATTGTAGAACGCATTATTACTTCACTCCATTGTATGGCCAGATAATATTTCACTATATGGATTTACCACACTTTGTTTATCCAGGTTTCCATTTTCGACATTTATGTTGCCATCCGTGTTCACCTACAAGGTTTTATTTGAACGCTTGTTTTTGGTTCTCTAGGATTAATACGTAGGAGTGAAATGGCTGGATCATGAAAGGAACCCTAGTGGCGCTGTGGGTTAGGTGTTGGTTGCGAACTAGAAGCACAGCAGTTGGGGCCCGCCAGCTGCTCCGCAGGAGAAAGACGAGGCTGGCTGCTCCCTCACGAGTCTCAGGAGCCCTGTGTAGGGTCCGAGTCGGAATCGACTTTATGGCAGCAGGCTGGGTGTTTGGGTTAGTGGGTGTAAAGTGGTATCTTGTTGTGGTTTGATAGACAGTTTTCTAATGATGAGTGACTTCGAGCATCTTTTCATGTGTTTATTGGCCACGAAGTGTCTGCCTCGGAGAAATGTCTGTTCAGTTCCTTTGCCCATTTTAAAATTGGGTTGCTGGTCTTTTGTGGAGGCATCTTGCCTTGGAGCACGGAGCAGTGTGGGACTGACTTCAGACTTGCCACACACACCTGCGTGCCATATCTGTGTGCTAGTCTTGCCCCCACGTTTGAGTCAGTTACACCTCCACTTCCAAGAATGTAAGGTGTTGCCCTCACTTCCTCTCTCACCAGGCACACCCTTAATCACCTACCCCTTTACCATGCCTACAGGCTAACCTCCACAGCAAACACCTTGCTACTATAAAACTGGGAGAAACTAAAGATGAACTAACATTGTAAGAATTTTTGCATTCTTTTATTTGCTGTTTGGAAGACTTAGAGAGTTTTAATAGTGCCTCTTAATGATGAATACTTGGCTTTCATCCCGGAGAAGCAGGAAGACCAATAATGTACATTTGGAAACCTTTTGATTTTGCAAAATTTGTTTTCATGAGGTTTCCTTATTATGTACTATGTATTTTTGTTTTTCACATATGATGGAACTTAGAAAATCTGTTATTTGTAGGTCGTAATTTCTTAGTTTTGTTTACTTGCTTTATAAAGGAAATAGGGCCCCTACAGTTTTATTTCTGGGTCGTGGGATTGCTATTACTCTCTGTGCATCCTTTTCTTGAATGCTCTTGCTTGATTCGTGAAAGCGACAGATGATTCTTTGACGGATATGTGCCCTAGTTATTGTGTGGTCTCTGAAGGGCATTCTCATTGGGTCCTTATTATGAGACGTCTCCAACCCTTGTGTTAGCCCTGCACAAAGTGCAATGTCTCCATGGAGGAGGAAGTGAAGGCATTTGTCCTGGCGCTGTGGGATGCGCGCTTTTCAGGCTCATCTCTAACGATGAGGACTTCAGGTAATTTGTCATCATGGAGCTTGAGAACCAAATCTCAAAGAACCATCGACTAGTTTTGAAGAGGAAGCTACCCTGTCGGCCACTTGGTGTACTACTGCCTGCACCCCCAAGCCATTCCTGAGCCTTTCACTGTGCCTGCTGGCATATGTACAGAGACTAGGGTGAGCCGATTCTCTTTCTTGAGCGAACAAGCCTACTGGCTTCCATGACACATGGTTTCCCTCAAAACATTGTTTGCCACTGACTCTCCCTCTTTCTACCAACCTAGAACGTTGAATGTTTTCAAGGCCAAGACCTGGCTGGTGTCTCCTCTTGTTCGTTTTTTCTTTCTGTCTAGGAATGTCATCCATTCTCAGAGCCTGGAGTATAACCTGTGTGCAGGAATTGATCTCTAACCCACACATCTCTGAACTTCAGACCCAGTCTAGTTTTCTTCTCACAGGCAACGTTAAGCACAGCATGCCCAGAGCCATACCAACTGGTCCAGTTTCCGTTAGTGTTTGTGGGATTTTGGAGCCTTGATACTTTCAGTGCAGCGTGGGCTTTGTCCTTCAGTACCGCGGTAGCTCATATGCTACCTCTTGAAAAGGTGCAGTGTCGACTAGGTCTTTTTGGTGCAGCGATTCTGTGTGTTCTTTCCATCTTCTTTTGATGCTTCCTACACCAGTCAGTATTTTAACCATAGAATCTTTCAGTCTTGCAACTTGAGACTTGAATGTTTTTCTTTAGTTCTTTCAGTTTAAGATATACTGTTTTGTTCTTCCTTTTTGTTTTTCATTTCATTATAACACTAACCCAAATCGTTGAGTGTTGCTTAAAACTCTGCACCATCTGACTCGAGCACAACAGTTGCTTATATTGCCCCTTTCTCTAGCTCCGAGCCTCACTGACCAGCGTGCCTTTCTTCAGACACGCTCCATTGGGCCTTGACAGATGCTGCTCCGTTGCCTGGAATTGGCCCTTCTCCCTCTCTGAGCTCTCCACTTAGTTCCTGCTCATCCTGAAGACCCAATTAAAAATGTTTCTGTGATTCCCTGGATTATGTCAGATGTTTCCTCCATTAAATACTACACTTTCCCCTCAAAACCCTTATCGCAGTCTGTGCTCTGCAGCAGAAAGTGTAGGGCTCAATCATTGCTCTGATCCCCAAAGAGGGCATAGCATATATTGAATGCTCAATAAATTCTGGTCACATGAAACGTGCACCAGTTCTTGGTGCGGAGACAGAGCATAGTTCAAGTGCGACAAGACCCTTATGATGGAGCGTGTGTCCAGTGCAGGGCTCTTGACAGCACAGCAATAAAGAAGGACTGCGCTGCAGTGAAGGGCATGTTCTTAGTGAATGCTTGGGGGACCGCCTTGGGTTGAGTCATCAGGAGTTCCTCTCTGAAAAGGTGAAATTTCACCTCAGATTTGAACGAGAAGGAGCCATTCACAGACGGACATTGCCCACCCTGATCTAGAAGTGCGCAGAGGAGGAGCCGTCCAAGAAGCATTTAGGTTGGCTGGTGCAGCAGGAGGAAAATAGGAGTGTGGCCTCAGGAAGGCTGAGAGAAGTATGTTTTCCAGGAATATGCGAAGCACTACTGAGAGGTTGAGTAAGACGCGAAGAGGGAAGTAACCGCTGGTTCTGGCCTCACAGAGCTCGTTGGTGACCCGGGCCAGGGCCAGTTCCCAGAGTGGATGGAGCATGATTGCTGAGGTCTGGGATGCAAGGGGAGGGGAGGATGCAGAAGCAGCCACTGCAGCGGTTGGCTCAGAAAGGGAGAAGAGGAATGGGGCAGAACCTGTAAGGGAAATGTTTTTTAGAAGGATGTGTTTCAGAAAGGCATATAAACGTGGGTGGCACGAGGAAGAGTGGATTCTCAGCAGAGTGCCTGGGTTTTCTCAGTGAACCTCGAGATGCAGCCGTGTGTTGACAGAGGGGCGAAGGAGGGTTGGAGGTTTGCGAAGACAAGATAGCGTGTGGAACAGTTACTTTGGCGAGTAGACAGTGGACATAGTAAGGAAGTTCAGTAGAATTTCCAGGCAATGGTGGGTGTCCATTTGAGATTCACTGCTTGCAATTTAAAGTGAGGCCATTCAGCTGTTCGGAATTGTGAGATGCGTGTGATGAACTGGGGCTGGCGTTTGACTAGGCATGCACAGCAGAGGCCGAGCCGCCAGGGGGAAGGGTGCTTGCAAGAGGGATCAGTAACTACCGGGTGATGGCAGCTTACCTGGGTTGGAGGAGGAAGGCTATGGGAGAATCAATGGGGGATAATGAAAAACTTGCCTTTGAGGGACATGGGGTGAAAGTGTCAGGCCGGGTGCCTGGAGGGGTGTCAGGTTGGGGGGCGGTTGAGAGAATGAGGTACTTGAAGTTGAGATTTCAGAGGCAGTGGTGACAAGATCTAGGGAGCGGTCATGGGGGAGGTGGCTAAGGCAGGCTAAAGTAAAAGTGGTAGGGGACAGGAGGTCTGGTTTGGATGCATCAGCTACATGCTTGTTGCGGGGACCATGGCTGTGCAGCAGTGGTGGATAGAATGGCAATGAGCCATGGGTGAATGAGGGGTGGCCCACCAGGGCGTATTGGTAGATGACAGCAACAAGGAGGGGAAGCGGGCAGCCAAGCACGGGGCCATGCATGACAAAGGTAGACTCCTGGAAGGAGAGAGAAGTGGTTTGGTAGTAGGCTGATTAGAATGTTAGGCAACTGTCACTGAAAGAAAGGTGAAGGCGTGTGACCCCACTGCTGGACTCAGTTTGAAGGACCGAGGTGGGCCGTAGGTAAAGGGTAGCTGTGTGTCGGCATTCACTCTATGGCAGGGAGTTTGGTTTTTTGAGTGAAGGCACTTACACCAAATCTAGGGTGCTGCTAATTTTGCAAATAAAGGGTCAAACCCATTTGTTTACTCATTGTCCTTGATAGATTTTGCCCTATGACAGTGTTGGATCGTTGCCATAGAGACCATCCCAAACTCAGTTATCAAGTCAGTTCTGACTCATGGTGACCCAATAGGATGAGGTAGAACCCTGTAAGTGGGCGGGGGAAGGAGGGAATGCCCAAGGGTTTGCATTTCTAACAAGTGTCCTGGTGCTGCTGCTGCTGCTGCTGCTTTTGGTCCAGGGACCACACTTAATGGTCACTGCTTCAGGTATTTAAGGTAGTGATTAGGGGAAAAAAGAGATAGTGATTGGATTCCTTCTCCCCTTAATCCTCACTTTCTCTGAGCAAACTTTCCCTACCCACATGGCTTGAGACTTGTTATCCCTGCTGCCCACGGACGGTAATGGTGGTTTGGAGGTGTGCAGGAAGCTGGCCAGGGCCGTGTATGTTGGTGCAGTTGCTTCCTCCTGGTTAGCCCGGTGCTTTCTTTCTCATTTGTTTTTCCCAGGTTGACCGATGGGCTGTGCTTTCTCTGGACTTAGTGAAGCCAGTGTGCTCAGGAGAGACAGTAGGTAGAGATCACCTAAATCCCAGAGGGCTGTGGAGTTGGAGAGCTCTCTCTTACACACACACACATACACACACACACACACACACACGGAAAGGTTTTGTTTGTTTGTTTTTAAAGATCATTTTATTGGGGGCTCTTATAGCTCTTAAAACAGTCCATACATCAATTGTATGAAGCATATTTATATATATCGTATGTTGCCATCATCCTTTTCAAAACATTTTCTTTCTATTTGAGCCCTTTGTATCAGCTCCTCTTTTTAGCCTCCCTCCTTCCCACCCTCATGACCCCTTGATCAATTATAAATTATTATTGTTTTCATATCTTATACCAACCGCTGTCTCCCTTCCACCGAGGTTTCTTCCTCACCCCTCTCCCCACCTTCCCCTCTTGGTATTGCTACTCTCATTTCTGTTCCTGAGGGGTGTATCTGACCTGGATTCCATGTGTTCTGAGCCCTTATCTGTACCTGTATATTCTCCAGCCTAGCCTACAGTGAAAGGCAATACTGGGGTCATGATAGTGGGGGGTGAGGAAGCCTCAAGGAACCAGAGGAATATTGTGTGTTTCATTGGTGCTAGACTTCGCCCTCATTGACTCATCCCTCCCTTGTGACCCTTCTGTGAGTTTTGGGTCTCGGCTCCAACCCCTCTTGTTCTCAACAATATGTTTGCTTTGGGTCTTCTTATGCCTATTACCTGATCGTGTCATTACCTCATGATCTCATAGCCTGGTGTGCTTCTTCTATGTGGGCTTGTTGCTTCTCTGCTAGATGGCTGCTTGTTTAACTTCAAGTCTTTAAGACTGCAGACACTTTATCTTTTGATAGCTGGGTACCCATCGCTTTCTTCACCACATTTGCTTGTGTACCCTTTTTGTCTTAAGCAATCATGACACGGAAAGTTTTTGGGTGAGGCAGAGAGACAAACTTCCTAAGAGAAATGTCTATAACAATGGTATCACAAGAGGAATTACTCAGGAGCTTATTTAAGACCTTGTATCATGTCAGAAAAGTTCTCGGGACTTGAGCCTCTTTCTTCCATGAGAGGATGAGGGTGAACACTAGCCTCTCAGTCTGGCTCCCAGAAAAAGGAATTGGGCCGATGAGCAATAAGTCCAGCAATGTCATTCCCTGGCCATGCAAGCCCCACAGGAAATCTCAGAATTACAGGTCGGGACAAGGCCCCACAAGAATGTTGCTGCAGCCAGAGCCTTGTGGTTGGATGCCACCAAAGAATTTCCTAGGGGAAGGGTTCACAGGGAAATTGCACCACTCGATGGAAAGATGCTACACTTGAGGCTAGCAAATGCCTTTCCCGGACTACTGGCAGACGGGTGTGCGGGCGTTTTTAAAGTGCCCTCAGATTTAGCCAAGTCTTCTTATCCCCTTGAAGCTCACAGGAGCCCTGAGGCTGACAGCAGGCAGGGCATTTCTCTAGGATGTCAGAGCCCAGGCCATGGCTGGATGGTTTTATCAGTTGACCTAAGAAAACATAAGGACTTGCTGTTTGCGGAGCCAGCCTTGAGGTTATAGTTTTAAACCATGGCATGCTGGCCAGGGCAGAGAGGTTAGAGGGCTGTGCCCCAAAGGGAAAGCCACCCCAGGGAGCATGGCCAGTGCCTGCCGTTGCTCCCCGTCGTGTGTTCTCATCCATTAAAGCTGGGACGGGAGAATGAAGAAGGAGCGGTGCTTGTAGAAGTATACCAGTAAGACATCTTTCCCGTAGTGAGTGCTCATTACGCAGCAAGTATTGAGTACCTGTGACCTGCGGAGCCCATTCCTCTCCAGTAGACACTGGGTCTGCATGAGGACACCAAGCAGCCCCACCCTGGGAACCACTCCTAGTTAGGAAAGACATGAAGACAATGAGGGGTCTTCAAAAAGTTCCTGGAAAAATGGAATGAAAAGATAATGGGATTTTTCCAGGAGCGTTTTGAAGGCCCCTCATGCTGTTTTAGGTGGTGGTAGGTGCTGTGCAGAAAGCTTGGGGAAGGCGCTAAAGAGCACGGAGCTGAGTGTGATCAAGGAGACCTTCCCGATAGAGTGACGTTTGAAAAGGGCTGGAAGGAAATGAGGGAGCAGGTGATGCAGTGTCTGGGAAGAGGGTCCTAGTCCAGAGAAGCGCCAAGGGGCTGGCCAGCAGGAAGCCGCCTGGGGGCCTCAAGGGCTGCTGGGCCTGCGAGGCGGGGCCTGAACCAGTCGGGGAGTCCGAGTTAGTCAGAGCAAGGTCTTGGGTTTTGGCAGCTGAAAACAGGGTTTAAATTGGTTTCATTCCAATTGGACTCCCCTCCTGAAAATTTGCATTTCCACGCCAGAAAGAATAACTCAGAATCTACATTTTAAATAGATCCCCAGATGATTCTTGTCCTGCTGAGGATCTGAGAATTTGCTTTCCACCCAGACACGTGGTTGTGGTTGTGCTTAGATGTCATGCATAGAACTCAGACTCCTAGCAGAGCCGTGTGTGATGAAGGAAACGCCGCCTGTCCGCGGCCCCTCACCGTTGCACTGTGCCGGAGCCCGTTGTTGCAGCTGTTGCAGCCTTCGTGTCAGTCCAGCAGTGAGCCGCTTCCTTTTCTCCGAGGATCCTCCATGGAGCCTGGCGGCATGGCCTTCTCCAGAGACTGGTTGCTCCTGTAACACGGACAGCGTGTCCGAGATGAAGTTGCAGTCTTGCTCGCCATCCTGGCTCCTGCGGTGCATCCGGTTGTGCTTCCCCCAGGACGGCCGTGTCCGTTCTTCTGGTGGTCTGTGGTGCTTTCAGCCAGCGCCGTCACTCAGTGCTCCTTCCGTTCTCCTGAGCCCTTACGCAGCTTCCAGTGCCACAGCTATGCCCGGCAATTGGTGCAGAAGAATAATTAATTAATTACCTGAGGAATCTTGTAAAGTGGAGGTTCTGATACATCTGGGGAGAATATATATATTTTCACCAGGAGGTTGACTTGAATGAACCGTGATAGTAAATCAAAACAATACAGACTCACTGTAATAGCGACGATTCTGACTCAGTGGCCCTCCAGGATAGACAGAGGGGCACTCCTAGCTTGTCAAGTCTCTGTGGTAGTAGACACCCTCCATTGTCTCCCGGGCAGCACATCTGATCGGTGTGACCCCGCCGACCGGCTGCTGCACCAGGACTCCCTGGTGGTAAAGGTGTTCATTTGCATACTGGACCCCTGGAGGCTCGGCAGGTTTAACTCAGCCAGTGTGTGGAGAGACAGGGCAGGAGAAAGGTGACCAGGTAGAAGGCTGTTGTATGAAGGTCAGATTCGGGGTTCATTGTGAGCCAGCGCCACCAAGATTTGTTGAGGTGAGAGTAGTCTGAGTTGCTTTGAGCACCGACCAGAGTCGTCTTTCACAGAACCTGGGAGTTCTGCGGAGTTTCTGACTTGATTAGAAGTTTTAGAAAGAAGCTGTGAAGACTCAGGAAGAAGAAATGTGGGCAAACCACTGGTTCTTTCGTTTTCTCCGTCCCCTTGGAGCCAAATGTGATTTCCACCATAGAAGCTTTCAGGGACATTTACTCAGGCCTCCACCACTTGGCAGGGTAGGCTCCTTGGGGCTCCTTGAAGCTGCTAACGGAAAGGTTGGCGGTTTGAATCCACTCAAGAAGATTGGACAGCCCCCACATGCCTAGGGAGCAGCTCTGCCCGCCCTTTTGGGTTGTCTGCGTCAGAATGGACAGCGGGCCCCACAGCAGTGGCGGTGTGGTCCAGATTTCATCACGAGGGTCTTCTGAGCTTCGGTGGGTTTAGAGACGAGCGAGGAACCATTGAAGTACATCTGGTCAGAAAACAGGTCCCCACCCTACCTGGAATATCCCTCTGCTGGAATTCTAAAGCGGACTCCAAGCTGGAATCGTTGACCCGAGTCTGAGCAGGAAGCTCTTGCCGAGGCTCCGGGGGCTGGTGTTGCCCACTGGGGCAGCGCGCCTGCAGAGATTGCCTGGGCGGCCAGGGCCCCCAGCAGGGCTGGCTCTGCAGAGGGGAACCTTGCTCACTCCCTGCCCAGTGCATGCACATTCTTGAGTGGTGCGTCAGGGGCTATTCATGTTCTCCTCTTTTAAGTCTCCACTCGTAAAGTCTAAGGGTTGTTTATCAAGGGAAGTTTTAAGTTTCCACTTTGATATCACAATGATAGGCCAGTATCGGCTTAGCAGTGTAATTAAACAGAATTCCTTAGCAACCACACACTTGTGGCCATTGCCTTGTTTATGGCGCTCTGGAGTGTGGTAAGGAAGCGGTGCGAGTAGGGCAGATGGGAGATGAGTGAAGGGACAAGGCCCTTGGTAGTCATCGGGAAATTGGACATGAGAAGATACACAGGAACCAGAGCCTCATTGGGCTGGATAAGGAGTTGTGTAGCCACCTGTTGGAAAAAGCCTCCAAATATATGATTTAATAACTATCTGGGCAGGGTGTGGGAGAAGTTAGAGACGGGCGTTAGGGGTGCCCAGAGAGGTTCATTGGTGAAGGCCTTGGGGAATAAGGGGCATCCATTTCCTCCCTCCGTCTCAGACACTGGGGCTCCTAAGCAAGCTACAGTGATGTGTAGCTCACCTGCCATCTTCCCCAACCTCTCCACCTCCCCAGGCCAGGTGGGCACAGTAGTGGTCCAGTGGAGCCTACAGCTGCTTCGGTGAAAGGCACTGGGGGAGAGAGAAGGGCCGAGGGCCACAGTCACACTGCCTGTGCCAGGCTCTGCTTTGTGGGCTCCAGTGGTGGCTCAGTCTCCTGCACCCTGGGCGGCGATGGTTTGGATTGTCCTCTCATCCCACTGCCACTAGTTGACTCGGACTGGAGTGGCCTGACATAAGGTTTCCCAGGTTGTACGTCTTTATAGGGTTTCAACTGCAGATTGATTTTGCAGTTAGGCATCCAGCATTCACCCGGCAGCGCCACCAGACCTGGACACTCAACAAGAGAGCCTTCATCGCAAGTGGGCGAAATGGGAATGCAGCCACAGCTGTGTCCTCGGGCAGGGGCCAGCCACCATGAAGCCACACACTTGGGGTGGGTGGGGGGAGTGACCACAGGGCAAGGAATGGACAGACAGTCTTTCCTTTGACTAATCTCATGCAGCCCAGGTCCAGATGTGGCTTCTGAAAGTCGTGTCTAAGTTGGGTTTTTTATTATTCAGATCCAAACGGGGTAGGAGGTAAACGTCTCAAAGGTCTGGTTCACAGAGTGTGTCACTGTCCGGGATTCCTGGCTGGCCACGGTTTCATTAGAAACGCAGATGGCGACCTGACTCATGTGCACGGAGAGGGAGGCGTGGGACACAGCGGCTCCCAGTGTGCGCTGGCGGTGCTGCAGCAATGGGGCCCGGGCGGCTGGCCCAGACCACGGAAAACCTTGAAAGGAGACAGTCAGTTATGGGGCAGGAACTAGACCCTGGAATTTCCTGGCCTTTGTCTGTCTGCTGTAAGCTCATGGACCGAGAAGCCTGTTTTTAGCACCCGCTTCCTTCTGGGGGGAGAGTTCCTGTCTTCCACCGAGCAGTTGTGCTTCCTGCACTGAGAGCGGGATGGCAGTGGGGAGCGGGAGAGGGATTCTGGCAGGTGTGTACCTGGCTACATTGGAAGTCCGGAAGATGTCATAGCCCCTGGGCTCCAAAGCTGCCTTTGCCAACCTGCCCCTTTGCCCTTGCCCTGACCATATTTCTTTCCTACATTGCAGCAGAAAAAATCTTACCTTGAGCGGAGTGTCAAGGAAGCTGAGGACAACATCCGGGAGATGCTGATGGCAAGAAGGGCCCAGTAGGAAGTCCAAGGAGACTCCCCCTCACCCACCTCCCCAACCTTCTTGGCAAGGATGGGCATGGGGCAAGGAAAGCCTTTGCTCGCCCCATCGAAACTGTACTGGGCAGCCTCACCACCCCACATTGTCTCCACTACCCAAGTCCCTTACAGATCTCAACCCACAGTTGTTACCTGCCTCTGCCTGCCGCTCCTGTCCAGACACGCCCCTCTCCCAGGGGTCAGGGCTGACTTCCCTCTGGGGAAGGCAGGAGCCAGGGGAGCTCTGGCCGAGCCTACCATTGGTACCATGCTGGTCAGACCAATAAAGGCTTCTGCCTCACACTACCATGTCTGTTTTGCTTGAGCTGAGGCGAGGACAGAGGCCCGAGAGGCAGGGGCCACCTGTGTACTTCAGCCCCTGCCAATCCTTGCCCCTTTCTCTGGTCTCATTCTGGTCTCCTGAGCAGTTCTCTCAAGTTCTGGCCGTCCTTGTAGTATACAGATGGGAAAGAAGGAAGATGAGGGAGTAAGTGAATTGAACAGAATGGCAGTTTCTCTAGGGCATTCTTTCTGACGATTCCTTCCCCTGCTTCGTCCCAAAGATCCCAAAAGACATTCAGTAATAACCAGCCGACCTTTCTGTCTCTGTCCTGAGGAAGAGGGCACCATGATCCCGAGGTCTCCTAGGCTTGGGGCCACTGGTATGCTGGAGCGGACTTATTTATTACCTACCCTGGCTCAAGAGAGCCAGTTAGCACACTGGCAGACATTTTGTTGCAAGCCAGCTGTTAAACACCATTATCAAGTATGTGAACTTACAATGAAATTATATTAAAAACAAGGGTGATCTTTAAAACGCATCTTTTCCTCATTATTTTGCGACTGTCCATCTCTGCTCTGGGTGTTTGTCGCCTGTTGTGTGTGGCTGATGGAAATCCTGTGGTGGGTGGTGCTACTGCACGTCTCTTCCCGCCTCCCTAGAAATCAGTGAGTGCTACAAAACCATGGCCTTCTCTCCTTTTAGAGAAATCAGGAGCAGATAGTTCATCTACCCCCACACTGCTCAGGGAGTTAGGTGGGAAGGGGAAGACAGTTGCCACTGTACCCTCTGGCCTTACTCCCTGCAGCTCAGTGCCACCCTGTGGCCAGAGTGGGGATGGACAGCAGCCTGGCTCTGCACTGAGGCCCCTTGCTGAGGCTCTGGGGAAAAGCAGGTGCAATCCTCTTGACTGCTACCAGAGAGAGGAACCTGCCTTCCTGACACCCCACGCTGCTGTGGTATCCTCTCCCTCCCTCCCTGCCATCAAGTCCATGCGGACTCAGCGACTTAGAGGACAGGTAGAAGTGCCCCTGTGGGTTTATCAGACTATTAACTCTTAACGGGAGTAGAAAGCCCCATCTTTATCCCTCAGCACAGCTGGTGGTTTTGAACTGGTGACCTTGCAGTTAGCAGCCCAATGCAGAACCACTACCTCACCAGGCTGCTATGGTGTACTCAGTGAAGGGAAAATGGGCTCCTCTTCAGATGTGGAGAGACATCTGAGGCAGCCACAGTTGCTAAGCCTTAGCTTAACCTGGGATTTCAGTGAGCAGGAGAGAGTCCGGCATAGACCAAGGCATAGACTATCTAGAATAATGTAGACCATTGAGGTTTGAACAGATTTATTGAAACATACAGGTGCTAGCAGAGAAATTATTCAGTGGTGTGTTACATGGGGCCAGTACTTTGTATAATTTTAAAATTATAAACATACATATTTCAGAAGCCTTTGGCTAAAACAAACAGAAGAGTCATTTAGCACATTCGTTAAAGACCAATAAGAACCAGATTCTGAGCAGTAAAAAGATCAAGTCACTGAATTAAACAGCAGCAACCCCCCCAATCTAGAATCTCGTCGATTTGAAAGCAGAGGTGCCTGGGCAGAGCTAGTCGTTACAGCAATCGGAAGAGACGGGACAGGCACACTCGTCAGGCCGTGGCAGCACTGGCAGGACCGGAGGGGCTGGGCTTGTCAGGTGAGCATATCCCAGAGGCAGCAGCAACAGAGAGCAGTCCAGCAGGCAGTGAGACAGGTGGAGGAGCCCATGTCATCCCTTCTTTGGTCTTCCACCACATAGACTGGAGAGAGAAGGGGGAGACGTGAGAATGGCCAGCACAGCCCCACACCCTCCAGAGCAGAGCCTCTCAGGCCAAGGGAGAGCCACGACTGGACAGCTTTAAGCAGACTGGGTCTTGGCCTTTCTGTACCTGCCGTTACTGATACACTGGAGGACGGTGACCCAGCGCCACACCTTTCGCTCCTGCTTTTCCCTTCAACTAAGGACCTTCTTCCCTGCAAGGACAAGTGGTGGGTACCTCACTGCGGTGCGGTGCAGTGCACCAGGGCAGCTGCGGCTGGCTAACCTTAGTTAGCTTATAAACCAGTCAGTACAATGGTCCCTTTCCCACAGGGGGCTGGCGAGTGTCTTCAGATGCAGCCAAGCTATCACAACACGGGGGTAAGGGTGTGTCTGGGATGAGACCTAAGAGGGCCTAACTGAATAACCAAGAATCCCTCGTTTTCATCCCTGGGCATTACACACCAGCAGGGTGGGCCCCCAACCTGTGTACTCTGTTGTCCACAGCTCTCAGTGCCAACACAGTAATGCAGGCTGGATGAAAACCAGGTGGAGTGAGATGATGGTTAGAACTTGCACAGTGTCCCCTGAGCCTAGCACTCCTGCTTCTCCACAGAAGGTTTTGGAGTTGAGGCCTAAGCCTGTTAGGGCTAAGCGCTCCATTGAGAGCTCTGAGCTCTATAAAGCTGAGAGGTCAAAGACCCCAACTACATTTCACTCGGCAGCTGACTTACGGCTGGCAATTAGTCTCTCTTCCCATAAAGACATTTTAAATGGCTGCGGGTCAACCTCAGCCTTGAAGGATCTGTGGCTACTTAAAACAAGTCTCTCAGCCGCCGCCGCCACCACCACCACCACCAATCAAACCCATAAGGCAGTAAGCGTTTTGAACTTTTTCAAAGCTCATGAAAGCATGAATCTTATAAATTAAGTCCCCTGGCAATCTTTGTTTCAGTTCTATTTTTGTACATGGTGTCTATTTTTATATCTCCTTTTGACAAACCCTCTTTCTGAGATGGGTGGCAGTGAGCTGTGAAGTCCTGCTGGGTTCCCAGCAGCCCCTAGGCCACATATTCTAGTGCAAGAAAAGTCGCCTCTGCTTGTAGTGTCCGGCAGGACGGACACCTGTCCGGTCCGTGCCCCCCAGCACTGCTGTGCTTGAAACCCACTGTTGGCCATGTGTCGCCCATCTGCATGAGCGAGTCTTCCTTTTTGTTGGCTCTGCCATGCACGATGTCCTTTTCCAGGGGCTAGGCCCTCACCGTCCAGAGTCTCACCATCCTCGCTTCTAAGGATCACTCTAAGACAGCCCTTAGCATATTTAATATCAACACCATAATTCAAGGGCATCGAGTCTTGGGTTTTCCTTAATCACTGCTCAGCTTTCAAATGCACACGAGGCAATTGGAAATACCATGGCTCGAATCAGTTGCACCATAGCCCTCAAAGTAACACCATTTACACTTTAAGGCAGTAGTTCCCAACCTGTGGGTTGTGACCCATTTGGGAATCAAACGACCCTTTCACAGGGGTTGCCCAATTCATAAGAGTTATGAAGTAGCAATGAAGATAATTTTATGGTTGGGGGGGGGGTGGCGGTCACCACAGCATGAGGAACTGTATTAAAGAGTCACAGCATTAGGAAGGTTGAGAACCACTGCTTTCAAGAGACCCTTTTGCAGTAGATTTGCAATGTCCTGTGATTTGTTGACTGCTGCTTCTATGGGCATTGATTGTGGAGTCAAGTAAGATCCTAGAACAACTTTAATCTTTTTTCCATTAATGATGATATTATTGGTCTGATTGTGAGGCTTTTTTACTTTCTATTCTTTAATTGTAATCCATTCTGAAGGCTGCAGTCCTTGATGTAAGTTAAGTGCTTCGCCTACTTTGCTTTCAGCAAGGTTGTGTCTTGTCATCTCCTTAACACACGTTGTTAATTAGTCATTCTCCTGTCAATCCTCACGCCATTCTTCTTCATGTTGTTCAATTTTTCAAATTACTCGCTCAGCTTCAGACTGAACCAGTATGGTGGAAGAGTGTAACGCCAACACACACCTTTTAAAATTTAAAACCAAGCAGCACCTCGTTAATGTTTCAGCGGCTGCTTCTTGGTCTATGCACAGCTTCCACGTGACCACAATGTTCTGGAATTTCCTTTCTCTGAAATAAATACTACCTATAGTTTGTTAAGATTCACTCAAGTTGAATGCTGTGCACAGGCCGTGAAACACAGGTAAACAACTTTCTGCTCCTCTGCTTTCAGTCAGGATCTGCCTAACATTAGCAATGGTATTGCTCGTTCCACGTTCCCTTCTGAATCCTTCTGGAATGTCTGGCAGTGTCCTGTCGATGCACCGCTGCCTCTGCGCTTGCTGTCTTTACTGATGTACGATAATGGTACAGTGTTTGAAAAGCTGCAGCATTCTGTTGGTTGGGGCACCTTTCTTTGGAATGGGCACACATAGGAATCCCTCCCCGTCAGTTGGCCAAGTCAGATTTCTGGTCACAGACAGCACTGGATCGGTGTTGAAACGTCTCAGTTGACTTGTTTTTCCCCAATGCCTTCAGGGCAGCTTGGACTTCTGCCTCCAGTACCATTAGTTCTTGATCCTGAACATATGCCCATTCCTTTTGGTGCTTCCTGCATTGTTGAGTGTCTTACCTGTTTCTTTTGGCTTGAAAGTGCCAAACCTGTTCTTCACGTTCCGTGTTTTCGCTCTAGGTCTTTGCATGTTTCACCACTTGACTTTGTCTTCTCAGGCCCCTTTCGAAATCTGTTCAGTTCTTTTACTTCATAATTTCTCCTTAGCTACTTTACAGTCAGGAGCAAGATTCAAAGTCTCTTAACATCTAGGTTTTTTTTTTTTTTTCGTTTTCCTGTCTTTTAAATGACCATTGGCTTTCTTGTTTATCATGTCTTGTTGTCATCCCATAACTCATCTGGTCTTCTGTCACTGGGGTTCAGCATTTCGCCTGTTCTTGACATGGCCTTTAAGTTCAGGTGTTGGGAAATGCTCAAGGTCGTACTTTGGCTATTGCCAAAGATGTTTTTCTTTAGCTCCAACTTGAACTTGCATTTGAGCAATTAATGGTCAGTTCTCTAGTTGAGCTCTGTCATCTCTTTCCACAGGTGTAGTCAATCTGATTCCTGCACACTCCATCCATGTGTATAGTTCTCATGTTGTTGAAAAAAGTACATGTAAGGAATATGTCATTGGTCTTGCAAAATTCTATCATATGATGTGTGGTGTTACTTCTGTCACCAAGGCCTTGGTGTTTTCCAGCTACTGGCCCTTCTTCGTTTCCAATCCCCAGTAATTAGCAACGTAGCTACAGCCACCAACGTGGCAGGCAAGTGGTGGCTAGACCAAGTGGACACCCCTTTTCCCTTCCCTCCTGACACGGTTCATCCACTTAGCAGCAGCAGCCCAGCAACTGCTCTGGGAGGGAAGAACCCGCCAGGGAAACCTGGTCAAAGGGACGGAGACGATCCATGGAATCTGAGGACTCAAAGGACAGCTCCTCGCTGCTCCCCTCCCCTCCCCTCCCCTCCGCACGTCCGCTGCCAGGGACAGGTCAGAGGCGTCCAACTGTTGATTCAGAGCAGCTCCGGCAGGGAAACCAAACAGCCCCAGTCTTGCTTCCTCTCTCACACTTCTCCTTCCATTTCGTCTGGCCCACTGGGGCTAATCTTACAACTTCGCACTTGGGAAATAAGGGGCTTTGAGGTCATGACTCCCCAGCAGTGCTGAAGTTGGAAACAGTGGCTCTGGGACAGAGGACTTCAAACGAAGGAAGGGGTTGCGTCAGTGCTGACGGATGCAAGTCTTAGCCTACGACAGTCAGCTACATCAAGACAAGGCCTCCGGAATGTGCTGCTTCGACTAGCTGAGGACAACCCTCCCTCCTAAAGGCATGCCCCTCCACCCCACCTCCCTGGGCCCTCCTGCCTGAGCAAGTTGGTGGGAGGATGGGGCAGGGAGTGGGGCAGGCCTGGGGTAAGAGTGACCTGAGTGACCCTTCCTTTTCAGTCACCCACAGCAGGGGTGACTGGCCCAGGAGAAAGAAAGCTCTAAGGCAGGCCTCACAGTTCCTTATGGTACCTGCTTTGGACCCCCTCCCCCACAGATGTGGCATTTTACAGCTGTATCTTTGCAGGCGCTCAGTCACCTGTAGGGGCCACAGCCCCGCATCTGCAGAGAGGCTGCTGCACTGAGCTGTGCTGCCTAGATTTTGCCTAAATCCTACTCCATTCCTGGGAGCCTCATGGCTGCTCTGATTAGCCGCCACCTGCCCCGACCTCTGCTCACAGCTCATGATCTCAGCCTGAGATGCCCCAGGCTCAGGGGAGCTTGGCTCCTGGGTGTAGAGCACTACCTTCTCAGATCCATGCTGAGGGATGTGGAGAGTCAGCCCAAGCGCTGGGGTCTTCCCTTCCAGGGTCGCCAGTGTGTAGCCCTGCCTGCCTGGACCATCAGAGCCTGGTCCTTGAGCCAGGGCGCTATGTGTATTAACACTGAGTGGCATCTTGGTCACTAGCAGGAGCTGGCGTTAAAAAGCTCGGGAGGGAGTGAAGGGAGGAGGGGGGGAACAAGAATAAGAAGAGTGTGTATGTGTGAGAGAGAGAGAGAGAGAGAGAGAGAGAGAGAGATCAGGAGAGCAGCGTGGGAGTGGAGTGGTGAGTAGTGGACACTGCCCTTCCAGGCTAGGCAGTAGTTAGTTCAGGCCTAGGTTCCAGAACCGGCTATGGCTGCTCAGATGTCACACCCTCTTGAAGAGCAAGCGCCCCCTTGTGGCCAGTCTGGGGATGCGCTGGGCTCCAGCTCTAGGTGAGAGTTACAGGGCCTAAAGGCCTGGCTTACATAACCCTCATCATCTTGGAAGCCCATGGTGAGGGCCTGTGCCCTGACCCGAGGCAAGGAAGACTGAAGGGACTATTCCCAGGGGACTAGAGGTTAGTTGGAGGGCAGGACCTGGCTCCCCCCACACTGGCTTGTCTCTCTTGCCCCTGACGGCTCTTGGGCACCAACTCATGTGCTCTCAGCCTCTGACAGGGGCACTCCCTTCCCAGCCCATGCTGGGAGCAGAGAAGACAGATGGGAGAGTCTGACGAAGTGCTTCCCCTCCAGGGCCACCAGCACCCACCAGCCCACAACTGTATTATACAAGCCTCATATCTGATTCTGCAGACAATGGGCCCCTGGGGCCAAGGATGACCTGCAAGGCAGGGGAGCCAGCCTGGCCCCTTCCAGGTATCTGAAACCTGCACTTGCTCCGCTTGGACGTAAATGATTCATCAGGTGCTTACCCTGTTGTGGCTACAGGCGCACACAACCCTACCCGAGCTGCAGGGGAGACCCATGTCACAAGGTGGACTGAGAGGTGACCTGGGGACTGAGCCTCCCTGGAGGGTCTTCTTGCGCCAGGAACTAGGAAACTGTTCTAGCCCTTGTGGCCCAGCCTAGTGATGAGTCCCTAGGCTGGCTCTCAGCTGCTAAGACCACCACAGCCACAGCCTCCTAAGAAGTGCCGCCAGAGTGGAGATAGATGGTGGCCTTGCCAGAGACATGAGACCTGTAGTCTGTGCTCAACCACCCTCACCCCACAGTGGGCATCGATACCCATGAAAGGCTAGCCTTCCAGAAGGCTCTAGACCAGCAGTCTCAACCTGTCGGTCGCAACCCCTTTGGGGGTCAAATGACCCTTTCACAGGGGTCACCGGATTCATAACAGTAGCAAAATTACAGTTATGAAGTAGCAACAAAAATAACTTTATGGTTGGGGGTCACCACAGCATGAGGAACTGTATTAAAGGGTCGAAGCATTAGGAAGGTTGAGAACCACTGCTTTAGACGATGTGGAAAGAGCTCTCCTGCTGCTCAGGCCAAGAGGCAGAAGGGAGGGGACAATCTTTAGGCATTTGGGAATCAGTGCTGGCTCCTGTCCCTCCTGCAGTGGCAGTCCAGTGGGATCAGATACTCGCAGCATTGGGGCTATACCAGTGAGAGCGACTGTCCTAAAGGCAGGGCCCTGAAGCTTAGGGGGCACCAGGCCCAAGTGCTGAGGGGCATGGGGGTGGTCAGCAGAGGAAACAAGTTGACCCCGATCCTGCCAGGGATTATCCAGGAGGGGGCTGTCAAGGGCCCATAGTTTTCAATGGACTTTACGAAGTTTAAAAACAGGAAGGATTGGGGCTTATTGGAGAGACTTGGCTCAGAAGTCTGCTGTGGCGGCTGCCTTTACCAGTTAAGGGTCGGGCCTTCCCTGCCGGCCCTGCTCCTCGCGTCTCCTTGTGGCTTCTCATGCAGCTTTGGCACTGGTCTTACTGCCTGTGAAACTGTGAGTCCGGGGAGACCATGGCTCAAGTTCCTGTCCCTTTCCCTGCTTCAGTGTCCCGAGACACCCACTCCAAGGTGAGTAGTCTGGGAGCAGGCCAACCAAATGACCCACCCACTGTGCATGTGCACCCACTGCCTGCGCTGAGCATTTATCACAGGGTGTGCAGCCGAGGCACCACCCTGGGTGGCTGCTACCCAACGCCAGCATGCACCAACCACTCGCTCTGCAGACACTGCGTGCGCGGAGTTTATGCAGATGGGTCCAGAAAAGGTGAGAGGATAATGACCTGTACATGGGTCCTGTCCCAAAGTCCCCAGAAATGCAGCTGTCCATGCTGTGAGGGAGGCAGTCCCAGGACAAAAACCACGCTGTTATCCCGGAGCTGAGACTGAGCCTTCTGTGAGGATGGTGAGGGTCTAGGAGCTCGAGAGAAACCAGGATGTGCCCAGCTGGCCCACCCAGAGAGGAGCTCGTGGAGTCCATAGGCAGCTGGGCTCCAGACCCTCACTCTCCAGGGCTCCGTCACAAAGGCCTTTGGCTTCGAGAAGAAATGACAGGAGAAGAGGAGGAGCAGGCAGTGTGCTTTGGGCTCCGGCCTAGTTGCTCTAAGCACTGTTTGAAGATAGACCTGAGGGCTACACCTGGGCACAGCCTGACAAGTGGGGCTGCACTGCCACCCTCCTGTGGGCCTGTCCTTGGGCTCGAGCTGCTGGTGTGCTGGGACAGGGTTGGGCAGACAGTCAACTCCTCAGATGCCAGGCCTGCAGTTGGAGGTGCTGGCCAATCACCTTGGCTTGTCATTGTTTTGTCAAGAGGAGAATGCTGAGCTCAGGGAAGAAGGAACTGGACTGAGGTCACAAAGTGCATTAAAACCTGGCCCTGGCCTATCACCCAATGCCCCTCTGCCTCCTGGCCCAGTGCCCGAGGCTCACTGTACATCGGGTGGCAGCTAAGGGAGGGAAAGGGCTTTCTCTGTGTGCGCACACCCTCCCTCTAAATCTAAGGGTGCGTGCTCATGTGTGCACGTGTGTGCCCATGTGCATGGCAAACCTCTCTACCTTGCTGTGCTGCGATGAGAGCTAGGGCCCAGCAGTGAACCGGCAAGAGCTCCTCCAGGCAGTACAGAGTTGAGTGGGTGTGCTGACCCAGAACAAGGCACCCTTGGGTGGAGTGGGACAATGAAAAGGGGAGACCTGGCACCTGGACATGTCCCCTCACGAGAAGCTTCAGAACTTCCTAGGCCCCCTGCCCCATGCTTTGTTCTCTAAGGTCTGGGGGTTGGGGAGCGGAGGTGGGGGGTGTAAGTGCCCAGGTTCCAGTGCTGACTCTGCCACTGGCAGGCTGGTGACTCAGCGCAAGCCACAGCAGCGTCTTCCCTTGCAAACTGGGGTGGGCAGGAGCCCCCACTTCAGAGGGCCTTTATGACGAAAGCACCAGATGAAGGGAAGCACCTGGTCCTACGTGAGAGAGAGGTCGCCCAAATAGCACTTTCCTCGATGGGATGGGACTCGATGACAGTCACCCAGACAGTGCAGACCCTAAAGTGTGCAGAATACGGAACAAAAACAACAGAACCTGAATGCACAGCCGTTGCTAACTCACGGTGACCCTGTGAGTTTCCGAGAATGTAACTCTTCACAGGAGTAGAAAGCTCCAAATTTCTCCTGAGGAGCGGTTAGTGGTTTTGAACTGCCACTATACCACCAGGGCTCCCTAATCTCTCCAAAGGCTACCTCAAATGGTTTACTAAGGCGATGGGAAATGGCCATACCTTGGACCAGGCCAGCTTTCCTAGTTAGTTTAGAGAGCAAACAGTTTTTATCGCCAAGTCAGCCAGGTGGGGGCAACGATGGGAGAGATACACTGGACCAGAGCAGGTGATTCCTCGATCCCACCCTATCCCGCCAGCACTCATGTATCACAGCCTGAGACAGAGCAGAGAAACTGGCGTGAGGCAGGGATCCAAGGGGAGAAAAGGGCCAACTGTGTGAAGAGTTCATAATGCATCTGGGAAGACAACAAAGCCTCTGGTGCTGAGAATCCAATGTTGTTAGAGGTAACATTAATTGCACAGGAGAGAGCAAGATGTTTGTCATGATCTATCATAAATATATTCCTAATGTGGTCTTTGAAGAAATCGATAAGAACAGGACTATTTTGCCAAGCAAAAAATTCCAGGAAGAAATGAGGAGCTGATGCCACGGGGCCCCTGAAAAGTCTGAGGTTTTGCTCTGCTGCGCTCACCCAGCAGCTCCCACAGTGCAGGGTGGCGGGGCTGTGGTCCCAGTGGCTGCTCCGCTGTCCCGTGCACTTGTGCCACTTCTATTCTCTGTAAACTCACTTGGATCACAAACTAGGCTTCGGCGTGATTCTTTCTCTCGAGAAGCCAAGGACTGAGGTATATCTGTCCCATGAGAGGGCGAGATCTAACAACTCTTCTAGCACACGATCTTGCTCACAGCCTGATGAAGCGGTGAGGCACACGGAGACCGAGGTCCTAGATGAGGATGCTGCTCCAACCCAGAGCCCCTCAGCCTGCTGGTCAGCTGCTCTGTGCACGGCTGTTCCCACTTGGTTTGATGAGGACGCACCTCATCCCCGTGCGCGGTTCAGATGGCCCAAGGCAATCATTGGAGCTTCGGATGCGGAACGCCAAACAATCACAACACAGCAACGGCTGCCTGCTTCATTGAAGGTTACAGCAGAGAAGAGCAAGCAATCCCAATCAAGTACCTCCCAGAGTGAGCTGTAGATTTAATGGCATTTCAATCAACATCTCAACAGGATTTTTGGCAGCTAAAAATGGAGCCGAAAATTTACCAAAAGGCAAGAGGCTACAGCAGCTAGTTTTAAAAAATAATTAAAAATAATTTTTTAAAAACAACAAATAAAATTCACACTGAAGGAATCACACACTACCCCATTTTGGGGCAGTTTTAGTTATTGTTGTTGCTAACTGCTGCCATCTCGACTCCTAACGCGGCATGCCCATGCACACTGGGATTAAATTCTCGCATGATCCACTCATAGCCTAGAAGCATTACTGAAAGTTGCTCAGTATCCTAGCAACACACTAGCCTGCACTGACA
>NW_022111372.1:95832428-95866784 GCF_000313985.2 Echinops telfairi
AGAGGGGTCTCGGGGAGGAGACGAGCCAGTCAGGGTGCGATGTAGCAACGATGAAAAATACAACTTTCCTCTAGTTCCTAAATGCTCCCCACCCCACCCCCATCATGATCCGAACTCTACCTTGCAAGTCTGGCTAGACCAGAGGATGTACACTGATTCAGACAGGAACTGGAAACACAGGGAACTCAGGGCGGATGATCCCTTCAGGACCAGTGGTGTGAGTGGTGATACTGGGAGCATAGAGGGAGAGTGTGTTGGAAAGGGGGAACTGATTACAAGGATCTACATGAGACCTCCTCCCTGGGGGAATAACAGAAAAGTGGGTGAAGGGAGATGTCAGACAGGGCAAGACATGACCAAATAATTTATAACTTATTAAGGGTTCAGGACGGAGCGGGGTGCGGGGAAGGAGGGGAAAAAATGAGGAGCTGATGCCAGGGGCTTAAGTGGAGAGCACATGTTTTAATGCTGAGGGCAATGAATGTACAGACATGCTTTATACAATTGATGTATGTATGGATTGGGATAAGAGTTGTATGTGCCCCTAATAAAACGATTATAAATAAATAAAGTTCCCTCCCAATACACAAAATGTCAACCATACATTTTACACAAAATAGTTCATATCTCTTCATGTAAAACATAAAAATGTAAACTTTTAGAAGGAACTCTTTATGATCTGAAGTTAGGCAGAGTTCTTCAACTCAACACCAAAAGCATGATCTGTAAAGAAAAAAATTCAACTAGACTTTATGATAATTAAAAATGTTTACTCTGCCAAAGAGTCAGTTAAAAGAATGAGAAGAGAAGCCACAGACTGGGAAAATATATTTGTAAATTGCCCCTGGCAAAGGACTTGTAGTCAGAATCTACAGACTCTCAAAACAGACGGTCATCCGACGACAGTTGCAGCGGTACATTGACAGGGAGCTGCCAGAGGTTCAGGCTGGATTCAGAAGAGGATGCGGACCAAGGGACATCATTGCTAATGTCAAATGGATCTTGGCTAAAAGCAGAGGATACCAGAAAGATGCGTACTTGTGCTTTACTGATGATGTAAAGGGATTCAACTGGGTGTACCATTCAAAAACTACGGAAAACCTTAAGAATGGGAATTCCAGAATATTTCATTGTGCTCATGTGAAACTTGTCTGTGGATTGAGAGGCGGTTGTGTGAACAGAACTTGGTATGGTTTAAAGTCAGGAAAGGTGTATGACAGGGTTGTATCTCTCACCATACTATTCAAGCTGTATGCTGAGAAAATCATCAAAGAAGCTGGATTATTTGAAGAAGAAGGAGGCATCAGGATTGGAGAAAGGCTTAAATAACAATTATGTTATGTAGATGATACTATCTTTTGTTGAAAGTGAGGATTTGAAGTGCTTGCTGATGAAAATCAAGGATTGCGCTACAACCCTATGTAAAGACCAAAATCCTCACAAAACATCATGATAAATGGAGACAAGGTTGACGTTGTCAAGGATTTCATCTTGCTCGATCTACAATCAATGAACACAGAAGCAGCAGTCAGGACATGTAAAGATGCATTAAAAAGATGGGCACATTTGCACAGGACTTCCATAGAGTACTGAAAAGCAAGGGTGCTACTTTGAGGACTAAGGTGTGCCTGGCCCAGCCATGGTGTTTCCAGTTGCTTCGTATGCAGGTGACAGTTGGACACTGACGAAGGAAGATGCAGGAAGACTTGATGGGTTTGAATGGTGGTGCTGGAGAACATTTCAAGTACCATGGACCGCCAGAGGACAGACAGTCGATCTCGGAAGACGTCATCCTGAGTGCTGCTCAGAGGCGGGGATGGTGAGACTTCATCTGACAGACTTTGGACTTGTGATCAGGAGAGACCAGTCACGTGAGGGGCAGCGAAGAGGAAGAAGGACCTCAGAGACGGACTGAGACCATGGCAACACGGTCTCAAACATAACTGTGACGGTGGCACAGGGCCGGGCAGTATTTTGTTCTGTGCAGAGGGCCAATACGTGTCAGAACGGACTTGACAGCACCTGCCCGCAACAACTCAGAACTGAACCGTAGGAGAACAATCGGAAAGTGTGCGGAAAAGAAGACATTCAGGCACCCAGCCAATATATACAGAAATGATTATGATCATTAGTCCTTTGAGATCAAAAACGAGATATTATCTCATTCCAGCATTAATAGGAAAATTAAAAGAAATTAAAACAAAAATGCTGGTGATGGTATGGAAAGACTGGAACCTTCATACTGCCAGTAGAATTATAAAATGGTACACCCACTGTAGAAAATGGTGTGGTACCTCCTTAAAAAGTTAGATGTTGAGAAACCACTTGACCCAGTAGTCCGTCTACTTGGTATATATCCTAGAGCCACGGCACGAATAAATAGATGCACACCGTGTTCATCGCAGCACTATTCACAACAGCAAAAAGATGGAAACAACCCGAATGCTCATCAAGAGAAGAATGGATCAACTCTGGTACATACACACAATGGAACCCTGCCACGTCAGAGAATGAAGACGAATCTGTGAAACCCCTCAGACATCGATGAATTGAAGGGCATTACGCTGAATGAAATCAGTCAGTCACAACAAGGCAAATACTGTAGGAGACCATTATTTTAAAAGGCCAAGAAAGAGCCTTCACGCTGTAATAGATGTTCTTGGCGGTCACTGGGTCAGAGTGACTCGATGGCAACGGGCTTGGTGGGTTTACTGGGCCTCTCAACAACACTCTAACACGGCAAACTAAACCAGCATATTCAGAGCCCATTCCTCTGCAGCAAATGTGGCTCCTTCCCCTTGTCGCCAACCTTCGTAACCACCACCACCCCCAAGCACCGGTTCTGGTTAGACGCCCGGAGTCACTCCTGACCACCCTTTCTTTTTCTTCAAGTCCCCTTTCCAACCTGTCTGAGTTTACGTCCAAATATCACAAGTGAACTGATTTCTCTCCATTTTCACCACATGTACCTGTGCCCTCTTCTATGTCACTCTCTGCACAGAAGCCTAAAGGATCACTACAAATGCCGTTAATTGTGTCATCCCTTTGTTTAAAATCCTCCATTGACTTTCTGTGGCTCACAAAACAAAGACCCAAACCTCTAAGCTGGACTAGCAAGACTCCCATCTTGCTCCTGCCTGCCTTTCCTCATCTGTTCCAACATCCCACTGCTCTTGGCAGTATAACTTCATCGAGTTTCGCAGACTGTGCCAGACAATGCTCTTTTTCCATAGCAGTACTTCTCTTTTTCCATAGGTAAGTATACGGTCAATTCCCACCTGTGTGTCTATGGGGTCTATGACCTAACAGACCGGAGCCGTTCAGTGTGTGCTGAATGAGTAACTGTTCCTGTGGAATGCTGGTGCTCCCCTGAGAGCACCCCTTCCCCTTCCTAGGGTGGGCACAGGGCAAATAGAAGAACCAACCCCCACAGCTCAAAATGCCTCAAGGCAATAAAGACTGGAATAAATTTCTTATCTGTGACCTCTACTGGAGTAAAGAAATTATCCCCAGGAGGGAGAAAACAGAATTAAAAAAAAAAAGAATCCATTCATAAGAGCTTTAAAACTATTATCAAGGAAACTTGCTCACTGTCATTGAGTTGATTCTGACTCACAGTGAACCTATAGGACAGGGTCGAGCTGTCCTTGTGTGTTTCTGAGACTGTAACTGTTTACGGGAGTAGAAAACCCCGTCTTTCTCCCATATCAAGGAGGAAATACAAATTTAAAAACCAACAAAGTGCATGTGAGACCTAGGTGAGGAAATCAAGCTAAGCTTATAAATGACAAACCCAAATGAAGCGATGCCATGTTAATGAAAGGAAGGCCATCTGGCTGACATGCCAGCCTTCCTCATTCACTTTGTAAATCACATGTCGTTCCAATCAAAACCAAGTAGTCTTCCACAGAAAGTGACACAATCACAAGAAAACTCAGAGTGAATAGTGAAACACGAAGGATAAGCAAGGGAAGTGCTGGAGGCAGGAGTGCCTACATCCTGGATTCCTGATTGTACCGCATGCATATATGGGACCTCAGGATGTGCCTTTACCAATCAGTGGGGGAAGGGGAACCTAATCAATAAATGGTGCTAGAACTGTCCCAAGAAAATTAGAACCCTATCCCAAACCATGATCAAATGTAAAATTCAGGTGGTCTAAAGCAAACTTTAGGAGAAAATACAGACTTATCTTTATGACCTTAGAATAAAATGTCTTTTAAAGACGAGAACACACAAAACATGAAGGAAAGATTAATATATATAGGGTATTCACAAACTTCTACCCCTACTATACTATTAGTATATTTGCAAGGCTATAAAACTGACAATTGGTGTGCAGAATATAAATCAGTAAGAAAAAGCCCAATAGAAAAACAGTAGACTAACAAAAAGTATGTACAAGCAGTCACAAAAAAGCCGCATCACCAACATGTTAATAGTTTTGTGTTCAAGGCCTCTCGTAGTTGGGACAGCAAAGTAAGAGTGGGCTATCGTTTCCCAGCTCTCTCAGGACTAGAGTCTACGAGTCTACAGATTAGAAAGAAAGCAGGTAGGAATCAGGCCACACTAGTTGTTTATTCCAGTAACCGCAGCTCGGGGCCTGCAGGCAGCAGCCCTTGGAGGCCACAAAGAACCTGGGTCTTGGCTGCTCAGTCCAAGCTGTCCAGGAGGCAGCAGCAGCAGAGGGCAGCCCAGCACGCCGCCAAGGCTGCCTGACACCCGGTGTCTTCTCTCTTCCTTTCCCGTTCCATCACGTACACTGAGTGGGAGGGGAGGGGGTAAGGGGGTAAGGGAGAGAGAGACCCAGTCAGAGGGGACCACAAGCAGCAGCATCCCGTAGCACTTATCACACCCTGGGGAGGCTATTGTTCACACTCCCCCTCATCTCTCCACCATGAGGGCAGCTCCCATGCCCAACTTGTCCACAGTTACATACCCCTCCAGTGTCTGGCACACATCAGGTATTCACTCAACATTTCTTGAATGAGTAAGGACATCTACCTAGCAGCTGGCACATCACTGTTTCCTACCGCCTCTTTATCCCCAAGCTGATTGGGAAGCCCAACCCAGCGCCTCCTGTGAAAAGGCTTCACGTGATCCGTTGGCAATGGAACCCTTGCCCTCAGCCCCATCCCTGTAACCTGATGTGGCAGACACTGGCTGGAAGCTGTACACGTGGTCTCATTTAATTCTCACAACCATGCTGTATCATGATCATCATTTTGTAATGTTCTTACAGTGTTGGCAGGACTGTGAACTGGCTAACACCTCTCTGAAAGGGAACTTGGGAAAAGTAAAAATTGTGTGTATGGGGTATGTGTTGTGCAAAAAATCTGCATCTAGAATTTATTCTACAGAAGTAAATGGCCCAGTGTTTACTGGTGTGTACAGAGGAGGACTGTTGCTGCTGAACAGGCCCGCGCACGAGCAACAGCCTCAGAGTGTGTGTCAGCTGCAGATTCACACAACAGAGTATTGAACGGCCATTAAAAAGAACTAGGTGGTTCTTCCACACTGCTAAGACACTAAGTGAGGGATAAAAGAAAGCATCCAGTGTTTCATTTTTTTAGCTGCACAGTAAAAAAGGATGCCCACATATACAAATACACACAACTTTCCGAAAAAGTACAAGAAACAGAAGGGTCAGGGTGTGGGGAGAGGAGTTCAAGTGTCCACTGTTTTCTGTTCTTCTCAAACCCATGCTGGCCTGACCAGGCATACTCACAGCCAGTGCTCTTCATGCAGTGCTGGGAGGAGAGAGGCCAGGGCAGTGTGAGCACACCTGTTGCACTAGCCCAGCTACTCCCAGGGAAGCTGGTACTGCGCCAACCTGGACTCTGACCCCAGAGGTGCTGGGCTCTATCCCCCACTGTCTTCCTCCTCTCATCCTCAGACACCCCGGTGCTGCCACTGTCATTCTTACTTCCCCAGAGCCTGAACCGGCCCCTTCTGACCATCACGTATGCTATGAGTCCCACTGTGACTTCCCTCTGACTCTGCCAGGGCAAACCTGAGTTTGCATCAAACCAAGGCTCCTTCACGACCAGAGAGCGCTCTACACGGCGATAATTCCCAGGGCAGAGCTCCTTTAAGTAAAAAACACATAGCCATGCTAGGTCTCACAGCTCAGAGTCCGATTCCCGCTGCTCTCTCCCCAAACCCTAGAAACACCAGGGACAGTACTTCAGACTCTCTCAACGCTAGGCCAGCCTCTTTCCCTCCCTAGAGTGAGTGCTCAGGAACCCAGCTGAACCGAGCCCCTGGAAGAAGAGCTTAGTGGAGACCCCAAGAGAGTAGACTCAACCTCTGCCTGTGGATTCCCACGGCCACCCCTCTGCAGCCTTCCCTGGCATTAAGTATCTCTCTGACTAGCCCCTGGCTCCTTCTCTCCCTGCTCGGCCTCAATGAGGGTGAATGTGGCCTCTTCCTTCTCTGCTCACTTGCTCAGCCGAGCCTCTCCATGCAGCTGCTCTCCCCTCCAGCTAGCCCATGGCGTCAAGAGCACACTTGTAGGGGTCTTCTGTGCCTAGCCATCTGACACTGAAAGCAGTCCTCTACACAGCAGCCTCTAGGAGCCTGACGCCAGGAGAACTAGATGATGTCCGGCGTCCACTACCAGCTGCTGGCCCTCACTGGAGTGGGAGAAAAATGTGGAATCAAGCTCCGACTCATAAAAAGAAGACTAGGCTGACTAGTTGCATAGAAGCTGTAGGAATCCCCAGGATGATGACTCTTAGTCACCCTTCAGGTCTAAAAATGAACTCACGGCTGTTTGTAGTCCAACAACGGAGAGGTCTATAGGGGGAGCAAGAACACTACGGAGGTACACACACCCACCTAGACCAAGCACCAAACTGATCAAACGGGCAGCGTTTCCTCAAGAACAAAGCTCAGAGGGTTAGGAAAGGAGGGATGGAAACAGGAAACGCAAGGCAAGAGCGCTGTAAGTTACAGCGAATGGACTGTAATGAATATGATGAAAGACAATGTGTATGAATTGCTGTTGTGACAAACAGATGGTTTGCTCTGTAAAACTGTACCTGATTTACAATAAAAAGTGATTTCACTTTGTAAATTCATTTGCCTGAGAAGGTCTGAAGCCAAATCACGTGACTGGGTGATCAGAGAAACCTACCTGCGGACGTGGCACAGAAGAAACTGTCCTGGCGGAACAATAGCACTATCCTGAGCATTTCTCGGCTGAATTGTTGGCTTCCTAGTAAACCCCATAATCGTGGAGGCTATTTCAAAACAACCGTATTGCCCACCCAACCCTGGGCCTTCTCTCCACACTGGGCATTTTCAGGAGGCACACCCTTGCCTTTGTCCTGGAAATACCCCCTCCACACTTCTCTTCAGCCTTCAGGCCTCCAGTTTCCCCCCACCTCCACCCCAGCAAGACAGTCTCCATTAGTATCACATTAATGCCTGAAGAGCCCTACACATATGGCCCCATTTTGTGGATGAGAAAATTGCCTCAGAGATATGGTTAAACTGCACGGCTTGCCACAATCAACTACAAACAGCTTGACCATCTAGAGCAGTGGTTCTCTGTGGGTTGTGAAGTAGCAACGAAAATAATTTTATGGTTGGGGGTCACCACCACATGAGGAACTGTATGAAAGGTCACAGCAATAGAAAGGTTGAGAACCACGGACCTAGACTGTTGCTCAGCTCCCAGGGACCCATGGTCCATATCTGACAACCTCCACCCCCAGCCCTATCATCGGGGCCTCATGTAACCAGTCTTGCTGCCTCGTGAGATGTGGGATAGCCTCCCAGCCCCACAGGAAGCCTGCTGCTTGGGCAGCACTGTCCTCTAGCACAGCTCCTTTCGGGAGACCTGGGGGCAGGCAGGACCAAGGTCACCATTTCACATGAAGCTAGGAGCCTCATCCGGGGCCATGCACCGTGTGGAGAACAAGGGCTTTGCTGACTGATAATCTTGAGAGAAGTCTAAGTCTTCGTGGTGAAATTCCTCTGTGCCCAAGTACCAAGGCCTGTGTCTGGCAGTTACCAAACTTTGGGTGTCTGTGGGAAGGGAGTGAAGATGGCTCTGCGGTGTGGAGGCAGGAGCAGAGACCGAGCTTCGCTGGCCCCTCAACAGTGGTGAGCAGGTCTGTGGTGGGCAGGATGTGCACGACACGTCTCTCCAGTAGGCAGACTGCCCATGTATGTGCAGGAGACCACACACCCTATGGCCCACTCTCCCACTCACAAAGAGCCATGCACAGTGGGCTATGTCCTGAGAATTCCTGTGTCCCATTCCCCAGCCCTTTTCCTTAGCAGAACTGAGCTCCACTTGCTCTGAATCCCTCTTCCTAGGTCAGTAGGAAGGTACAGGTGGGGGGCAGGTCAGGGGGGCATTGGGTTCCCATCAGTCTCTGGTGAGGGGAAGCTCAGAGAGAAGCAGGGAAAAACCCTTCCCTACCTGTAGGGGGATGCCCCCAATTCAGGTCACAATTCCCAAGGACACCTTTTCCCAGTTTAGTGGGAAGCACCACAATTAAAGATTTCAAAATGAGATTTTAATGAGGCAAACCAAACTGGCCTTACATGGAGGCTCATCTACTTCTTGGCCATGTAACTTTGGGCAGATGACAATCTCTTCTCATTGTTAGTCTCTTCGTCAGTAAAATACGGTAACATTAGTCGCTTCTACACCACAGGGTTGCTGGGGAGATGAAGAGTCGTGAATGTAAAAGCTTGCCACAGCCCTCAGGGCATCATACAGCTTTCCATAAGTGTTCACTGACATGGTTACTGTTATTCAAACGATTGTGTCCCTTCAGGCAGGCAGAAAGATGGGGCTCACCTGAACTCTGGAGAGAAGCTTCTGCAGTAAACCAGAAGGTGGGAGGCAGAGCCACAGATTGTTTTAGGAGGAGGGGCCTGCAGGATCTGCCAGCCCTGCACTGTATGAAAGAGGTAACAGAAGCCTGGCCGAGGAGGCTGTGCCCCAAGTCGCCACTGAGAAGAGGAGGAAATGAACAGAGCCTGGCTTCTGTCTCCAGCAAACACCAGGGAGAGAGAATGTCAAATGGTCATTGAGGGGGTGACGGCCAGGAACCCAAGGCCCAGCCTATCAACAACCTCCTTGGTGCAGGCACACAGTCCCTTGTCAGCGTCCTTTGACTTCAACCAACCGGAGCCCAGGTTCAAGGTCAAGGAGACATGGTCACGTCTTTGGGAAATATGACTCTGAGAAGCTCAGACAGGGCAGGGGCTGAGCAGCTTCTGGCCAGGGAGCAGGGCACTCAAGCCTGAAGCCTGGGCTGCAGGCCAGGGCCGTACACAGGCCTGCCTCCTGACTGCCTGGCCCTTTGCCTAAGTGACAATCCACCTATCCACTAGTGGCATGGCACCCTAGGCCTTGGGAGCCACTCCACCAGGGAAGCCTCATAGTGGGTTTGATTGCACTGGCCTGGTGGCCCAAGTCCTCAGCCTCTCCCTCATCCTTTAAGGAAGCTGTGAGCAGAGCCACCTTCCAGCAACCAGTCTGGCTGCACTGCCCCTGAACAACCTCTTCCTGACTCTCTTCCTGACAGGGGAATGGCAAGCCCAGCTCCAGGGCAGAAGAATGCCCCCTCCACTCCCTTCGCTCTGGAAATAGCTGCCTGCTTCATTACAAAGCCCCTCCCAGGGCTTAGGCCAGAGATCCAGCTTGAAGTTGGGCTGCAGGGTAAGAGGCTCCACTCAGGCCCCACATAACTCCCATCCTTGGGGAAGCATCTGATCTGCTGTCTGGCAGACTCCTCCCTACACCTCCAGCATCCAGAACAAACCCAAATAAGGCAGTCAATTGGGAGAAAAGAGCGGCCTCCCTCCTGTAGCTTCTCCCCCTCCTCCCCTGCTTGGGCTGCAGCTCTACCCCTGACTTGGTGGTCCCTTTCACCTCTCTGGACCCCAGCATCTCATCTATAAGAACAAGGATGGATAATATTTCTGTATAAAACCCCAGAGAGGTGAAACTCTGTTGTCAACAAACACATCACTCAATCCCTTCTAGGGCACATGAGGGTGGCAGGAGAAGGCAATTACCGTCCACCCTAAGAAAGCTGAGCAGCCAAGCCTCAGACATTGTCGTTGTCCTCCTCCCTGCCAGCCTGTCACCTACCCACCACAAGGGGGCTCGAGGAATCCCCTCCAGTCCAGCAAGGATCCTTCTGACTCCGCATCCCTGCTACCTCACTCCCATTACAATCATTTGAAAAGTCTTAGAAATAGCAGGAAAAGCAGCAGCAGCAGCAGCACTGAGGTGGAAGGCCAAGGTATTTAGAAGGAGAAGGTAGACTACAGACTCTGAGACCAAACCCACTGCCAAGAGTAGCCCTCACCTCAGAGACCCTCTCAGCAGAGGAGAACTTCCCTGCAGTCCCAAGGCTGTAAACCTTTGCAGGCAGACTGCCACGGCTTTCTCCAGTAGTGTAGCTGGTGGGTTGAGACAGTCGGTCTTTCTGTTAGCAGCAGAGTGCTTAGTGATGGTGCCACCAAGCCTCCTTTAGGCTACAGGACAGTGCGTGTTATCTAATGCTTCGAAGACAGACCTTTGGTGGAAGAACAAGAGACTTTGCCTTTGTCAGTGAGGGCTTCAGGTTAACCTCTGTCATCAGAATAGGACCAAGAAGATAGGCCCTTCTCAGAAATGGTTTGCTCTACTTCAGATTTTTCTATATGCCCTAACTAGACTGTTAGTTCCTTAAGCATGAAGTACAGGTCTTCACTAGGTGCTGCCCCACAGGACCTGCGTCAGAGAAGGCTGGTGTGGGCTGAAGGGAAGCCAGGAGGAAGCATGGGTCAGTCAACACACCACACTAAGAGCCTTCTGGCCAGGGAGTCCCTGCCAAGCACCAGGGTCCACAGTGGGCAGTGGCAGGGTCCCTGCCTCACTCTGGGGCCATGCGGTCCACAGTCTCAGTTCTCACCATGTCATGGGCTCGAAGACTTTGGGGGCACTGGTGACGGTTCTTGTTCTTTGTGTCCTTGGCTATGCAGAAGAAGCTTGAGTGGGTGGGTTTGGAGAATTTCAAATGAATCAACACAGAGAATACCCACAATGACCACCTGGACAAGAGTTTCACAACCAGCCATCTCCACTTCCTAACTGACGGAGCAAGTACAGAAGGACACCGGCTCAAGGAAGTGTCTCCAGGAGAGGACAGCCGAGCCCATCAAAAGCCCACAGGCCCCAGGTGTGCAAACCTTCCCAATCACAGAAAGCCCAGGCCTGGTTCTTAGCTGGAGTAGAAGAAATCAATTCCAAATGCTAAGGCAGTTCAGAAATGGTATATTTTACTCTCCACAGAAAAAATGTACACGAAATTCTAATAATTCAAAGCTGTGTACGAGTTGGATGAAAGGAAAGCCGGTCATAAAAGGCAGCAGACAAGAGAGACAATGCCATGCTACACAGAGCTGCACTGAGTGGAAAACCAGTGGTCTTAATGGCCTGGCTTGTTAGCAGGCTCAAGATTTCATATCCCAAAGTGGTGCTAGGTGTGGGGCAAAGCCAGAAGCCCAGTTCAATGTGGGTCAGGAAAGAGGAGGTCAAAGTCAACAGGAGCCAGTGCATCCTGAGAGCTAGTAAGCCTGGAAAGGGCCACAGCCTGGTGTCCGTGCAACCGTCTGGGGGAGGGCCCCACAACCGTGAGGAGGTGGCCAACCAACCAAGGGGCAGTCAATGAAAGGTGATATGTGACACTGGAATTGTAACATGTTGTGAAAGCCTATCAAATAGCAAGAAAAAGTATGTTATGAGAGCCCCATAGTGGTTATGTGGGAGTCTAAAATTAGATGGTGAGTAGGCTTTTGGTCTGCAAACCCAGCCTCTGTGAAGGGTGATTCATCAGAAAGGGAGACTCAAAGAGAGTTCTCGCTCCTTCTGTTTGAAAGCCCCACTTTTTTTTTTTTTGAGGGTGCCAATCAAAGAAGCGAGAAGTGAGCTCCTGTTGGAATATCTTTTTTTTTTTTAAATCATTTTATTGGGAGTTCTTACAGATGTTGTAACAATTTGTAATTCAATTAGGTCATACATGATTATACAATTGCTGCCCCCATCTGTTTCAAAATGTTTTCATTCTTCCTGAACTCCTTGATATCAGCTCCCTTTTGTCCCCACCCTTATTGTTATGTTATATATGTTATAAATTACTATTGAAAGCCCCACATTCTTCACCCTCTGCTTATTCCTAAGGGCTGCAGGAACCACAATAACCCGGCAGGAGGAACATCAGAGCAGAGCTTTACAGCAGATGTCGCTCTGTATGCGTGAGGCTCAGGACGCTGTGCTCCAGCAGCAGCTTCAATTCGCTTTGGTTTGGCAGTGTGATTTAATTTTGCAGTTGCCTGGGGTCAGCCTGGACATAAAAAAATTAAGTCCACTCTGCCTGTCGGTTGTACCACCCACCTGCCCATCTAACCCACCTCCCCAAAGACTCTTCTAGATGGCTCCAGCTCTCACTCCAGAAAATGTGCTGGAAGAGGCAGACGTGCCTGAAACTTTGCTCAGTCACTCTCATCTTGTAGGCTCACTTATTTCTCCGACACAGCCAACCCTGCTGGGGAGTCCAGAACGTATGCCACTGTCCCTGACTCAGGCATCCGCCCAGACTGCTTGGAGAGAAGAGACAAGGAACGCTCTGAGGCAGTGCTGATGACTTGCCAAATGGCACAGCCAGTAACAAACACAATTGGAATTCAGAATCAGGACAGATTCTGTCAATGAATTAAGGAGTAAGAAATGTCGTTCTCTGTTGCCAATCTTAACTGCCCTGTCCTCTTTGCTTGTCCTTTGCACTGCTACAAGAAAATCGAAGGGAAAAATAGCTAATGAGAAGTTCATTAGGAAATGGGCATCACCTTAATTGGCCCTGGCTACCGCTGTCAGCCTTACAAGCTCCGGATAGGTCACCTTATCCCCTTAGCCCCAAGCACAGGACTGCGTAGGTGGCGATCGATGTAAAACCCATCATTCCACATGCTGCCAAGCAACAGGAAAAATGCTTGGATCTAGGGAATCAAGGAAACAAAGCAAGAGAGAAAATGTGGATAGTGGAATAGAAACAAAATGACTCGGAGACCATAAGTTCCCAGTGTCGGTAGGTAAGACTAGTGTCATGATTTTAAGGAGCTCTGGGGGGCCTAAAGAGCTGTGCATTGAGCTGCTAGCTACAGGGTTGGCAGTTTGAGTCTACCAGTTGATCCAAGGGAGAAAGATGAGGCTCTCCACTATAATAAAGATTTAAAGTTTTGGAAACTCAAAGAAGCAGTTCTACTCCATCTTGTAAGGTAGCTATGAGTTGAACTGATGTGAGGGCAGTAAGCTTTGGCCATCAAATTTTAAAAGGATAAATAGAAATCAGGGAAATAATTCTTGTCCTGTTCCTTTGGCACTGAGTTACAGAAGGAAAAAAAAGGGTAGGTTATGTTTAGGGGACTTGCCAAAGGGGTCAGAAGTCAGCATGGAGGTAGCTGCTGAACTGTACTGATTAGTGCCCAGGCACAGGCAGGCACAGGCTCTCTGTTATCGGCAGCATTTGTCTGACTCATTTTCGGAGCACCAGCCCCAGCAGTCTCGCACAACTCAGCCTTGTTGCATTTTCTAGGAAGGCAAACAATGCCATATCGTTTTTATTAATCACAAAGAGTGTTTTTATCTTAGGTACACAGACCACAACTGGCTCCTACAGGTTCCAGATTCATGATTACTGATTAACAGCTCCAGCACGTATATTTATGTAAACGCCCCAAGTTGTTTTCTTCCTCCACTGTCAGCCTTGATTTTTGCGTCAATAGGTAGTGGTGTTTTCACTTGAAGTACCTGAAGTTGAATCTGGGTGTGGGTGGGTTTTGAGGTCAGGGATGGGGCTGGAGGACCAATCTCAATGACGATGGTGAGAAGGTAACTCGAGGCAAACTCACTCACAAGGGCTGTCCCCTAGGTCTACTTCCTGCAGCACACTGCTACCATTTCAGAGAAATAAATGTCATTCTTATAGATTCGGAAAGAACTGTGTGCCTGGGCACTACCAAGTTATTCGATAGCACTGTCACAAGTCAGCACCCACCCCCAAATCCAATAACAAAGTGTTTTGAACACCACCACCCTACCCACTAAGATGTGCTATTTAGCAAATGTGAGGCCAGAAACTTCCGTAGTGGAGAAAGGGAAACAATTTCTTCCAGCTCCATCAGTTTTGGCCAGCTTATCACTGACGCCAGGTCAAAAACTTTCCACCATCTTGGCCAACCACCCTTCTGGGGAACACCAGACTCTGCCTACCTGCAGGAAAGAGACAGGCTACTCCTCACCATGAAAAATGCAGGGTGGGAAATTGAAAGGAGTGAGCTTTGGAGATGGCGCCTTCAGTGGGCCAAGGCCAGGAGGGACCTGGTTTACTCCCATCCCCTGCTCAGGGCTCAGCTGCCTAAGGCAGTGGGTTTATTTTCAATCCATCAGTTAGGGGACCCTGGAGACAGAAGGATAGAAGGAAACTCTGTACGCTCCGAAGGCCCAGCACACAACCCACTCCAGATAGGGTATACCCTGATCAGTGTCTGTAGCACTCTGTCATCATCAGCATAGGAGCCTCTCCCAAAATTGCAGTACTCAATCACGGGGCTGTACACCAAGAACCCCAGTGTAGTGGCGGGGAGGGCTGGCACATAAGCTGGACACCAGGGCTCCAGCCTTAATGCCACATTTGAGGTGTGACCACCTCTTCCACCAGCTTCAGGTTTTCATCATAAAATAGACGTCATCCTCAAGAAGAAGGACACTTTACCTGATTTGAAAACATACTACACAGCATCCGTGGTCAAAATAGTATGGTACTGGTATAATGACAGATAATCAGACCAATGGAAAAGAACAGAAACCCAGAAATAAAACCAGCAGCATAGAGACAACTGATCTTCAACAAGGGCCCAAAAAACATCAAATGGGAAGTGGATGTCCTCTTCAACAAGTGGTGCTGGAAAAAATGGATATCGACATGCAGAAAAATGAAGCAAGATCCTTACCTCACCTCACGCACAAGAACAAACTCAAGGTGGATCGCAGACCTTGAAGTAAAACCCCAGACTATTAGGGCCATCAACAAAGGAATCGGGACAAACCTGAGAACCTTGGCACAGGGAATAATACATAGGCTAACTGCAATAGGGAAGAACCCACACAGAGAAGAAGATGAAATTGACAAATGGGATATACTATGGAAAAAACACGCGTGTGCATCAAGATTTCACCAAGAGTAAGAACCCACAGACTGGGAGAAGATCTTTAGCAATGGCACATCAGACAAAGGGCTTATTGCTAAAATATACAATACCCTAATAGGCTGTAACAAGAAAAAAGGAGAGAGCCCTCTGAGGTGGTTGACAAATGACCTAAATAGAAGTTCCACCAGGGAGGAAACCCAAATGGCCAGTAAACATATGAGAAAATGTTCACGATCATTAGCCATCAGACAAATGCAAAGTAAAAAAACTATGAGATACCACCTAATACCCCTGAGTAGCCCAGGTCAAAAATCAGAAAGCATCAAATATTGGGGGAGACGTAGTGAAATAGAAACTTTTATCCACTGCTGGTGGTCTTGTGGATACATACAGGCACTGTGGAAAGCCATCTGGCGATATCTAAAACAAATGGAAATTGAGCTACCTTACAACCCAGCGATCCCCCTATTGGGTATACACAGAAGAATTAGGAAATACTGACCAGTCATCTGTGCCCCAATGTTTATTGTGCAACAATTCACAATCGCAAAGATCTGGAAACAACCTAAATTTCTATTAATAGATGAGTGATTAGAAAATTCTGACACATACACACAAAGGAGTCCTATGCATCCCTAAGAAACAGAGATGAATACATGAAGCGCATTGTCTCATGGGAAGAGTTGGGAGAAATTATGCTAAGTGAAGTTAGCCAAGCACAAAAAGACAAGCACAAGATGAGTCCACTGAGGTAGGGCCAATCAACACAGTGGGAACAGAGGAAAAACTATTTAATACATAATTTATGGTTTGAAGGACAGGCACACAGGCAGGGTACAGACCTAGCCCAATGATGCATACAACACACCAACATAAAGAAGGGGAAAAGAGGGGCAAGGGGGTAGGAGAGAAGGAAAAAAAAAGTATGGTGGGGAGACAAAGGCATTGTGGGGAATAGGGCATTAATCTACCATGGGGAGGGTATTGTATATGTCTTCACAGGAAAGGGAGAGAGGGACCAGACCTCAACCTGGTGGGCCAATCCTTGAGAGCAACACACTGGCATGAAGCGGTGAACTAACAAGAGAGTTCTGCAGGGCCAGCCCCATGCCAGCTATGTTGACCCCCCTCCCCAGAAGAATGCACTACAGACAGCACTGAAGATACAGCCCGGGAAGTGACAGGTCTGCCCAGACCACACTAGAGCAAACTAAGAGGGAAAGAGAAAGAGTCGGCAGCATCCTGGCCCACCAAGCTCCGACATTCCTGCTCAGAGCAGCCAAAGCACAGAGACAAATGTAGGGTCGGCCTCACCACAAGACATGATGTCCCCTTACTGACCCACAAGGTGGGAGGCAGCACTGGAGACACAATGCAGGAATTCTGCCCAGTCTGACTCCCCCACACCAGGGCATAACATGCAGGGAGCACAATAAGAGCATCAAGGGGAGCAAAGCAACAAAAGTTCCGAAGGAATTCTGAAAACAGACTTTGGACTTGGGGGTGGGGTGGGGTGGGGGCAGGGCTTGGCACTACATCAGACTCATTCAGAAAACATTCATAAGGATCAGCAGACAGACCTGGAACTATTCATAGGCTATTTTTCTTCTCTTTTTCATGTCTATCTATAAAAGAAAGGTAGGATAAACAATCCTGAGGAGAAAACACAGGGGACACAGGGGAGAGAAGGGGAGGAAAGGGAGCCAACAATCCAAGGGACAAGGGAACAACAGATCTAAAATCGATGGTGAGGAGGGCATAGAATGCCTGGTGGGGTTTGACCAAGTGCAATGTAGCCGAGAGGAAGTACAGAGAGCCGAATGAAGGTCAAACATGATAGTGAGACAAGAAAAAAGTAAAGAACTAGGAGGCAAAAGACATTTATAAAGGTATAAACATAGGCATGTACATATGTAAATATATTAATATATATTTATAGGGATATGTCTATGTACATATATTTGTAGGTTAAGTATTAAAGTAGCAGACAGACATTGGGCCTTTAGTCAAGTCCTCCCTCAATGCAAGAACTCTTTGTTCTAATAGCCTGGTATTCTGTGATGCTCACCTTCCCAACAGATCACTGAAGACAAAATGGTGCATAAGCAAATGTGGTGAAGAAAGCTGATGGTGCCCAGCCATCAAAAGATATAGTGTCTGGAGTCTTTAAGACTTGAAGATAAACAAGCGGCCATCTAGCTGGGAATCAGCAAAGCCCACATGGAAGAAGCACACCAGCTTGTTTGATCTGGAGGTGTCAACAGGATCAGGTATTAGACATCAGAGGACCCAAAACAAACATTCATTATTAACGTGAACAAGGGAGGGCAGAGGGGAGACCCAAAGCCCATCTGTTGACAATTGGATATCCCCTCACACAAGGGTCACAAGGAAGGGATGAAACATACAACTTTCCTCTAGTTCTTTAATCCTTCCTCTGCACCCACTATCATGACCCAAGTTCTATCGTACAAATCTGGCTAGACTGGAGCATGTACACTGGTACAGATAAGAGCTCTGGACACACGGAATCCAGGGCAGATAAACCCCTCAGGACCAATAATGAGAGCAACCATACCAGGATGGTAGGGGGGAAAGTGAGGGGAGAAGGGGGAGAAAAGGGGAACTGATCACAATGATAGACATATAACCCCCCGCCCCCAGTGGGATGAACGATAGAAACATGGGTGAAGGGAGACAGCAGACAATGTAAAATATGAAAATAAAAATAATTTTTAAATTGTCAAGGGTTTATGAGGATGGGAGGGTAGGGGATGGAGGGGAAAAAAGAGGAAAAAGACTCAAGTAGAAAGAAAATGTTTTGGAAATGATGATGGCAACATATGTACAAATGTCCTTGATACAATTGATGTATGGATTGTATGTGCTTGATACACTTGATGTATAAGAGCTGTAAGAGCCCCCAATAAAATGATTTTATTTTAAAAAACCACCTAAAGTAAACATCCATCGGTCCTGACTTACATAATGGAATAAATAAAAGAGTGGGGGCATGGGAGTCATGATAGTACTGATTTAGAGTCGCTGGGAGTAAGAACTGACTGGCTGGCAGTGAGTGATTCCCTCAATAAGCTCGTCAAGGACTTACTGAGCTAACCCATACAGGCCGGTGCTGGTACACGGTGCTCAGCAGGCTCTCTGTGTTTGTTTGCTCCGTGACTACTCCCCAGGCAGAGACTTGAGGGGCAGTTGCTGAGCTACACAGAAGCAACATGGGCCCTATATAAACTTTGTAGGGGGTCCAACAAAGTCCCATTTCATATAATGTTTTGGGCTTTTTCTAAAGAACCAAGCTAGAGAAATCGGGTAAAAGAGGCAGCTGTTTTTTGAAGATACAGCCTGAGCCCAACTGTAGATGCCAGACTGCTAGGCAACAACTCCTGAAGGCCAGAGCCCTGCCTCCCACGATGCTCACAGCCACAGAGCCACTCCATGAGTGACACTATGGCAGCATCAGGCCAGATGTGCTTCCACCAAGAAGCCTCTACTAAACGCCCTCCCCATCCCCCACCCCCTCACTTCCTTTCTCCTCTGCCTGCACAGGGTCACCGTCCTGTGCAGGGACTCTTTTTGGGCTCTAAAATCACCCCTGGTGGCTGATCTCGGGCTCCTGATTCTATCAGGAGAAAAGTGCTGAGGACCCAATGTCACCCAGCACACCGCATACCAACACTGCATACCATAGCAGAGGGCTCTCAATAACCCTGGCACACAGCAGGTACAAAATGAAAGAATGATTTGCCTTGTACCCTGCAGCTCACCGGGAAAAGCTGTTTCTACCCTGCCTTGTAATCCAGTTGCAGACAAGGACCTAGCTGGCTACTTGCTGTCTGGAACAACAGGACTATTAAGAATAACATGAAGACTCTGTTAGCTTGAATTCTTACTTTTAGCAGATCAAACCTTTCTAAAAAGATCGGGGCATACTCCAGAACGCTGAGTCTGAGCCCTAGTCACGGGTGAGGTTGAAGTGCAGTAGGAGAGGGCCTTGGAAGTGGGCTAAGCAGCCAAGGCGCCAGCTAGGCCAGGGGAGTGTGCCGGGCAGGCACAGAGCACACCTTCCCCCAGGGGCCTCTGAGGAGCCTTTCTCTCAGATCTGCAGCCACCGCCCTATGTAGCTCCTGGTTACCCACAGGCTGCCCAAAGGTACTTGGGCAGGGCTTTTTCTGGGGGAGGTTGGGGAAGAATAGAGTGGAATACTGATCTTTCTTCTTAAACTTCCCGTGATATATATACCTCCCAAAGCAAAAATCCATTTTTACCAGCAAAGATCAACTCAGATATAATCTCTAAAATCGTCCAGGCCAAAAAGGTCTTCCCAGGCTACCAAAGAAACTAATTTCAAGGATAAATCGAAAAGGTCGGAGGGAACCAAGTCACTAATAAAATAAATAAGTAAATAAAACTCAATGGAGCTGTTTTTCCCTAAGGAAAATACAACTGAACAGCATCGAGATCTTTCCTAAGCCTGCTCGAGAAGAAAACTCTCATCACCACACATGCCCAGGTACAAGCCCAAGCACATTGTGTGTGAGGAGGGGGGGGTTTCACTCCCCTCCCTGCCTCAGCATCGGAAAACACCTAAAATCTGGAAGGCAGAGGCTGAGCCACAGAACCTCAGTCTGGGAGTGGGCCAGTGGTCACAGGAGGAAGGGCCACTGAGCCCGGCTGGAAGAAAGCAGGAGCGGGGAGTAGCAATGGTGTCTGGAAATCAAAAGGGCTTCGGCTCTGCTGGCACAAAGAAGCAAGCTTCCTGACTGCAAGGTCATGAGACCTTCCATAAGACATTTTAGGGAAGTAAGTATTTCCTGCAAGAGAGATCCAGTGTCTCAGGGAGCTAAGACCAGTCAGAAGCAACACAAGACCAGAGCAGGCTACTCCAATGAGGCCACCATGCACCCACTGGTCCGACCTGTGTCTCACCACCCCTCTGCATTGGCCCCAACCCCACAGCCTGTCAGCCCTGCCTCATAATGGCCATTGTCATCGCCATCTCCAAGGTCATACTTAGAGAGTCACTGGATTCAAGGATTCTGCTTAATATACCCAGCTGTGTCTGCCTAAGTAACTGCTCTGTGGCTCAGTTTTCACACTAAAAAAATGGAGCCAACACAGTACCAACCTCTTAGGACTGTTACATAGGTTGTGTGAAGTCATCTTTATCATGTAGTTGGCACACTATCAGTGTTGTAAGGAGCCTAGGTCGTGCAGTGACTAAGCGCCAGGCTGCTAACCAGAAGGTCAGTGGGTTAAGCCCACCAACTGCTCTGTGGAAGAAAGGTGGGGCAGTTTGATTCTGCAAAAATTACAGTCTTGTAAAGCCTATGGGGCAGCTCTATTTTTTCCTACAGGTTCACTGAGTCAAAATTGGCATTGGCATGACTCAATGGCATGGATAAGGGAAAACTAAATAAAAAGGTAAAAGGAATGAGCAAATGATGTTGAGGGCTGAAGTAGAGGGCAGGTGTTTTGAGGTTGATGAGGGCAACAGGTGTGCATATGTGTTTGACTCAATGGATGTATGTATGGACTGTGATACGAATTATACGAGCCCTCAATAATTAAAAGAAAAAAGAATAATGAGGGTAACAAATGTACAAATGTGCTTTATATAATTGATGTATGTATGGGTTGTGATGAGTTGTATGAGCCCCCAATAAAATGACTTTTAAAAAAAAAGGTAAAAAGAAAAGTATTTTATATTGCGGAGCTTTCTGATGTATTGAGACTTTTCAAAAGACAAGAATAATTTGGACCAGGGGCTGGTGGAGCCCAACATGAAGTAGCATGTGTCTGACATTAGAAATGGAGACCTCGTGAAAAGGCTGAAGAAGAATCAATGAGTTTGAATTGTGGTGCTGGCAAAGAATATTTGAAGTGCCATGGACTGTCAAAAGTATAGACAAATCTATCTTGGAAGAAGTATGGCCAGAGTGCTCCTTAGAGGCAAGGATAGTGAGACTTCACCCATACTTTGGATACTTTGTCAGGAGAGACTAGTCCCTGGAGAAGGGCATCATGCTTGGCTAAATGGAGGGGCACTGAAAAAGAGGAGGCCCTCAACAAGGTGACTGACACTGTGGCTGCCAACAATGAGCTCAAGCATAGGAACCATTGTGAGGATGGTGCAAGACTGGACAGGGTTTCATTCTGTTGTGCATAGGGTTGCTATGGATTTGAACGACTCAACAACATCTCTGAGACCAGAAGACTATATGGTGCCCGGCTACCACTGCCTGACTACTCTAAAAAGGATCACATCATAAAAGTCCTGGATAAAGTGGCAGAAAAATGTAGACAAACCCCCAAATCATAAGAGACCAGACTTACTGGTCAATAGCGACTGGTGGGATCCTTAAGACTATGGCCCTTAGTCACCCTTCAGGTATGGAAGTAAACTCACCCCTTGTGGCAGTTACATAAACTGGTGTCAATTTGAGACAATTATGAGTGAAGGAGTGGAGTCTGGCCTATCAATCAAGATATAACCAATGAGGCCTCTGTGCGGGCACGGTCTTCCTCTGATTCTGGGGATTGTCATGATTTCCTCTGTGGAGTGGGGAGACACTTCTCTCTCTCGTCTCACACCCTTGGAGACTTACTGACAAGCCAAACTCCTTGAAGACGTTCTACTGGCATAACACTGATAGACCCTGTGCCTTGGGTACTGGAGAAGCCACATGGACCTACCCTGATGCAACCAGACCTCTGGAGAAGCCACACATAGACCCCTGCCATCGCTGAGATGTTTCTACCACCACTGGATCCAGAAGACTTCCAACCCACTGGCCTGTGCTATTTCTGCATTTGCATCATTGCATGTGTTTCTTGAGTCTGAAGAGGCTTTATAGATTGGTATCAGACATATGGGCTAATATCCGACTTGATCTGGACTGGGTTGGGATACTTTCCTAATGTACAATTACCTTTATGTAAAACTCTCTCTTACTCACATGAGTCTCCCTGGATTTGTTTCTCTAGTCTCCCCAGACTAACACACCCCTGTGTTAAAATAATTAATTATGATCAAAAGGGCAACATTTACCCAAAGGCAAAGTTTAGAGGATTAGTTAAGAAGGAGGGATGGACACAGGAAATGAAGGAAGGAAGGAAGCGGTGGTTCACTGAGGGGATTGCAATGAGTGAGTTGAAACAAAAGGTGTAGAATTGTTAAATGTAACACTAATCATCTGCTCTGTAAACTTTCACCTCATTCACAATAAAAGGTTTTTAAAACTGTTGGGTTGGTGGATGTTTGGTTGTGTACCGTTCTATCACAAGAGAGAGAGAAGAGAAAAGTGAGAGAGAGAGAGAGAAGCTTAGAAGCTTGCATATTTCAAGGAGACAAGTTATACTGCAGCTGAGAAAATATGGGTGGGGCTTGATAAATTAAAAAACAAACAAACAAAAAAACACCAACCAGCACTTTTATGTAGCATTTCATTAATAGTAAATACAATCTCTGGCCAGTCTAATATACTAGTTGAATTTCAAAAAGGGCTGCCGCATAAAAAATTAACATAGACTAAAAATATTTATATTAAAATGTTAATAACTACTATCCCTGAATAACAAAATTTTGTGTAATACTTACTTTACATAATGGAAAAAATCTGTAATTTATAGTTGCTTTTTAAGAAGCAGCCGTGTTTCTCTGTGTGAGGACCCAGAAGCAGACGCTCTGGGATATTAACAGAACTGACCTTAGCAGGGTTTTGGAGGGAACCACCTCTTCTGGCCCACTGATAATCTGATGTGGTCATCTCACTTGTTATTCTTTTCTGGGCAAGTGCTCTTATTCAGCAAAAGGCGACGTCAGTCCTTGTCATCTTCATCTCCAGCATGACAGTTAGAATCATTCTATGTTGTGTCCTCATTTTGTAGAGCATCTCAATTCCGGGGAGCCCCAGTTTAAGCGGAAAATAGATTTAAAAGCAGGTACCAAATGCCACCAGTGTTCTCAGTGACTTCCTAAAACCCAAGGGAGGTTTCTGAGAATTAAAAAGCTGTCTGTTTTCAAGAGATTCTTTCCCAAGGTTCCCCTGTGGCTAACCACACCAACCACTGGGTAGACAGTGCTAGATGCCTGTGGGCACCAAGCCACACCAGCAGCTGTCTGGCTAGAGCTTTATTGCCTTGTGCAGAGGTCCTGGAGCCTGCACCCCTCCAACGCAGCTGACCCCTCTCCTTGCTGCTGGAAAGGAATAAGACCCCACACTCACAGACTGCAGCACAGGCTTGCTCTACTGAGTGAAACTAGGCATGGAGTGGCCTCCAAACTATTATCTTGGCTTTAATCCTTCAGCAAGGAACCTGTTGTATTCCATCCCCAGCTTTTCTACCTGTTTGCCAGAGCAGTCGTCATCTTTTTTCACTGTCTATGCCAACCTTACTAAAGTTGCCTTATGAGGGACAAGCAGGGAATGTTATGTGTTATGTTTTTTTGAGGCTAAGTATAAGCAGTATTACGTTTGAATTATCATGCTGGAGAAAAATATGCAAAGTACCACGGACCGCTAAAAGGACAAATCCATGTGTCTTGGAAGAAGTATGGCCAGAGTGCTCCATAGAGGATTTATTAAAACTCCAAAAAGCAGTTGGACGGTAGATATTTTATTGTTTTCATAAGTGTAAAATGTAGGATAAGGTGACAGACTACAATTAAGGAGAGGGTATACACAAACAAATCACTTGGGCAAGCATCTAATACGTGGTGGCAAAAACAAAAGCTGGGTTTTGGGGTGTGCCAAGAAATACATCACTCTTATGTATATTCTAGCTGCTTTCCAAGCTACAGATATATGAAGGTTTATAACCAAAATCTTAGATTATGTTTTCACTGAAAGACTCAAAGCCCATGCTGAGTTTTAAGATATAAACTAACAATTAGAATGGGAATATTTACTTGGCTGTCTGGCACTAAGTTACAGAATTCATTTAACTGGTATTTGTTCGAATGAGAGAGTGGCAGTTTTAAGGGGAAAATGAAGATTCAGTTATAACAAATTCTCACTCAAGCATGGGAGGCTGCATGACACAGTGGAAGCATGCCAGGCTGTTTTCTGGCCCTTCAAATCAATAAAATTTGTGATACGTAATACCATTTACCCTGAGGGTTGTTGTAAGTATAAGAAGTCCTGCCCATACAACTCCCAGCCCACAACAGGTGTCAGTGAATGTTAATTTCTGAGGAGCATGGACTGCTGAGCTTGGATCCCAGCTCTGCCACTTCCTAGCACGTGTAACCCCTGGAATGACGACGAGACTTTACTCAGAGGGGTGTTACGAGGGCTATTATGAGCTAATGCATAAAAGAGCCTGTTACATAGTAAGTACTCAATATTAGCTTTGTTATTTAGAACTAGTGTTTGTTGCCAATAGTAATTACATATTGATTGTTGTTGTGTGCCATTAGTTAATTCTTACTCATACCATCATATACGATGCCTAAAACAGCCCCACAGGACTTTCTAGGCTGTAATTATTTTTTTTTTTTTTTTAAAGAGAGATAATTTATTATAGTCTTAAACAGGATAAGAAGACAAAGACATATTATCCAGGTAGGGGAAAACATTGGCAGAGGGTCAAAATGGTGTCCAAGGGTTTGCTGACATACAAATTTTAGAAAGGACATGGGAGGTGGTCAAGGAAAACTGTCACATGTGCAAGGTATATGGCAAATCAAAACACAGAGTTATAGGTGGGGGTATCAGAGGGGAATGGGGCCATGACTGATATTTACTTTCTGGTAGACAGAGGAGCTTACTAGATTTGTCCAAGGGCCTCCCCAAAGCAATCGGGGCATGACTCATATCTACTTGACCCTATATAGAGGGCTCTCCATCAAAGGCATACCTAGTCAAGCCCCCAGGGGAGACTGCTCCTCCCCAAACCTATCAGGTGGGTGGAGGTAATGCCCTTTCCATTGGACTCTGAGGACAAGATTATTCATATCTCTGGTCATTGATCCGAGGGGGTTCAATGGAGGCTTATCCTCATAGTGACTCTGTAGATGGGTTTTGGGTCTTCACTGTCATCCATATCCTTCTGCATACTGGGTGCTCAAAATTTAAGCTCTAATATACTTTTCCTCCTCTGATCATGGATTTTATTATTCACAATCCTCGGATCATACAGGCTGTGTGCTTCTTCCATGAGGACTTAGCTGACACTTCATTTAGATGATTGTTTTAAGTTAAGCTTTTAAGACAGATGCTATTCTTCCTGTTTCTTCACTGCACTTTCTTATAGTACTCATTATATTTAGTGATCTCTTTATGAGGGTAAGTATTGAGCAGGACTACATCATAAAAATTGATTGTTCTTAGATTACAATTATGTGCGACTTCAAAAATCCATTCATATATTCAAGATTTATATATATCCCTGGTACACTTTAGTGACAGCATCATTAGTTTTTCGAGCGAATACAAGTAATCTCCGTGGAAACTTTGGTAATTCTAATTACAGTCTCATTCATTTATAAGAGCAGTTCTCAACCTGTGGGTCATAACCCCTTTAGGGGTCAAACAACCCTTTCACAGGGGCCACCCAATTGATATCAGTAGCAAAATTACAGTTATGAAGTAGCAACACAAAAATTTTATGGTTGGGGGTCACCACCACATGAGGAACTGTATGAAAGGGTCGCGGCATGAAGAAGGTTGAGAACCACTGCTCTATAGGCTGCAATTTTGATAGGACCCAATTGATTGCTCATGCTTTCTCCCACAAAACAGCTGGTGAGTCTGAACCACCATCTTTTCTAGTTAGCAGCCAATCATTTAATCACTGCATTATCAATGCTTCTTACATATTAATTATCACTGAATGATATTAATACATATTGACTTGAATTGTTTCCTCAAATTCATCTTGTTTGATGGTTTTTAAATCTATGAATTAAGTTTCAAACTACCTATATTCTTCACCCTCCAACTACAGAGAAAGTCAGAAATAAAATTTGTTCAGTCGGGTAATAGAAAGTTCTTTATAGTTCCAAATTCCCAGAGCTTTTTTTCTGGGCAGGTCACCAAAAAAGTCATATATTTATAAACTGCTGATGAAGCTGATTAGGGAAGGCCATTTTCTCCCCTGGGCTCAAAAGCAATGGTTAAATTAAGTTTTATGAACACCCAATAGCAGTAATTCTCAAAGAGAGATTTTCGCCCTTGGGGGACATCTGAAAATGTTTGGAGACATACATGTGGACACATATTTGGTTATCGTAACTAAGAGCTGCTACTAAACATTACAATTCAAAGGACAGTCCCTCCCAACGAAGAATTATTAAGTCCGAAAAGTGACTAGTGCTGTGATTGGAAACCACTCTCTCTAGGAAAAGTTATGTATGAAAAGGAATAGAGGTGGAGTGGGCCCAGAATACGCAATGGTTTGTGTACTACATGGCAGTCAGGACCAAATGGCACTTGCATGCCAACAAGATCTGCACAGAAAACAAGACCGTAACAATTAATTAATCTTTAACAAATGAGGTTGGACAAACTGGATTTCCATATGCAGAAGAAATAAGACCCGTATCTCTCTCCCTGCACAAAAATGAACTCAAATGTCAACCCCAAAGCTCTCAGGTTCATCAGTGAGAAGGCTGGAACAAACTTAAGGGCCCTACTGCAGGGCATCCATAGACGACCAAGCATAATGGAGGAGGCACACCCAGCAGACGACCAGATAGCTGACTGGGATGTGCTGAAATCACATCACATGCACATCAAAGGGCTTCATTAGGAGAGTGAATGGAGAGCCCACAGATTGGGAATTTTTTTTTACCAACAACACAATTAACAAAATATACAGAACTCTACAACAGCTCAATGAGAAAATAACGAAGATACCCAATTAAGAAAAAGGAAAAAGACATGAACAGACAGTTTACCAACAATGAAGTACAAAGGGTTAACAAACCCATGAGAAAATGCTCACAGTCACTAGCCATCAGGGAGACGCAAATTAAAACCACAATGAGATACCACTTTACGCCCACAATGCTGGCCCAAGTTAAAAACAAAACAAATGCTGGAGAGGATGTGGACAGAGTGGGACGTGTATACATTGTTGGTGGATTTTTAAATACATATAACCACTGTGGAAAATGAATGGCGATACTTAAAAGCAACTAGGAATTGAAATTCCATATGATCCAGCAATACCACTATTAGATATGCACCCTAAAGAAATGAGGCACAACACGAGTGGATGTATGCTCTCCCATGTTCATAGCAGCAAAGTTCACAATCACAAGAAACTGGAAGGAGCCCAAATGTCCAACAGTGGAAGAATGGATAAAGAAATTATGGTACCAGGGTGCAATGTAGCAACAATGAAACATACAACTTTCCTCTAGTTCCTAAATGGTTCCTCCCATCCCCTCGCCACTATCATGATCCCCAATTCTACCTTACAAATCTGGCTAGCCAGAGGATGTACACTGGTACAGATAGGAACTGGAAACACAGGGAACCCAGGGCAGACGACCACTTCAGGACCAGTGGTGCGAGTGGTGATACTGGGAGGGTAGGGTGGAAAGGGGGAACGGATTACAAGGATCTACATATAACCTCCTCCCTGGGGGTCGGATAACAGAAAAGTGGGTGAAGTGAGACGTCGGACAGGGCAAGATATGACAAAATAATAATTAATAAATTATCAAGGGTTCATGAGGGAGTAGGGAGCGGGGAGGGAGAGGAAAAAATGAGGAGCTGATGCTGGGGGCTTAAGTGGAGAGCAAATGTTTTGCGAATGATGAGGGCAATGAATGTACAAATGTGCTGTACACAATTGATGTATGTATGAATTGTGATAAGAGTTGTATGAGCCCCTAATAAAATGATTTAAAAAAAAAGAAATTATGGCACCAACACACAATGGAATACCTATTCCCTAAAAATCAGTGAAGGCATGAAACACCACATGACACCATTATGCTGAGTGAAGTAAGTAAATCACAAAAGGACAAGTGTTGTATGAGTCCACTACTATAAGGAGAAATACCAATTAAACAAACCTTAGGGATCAATTCCTGAACAAAAGGGGAGAGAGAAGGCTACCTACCGGCCATGAACCATACATCACCTCTCTAATGTGCACTTCACAAGAATCACCTTGAAGGACGAGACCCTGACATGGTCTCGGGGTCACTTCAAGAGGTGGAAAAGGGAGAAGACCATCCACTTGGGGCTACACAACATTGAGGCAAGGCTGGGACAAGTCAATGGGCTTTCCACAGGAACCAAAGGAGAGCCTTGCCAGAAAATCCAGTGAAGACCAGGGAGGGGAGCATCTGCCTGACCTATTTCTGAACAAAATCAGCCAATGAAAACTCTGTGGATCACAATGGTCTGATCCTGCTGGAGAAAAAAACAACCACGCAGAAAGGCCCCGTGGGAGGAAGGAGCTCAGTCAGGCCGAGGGAAAGAGCTGTGCTAGGCAGCAGGGCCAGCCATGTAGGACCAGCCTCATAAGATCTCTGGAATATTCGTCTTTGTTGTAAGAATAATAGAAAACTACTATGCTGGCAGAACTGTTTTAATCCATAGATTAAATAGTTCCTATGCTAGCACATCCCAGGGTCAGGTGAGGCAACTGTTCACACCAGGATTTCTTTACTCTCAAGTAAATGAAACACCTGGCCTATCAACAGAGAATCCAGGGCAGTGGCAAAGCCTCAAAAAAAAAAAAAAAAAAAAAGAAAAAAGGAAAACAGAACTGTAAAAAGTAAGAAGGATTTGTTTCCCCTCCAAACCAAAGATCAGCGAGCTCTAAGCCTGATGGACCATAAAGGACTATGTCCTCTCTGGATCAAGTAGCAGCTGCCATGGGGCCCTTCCTACAGTCATAAATCCAGTGCGGAGGGAGAGGCTCTAAGCGACCAATCTTTTCCTAATTGAGGGGCAAAGTTCAGGCTGGATCAGATCACAACCAACTAGCCATTTGTTCAGTACGTGTGGTGCTTCCATCTGCACAGAATTCATCTTTTCTAGAGATCTTTATGAAAGCCCTACTAACTGCCAAGAGCCCTAATGTCACCATCTGCTAATGCCTTCCTTAATCATCTTCTTTGTTCTTCTCTCTCTATGGAGACCTGCCCCTTCCCTGTGACCACCAACACTTACTTTATCCCCCTTTTATTGCTTGGCTTCACTAAGGTATATGTGCCCAAACCCACTTGCCAGGTCAGAAACCATGAGCTTCTCAAGCTTTTGCCAGACTAACTAAGATGCTGCCCCAGGGCCATGAGAGACCTAAGAGCACTTTTCCAAAGGACTCATGAAAAGAAAAAAAGTTAGGTGTGTTAGTCTGCGTAAACTAGGGAAACAAATCCACAGAAATTCACATGTATAAGAGACAGTTTTATATAAAGGGTAAGTGTACATTAAGAAAGCATCTCAACCCAGTGTTGTCCAAGCCCATAAATCCAACATTAGTCCGTATGTCCAACACCAATCTACAAAGCCATCCTCAATCTCACAAAACACACGCAATGACGCCAACTGCAGGAGAAAAGCTGAATCAGTGAGCATGTAAGCATTTCAATGCTAGCAGGGGTCTCCACATGGCTGCTCCAGCACCCAGGGCTGCATCAGGGTAGGTCCATGTGGCTTCTCCTCAGGGATGTCTTGCAGGAAGTGAATCTTGCCAATTGAAGCAGGGAACTGGCTAAGGCAGCTGCACCCTGGTTCAACCATTAGAAAGCAAGAGATCCGAGAACTAGAAAGGCGAGGCTCACAAAGCCATTTATCTCGCTGCCCTTCAGTTAATCCCACGTGTTTATCGGTCAGGTTGGCAAAATAAACCTAAACTATCTCAGTTAGGTATTATAAGATTCAAATGAATGTCTCATGGCAATATGCTGCAACTAAAGAAAAAATTCAAGCCTCAAGTGCAATATTAAATGATTCTATGGGCAAAATATTGAATGATGAAGAATACATCCAAAGAAGATTGAAAAAATAGAGTGATTTACCAAAAGAACTAGTCAACAGTCTACCATTTCAGGAGATAGCATATGAGCAAGAATCTATGGTGCTTAAGGAAGAAGTCCAAGCTGCATTGAAAGAATTAGCCAAAACAAGGTTCCAAGAATTGATAGGGGAAAAAAAAAGGATTGAAAGAATACCAATTGAAATGTTTCAACAAGCTGATAAAGCACTGGAAGTAATCACTGGTCTATGGCAGGAAATTTGGAAGACAACTGTTTGACCAAATGATTGGGAGAGTTCCATATTTGTACTCATTCCAAAGAGAGGTGACCAAACAGAATGCACAAATTATAGAAGTATATCATTACTATCACATCGAGCAAAACTTTGCTGAAGATCACCCAATAAAGGTTGTAGCAGTACACTAACAGGGAACTTCCTTCCAAAGATTCAGGTTTGACTCCTGAAAGGACGTAGAACAAGGGATATCATTTCTGATGTCAGATGGATCTTGGCTGAAAGCAGAGAATATAAGACGTGTATTTGGGTATTATGAGTATGCAAAAACATTCAGATGAGTAGCTCATAAAAACTATGGGTAGTCTTAAGAATGGGGATTCCAAAAATACTTTATTGTGCTCATGCGTAATTTGTACATGGATCAAGAGTCAGCTGTATGAACAGAACAAGGAAATACTGCATGGTTTAAATCAAGAACGGTATGCATCGGTTTGTGTCCTTGCACCATAATTATTCAATCCCTATGCTGAGTAAATCATCAGAGAAGTTGGATTATATGAAGAAGAATGTGGCATCAGGATTGGGTGTAGGCTTATCAACAACCTGTGATACGCAGGCGACACAACCTTCCTTGCTTGCTCAAAGTGGGGAGGACTTGAAGCACTTGTTGATGAAGATCATGGATTGCAGCCTTCAGTATGGATTACAACTCAATGTAAAGTAGATCAAAATCCTCACAACTGGAACAACAGGGAACATCATGATAAATGGAGAAAAGATTGAAGTTGTCAAGGATTTCATCTTACTTGGATCCATAATCAATGTTTATGGAAGCAGCAATCGATCAAAAGACATACTAGAGGATGGGTAAATCTACTTCATAAGACCTCTTTAGAGTGTTGAAAAGCAAGGATGTTACATTGAGGACTAATATGTACCTTACACAAGCCACGGTATTTTCTTTTTTTCTCTCGATTTTTTGTTTATTAAGAGGCTCGTGGAGTTGGCCTGCAGCAGGTCCAGCCCTAAGGTCCTGCCTTTCCCCAGCTCCTAAATGTCCTTCCAGTAAAAGCAACAGCACCTCCCTGCTAGGTTGTTGGGGATACTCCTTGTGAAGGTTTAGTGCGCCATCTAAAATACTGTTGTTGGTTTTTTAAAGACAAGGGTTACTGACTTGCAAGTTAAGCCATAGAGGATATAGAGTTAACTTTTAAATAAATGTTATTTTTATTATTTTTTTTTTAAAGTTCAGCCTAACTGGAGTCCATTGCAAGCGAGACCTAAAGGATAGAAAGGGATGGAGGTTGGGGAAATGCTGAGCTGAGATGTTGATTTAAGAAAGGAATCAAGCCTTGGTATTTTCAATTACCTCAAATGCATGTGAAAGTTGGGCACTGACTAGGAGAGCTTACGAAGAATTGATGCATTTGAACTATGGTGTTTGCAAAGAATGTCGAAAGTACCATGGACTGCCAAAAGAATCAACAAATTTGTCTCAGAAAAAGTACATCCTGAGTGCTCCTTAGAGGCAAGGATGGTGAGACATCAGCTCATGTACTTTGGACATCTTATTGGGAGACACCGGTCCCTGGCAAAGGGTTATCATGCTTGATAGAGCAGAGGGGCCCTGAAAAAGAGGAAGGACTTCAATGAGATAGGTAGCAACAAGGAGCTCAAGCACAAGAATAATTTGAGGATGGCAGGCCTGGGCAGTGTTTTGTTCATTGTACACAATGTCACTCACTATGAGTCAAACCAACTCGATGGCTCGTAGTAATATATGCTACAAGATATGGGAAGAAGGAAGAAAGTTAAAAGAATGAAACAAAGCTAAACTGAAGAAAAGGAAAAAAAGATGATTATTTTGTAAGGTAGCTCTGGCCACCAAAAGGGCAAAGACCAGGATAAGCTAGGAAGGAAGGAATACCAGACCTCAAAAAAACCGCGCCATGCCACCAGGCATGGACAAGGCCCTATCCAGACCAGATGTGGCACAGGAAGGTAGCAATGGCCTAAAGCTTGCAGGAGCTAGCAACTTAGCTGGAGATAGAACCCTTGAAGCAGTATCGTCATGGAGAACAAGTTCTAAGGTCAGACACTCAGCATTAGAATCTTGGTCTGCCACTTCCTACGTCTGAACCTGGGCAAGTTATTAGTAATTTTGAGTACTTAGTTTCTTCAACAGAACTCAATCTATCAGGCTGCCATGCCAACTACATAGTAAAAGATTTATAATGCTCAGCACCAAGCCTGTCACATGACAGGAACAAAGTATCAGCTCCTTAGGGCCACTCCCAAAGTGCTATACTGATAAGGAACAGAAAGAGTCCAGGGAGAGGTTTGAAGGAGAAATGTCTCACAAGACACAGGAAGCCAGAGAATATTGGGGGAGGGGCACATTGGACAGACTTTTGGAACAGTGAGCACAACATATAAAAACCTCTGCCTTCAAGCAGTTGATACTCTAGTGTGAGGAGTAAGGCAGCCAATGAAGAAATAAGAATAAACTGACACCCAAAATGTCATGTTCTTGCCAAATGCAAACAATCATCCCACATGTCTTAAGTCAATTTGTCCTAAGGAAAATAATCTCATCTTCTGAATTATCTAAATCAACAATGGGTAAGACTTTAGGCTTATGCCATCTTGGGGCAACATTCCTCATCTGTGAAACCTAGATTTTAAGTGGCTGTGTATGGGCTGCTAACCACAAGGTCAGCACACTGAAACCACCAACTACTTCACAGAGAAAAGATGAGCCTGTCTACTTTCATAGAGAAGAAAAGGTCACTAGGGGTTGCAGATCGGACCCAACTCTAAGGCACTTAACAACAACAACAACAACAACGATTTACGTCAAGGAAAGGCACAAGGGCACTGCTATTCTGTCCTAGAGTCACGATGACTCGGCAGTGAGTCAGGTTTTCAAAGCACAATGGCACACAGGTATGATAGATATTTCCATTACAAGTGGGAGACATTGGAGGAAAAGACAGGAGAATGCTTCCTAGTTCCTTAGAGCTCTCCATAAGGCTTAGTGTCTGTCTTACCTCATCTCTTTCTCTGCTCACTTGTTTAACCTTTTTTTTAATGTCTCAAAAGAGACAGAGTCAAGATACACCCTATACCAGGGGTGTCAAACTGGCAGCCCGGGGTCCGCATGCGGCCCGCGGACTGCCAGTTTGACACCCCTGCCCTATACTAACCATGCCTCATTAACACAACAAACAATCAATTCTCTAATAGGATTATGAGCACAGGCATAGAGGTTAGGATTTACAACCAGTACTTTTTGGAGGGGTGAGGGGGAACATAATGCTCTCCATAACAGGTAGGGAGAAAAAGTAGAAAGAATAAGAATAGGGAATGCCAGTGGGAAAGTTTTATTATATGGGCGGGTAGGAAGGCCTCTGGTTAGGGAGTGGCTGAGCAAAATCCCAAAGGAAGTGAGAATGTAAGTTGTGTACATTTCTGAAAGGATGGCAAATACAATGGCCCTGGAGTGGGAATGTGCCTGAGGAGTGATTGGAGCATTCGAGAGGTAGCGGCTGCCTGCCTGTACAGAATCCTGCTGGTCAGTGCAGGACTCTGGCTTTCACTCTGAGAGGTCAGGCAGATAAGTTGCATGGCTATGACTGCAGGTGAGGCCAGTGGGGACTCAGGGGGATCAGGAGTGACCCTCAGCAACTAGCTTCCTTTCTCTCCTCTGTGAGCTATTTATCTCCCAGCCCCTTCCAATCACAAACAAAAATTCAGAAAACCGTCTCTCCTCCTCGCACGTCGCCCCCCTCTCTCTCTCTAGCTGATCCCGCTCTCCTCTTCCCCCTCTCCTCTCCTGTCCTCTCTCCCTTGTTCCCTTTCCCTTCCTCCTTCCCTTCCCCCTCTCCACGTGGACCACCAAACTGGGCTGAGGTGAGCAATGCTACCATGTAAT
>NW_022111372.1:95866909-95868241 GCF_000313985.2 Echinops telfairi
CTCTCCACGTGGACCACCAAACTGGGCTGAGGTGAGCAATGCTACCATGTAATGTGTCTGACTGCATCATTGTAATATCTCTTCTATCTCTCATGCTCTCGATGAGTTTAATATAATATAATATAAATACATATATATATTTTAAAAATTCAGAAAATCTTTATTAGGCAAAGGAGTATACTAATTTTTCCTCATTGCCACTAAGATACCATCCTGTAGATAAATTACCTCACTTACTCTTCACCACAGTCCTGTCATCCCCCTTTTGTAGATAACAACAAACAAAACCCAGAAAACTGAAGAAATTCTGCCTAGATTCCTAGAGCCGGAGTGGCTCCTGGTCTGTCACCATGCTGTGTCCTTGGTGGGACTTTTGTCACCTGATACTTGGCAAAGAAAGAAGGCACTGAGCTGGGCTTCATCTATCTGGACAGGCTTTCCACAGCAGTGAAAATTCCTGATCTGAGTTTCTGATAAAATAGGCATAAAAGGCTCTAACAAACTATGCTGTAATTCCATACTTCAAGCCAAGTAGCCAGAGATGCCAGACTGTTAAATTTCCTTTCCCTTCCCCCCTCACGCTGAGTGATGTGAGCAGACCAGGTACCAACAGCCGAGTGCAGAAAGGGCAAGCTGCCCTCCTCTCCCTTCCCCCACAATCTCTGACGCTGAAACAAAACCCATGCCTCTCTCAGCTTCCTGTTGACTGGCCAATGATGGGCCCAGTAAGGCACTCCTAGAATATTCTCCTTTACCTTTTCAAATTATGAAGACTACATAAAGGTCACTGGGTAGTTCCCTATTTACTGGCTTAGAAACTTAGTTCAAAGTCCAAATAGGTTTGTTTGTTTTTTAACATTATGGGACATCCCAAGGACTTTGCTGAAGTAAAATTTGTTTGGTTTTAAATCAATACATCGCCAGACCTCCCATTCCTAACCCAGAAGATGTACAAAACCTTAACACCTGGACTCACCCAAGTTAAATAGCTAGAGCACAGTCTGAAAGGAAAAGGGGTCTAATGGACCATACAAACCACTGCCTCCACTGCCCAGAGACCAGAAGAAAGAGATGATGCTACTACTATGGACCACTCTTTTTGGAACCACAAAAGGTCTAGGACAGAACGGAATAAGGATGGAGAAGAATTTAAAAAAAATTTACTGGTAGAACTTCAAGATTGTGGTCTTGAGATATCCTCTGACTTAGATCTGAACCCACATCCAGGAAGCACCTCTCAGCTAAACAAGCAGGCCTATAGAGTGAGCAGTAACACTCTCGAAGAATGCCCCCCTTAGAATAATTAACAATAGGAGACCACAAGGGCAGCAT
>NW_022111372.1:95868341-95870099 GCF_000313985.2 Echinops telfairi
TCAGCTAAACAAGCAGGCCTATAGAGTGAGCAGTAACACTCTCGAAGAATGCCCCCCTTAGAATAATTAACAATAGGAGACCACAAGGGCAGCATCAGCCCCAAACAAAGTTCAGAGGGCAGGAAGGGGTATGAAAGAAGGACTAATGGAAACAAGTGAGAAGAGTGAGGCTACATGATATGAACTGTGACTATTATGAAACAAAATGCATATAAATTATTGACTGAAAAACTAATTTACTCTATAAACTGTAATACAAATTCTAAAACTCCACCCAAAATCCTGGCCTCTTAGAGCTCACAATGTGAAGTAGAGAGGAGGTTAAATAGCCTGTCCAGGTCATAGTCACTACGAGGATTTGAGTCCATTTTTATAACCTTACGCTCTGCCTCTGTCCACCAGGAATCTGGTAGCCATCACTGCCATGTTTTCTGGGGAGGATGGGAAAGGTGGAGTGAAAGGGTGAATTCTGAGGGAGTTGATAATGTTTCTTTTAGCCGGTGTTTTGAGCATTTCTGTGGAATTTATGCCGGACAGCAACAGCAGAACAAAATTTTATAAAGCACTTAGCTGATAATAAGGAAGCTTAGATCCTAATTAAAACTTACCAACTCTGGGGAAGTCACTACACTTCCCTGGGTTTCAGTTTGAACCTCTCTAAAGAGAGGAGGTTAGTTGGGTTCAGGAGAGGATGAAGCACGAGGGATATCGTTGCAGATGTTGGAGAGGTCTTTGCTAAGAGCAGAGAATACCAGAAAGAATTTTACCTGTACTTTACTGACTATTCCAAGGCCATATACCATGTACATGTATCATAATAAATCATGGACGATATTGCAAAGATGGGAATTCCAGAACACGTAATCATACTCATGTGGAACCTGTATATAGACCAACAGGCATTTGAACGGAACAAAGGGGTTTTGCATGTTTTAAAATCAGGAAAATACATGCAGAATTTATTGGAGATTGTATATTTTTGCCAAATTAAAAAACTAATTACACGAAAAAGATAATAAAAATCAGGAATGATGTATATCAAGGTTGTATTCTTTTACCATACTTATTCAATCTGTATGCTGAGCAAATAATATGAGATCCCAGACTATCTGAAGAATATGACATCAAGATTAGAGGGAGACACTTTAAAAACCTATGAAATGTGGATGACACATGCTTGGTGAAAGTGTAAAGGACTAGACGCTTTTAATGAAGATTAAAAAATGACAGCCTGTAGTATAGATTCTACCTGAACATAAAACAACAAACGAGATCAGTAATCACCGCTCTGATAAATGGAGAGCCTTGGTGGAGCGGTGGGTTACTCGTGGGGCTGTTAACCACAGGGCAACGATTTGAAGCCACCAGCCGCCCCACAGGAGCAAGATGAAGCGGCCTGCTCTTGTGGAGAGTCACGGTCTCAGAAACCCACAAGAGCAGTTCCACCCTGTCCTATAAGGGAACTAAGAGTGGAATCAACTTGATGGCGGTGGGTTTGGATTGTGTTTTGTTTTGTTTTGACAAATGGGCCAAAGATTGAAGTTGCCAAGAATTTCATTTTCCTGGATCCACAATCAAAACCCATGGAAGCAGTAATCGAGAAATTAAGTGACAAAAGTAAAAAAAAAAGATCAAATGACATGTTACATTAAGCAACTCTGCTGCAAAAGACCTCTTTAAACTATTAAAAAGCAAAGATGCTACTTGAAGGACTAAGATAGGCTGCCCAAGCCAAGGCATTTTTCAATTGTTTCATAT
>NW_022111372.1:95870199-95870980 GCF_000313985.2 Echinops telfairi
GCAAAAGACCTCTTTAAACTATTAAAAAGCAAAGATGCTACTTGAAGGACTAAGATAGGCTGCCCAAGCCAAGGCATTTTTCAATTGTTTCATATGTATGTGAAAGCTGGACAATGAGTAAGAAGACTGGAGAATGGATGGCTGTGAATTACGGTGTAAGTAAAGACTATTAAATATACATACCATTCACTGACAGAAGAACGCATACATCTGTCTTGGAAAAAGTGCAGTCAGAATGCTCCTTATGAGCAAGGATGGTGAGACTGTCTCACTTACTCTAGGTTCATTATCAGGAAAGGCCATTCTTTGGAGAAAGACATTACACTTAGTAGAGGGTCAACAAAAAAGAAGACCCTAAAAGAGATGGACTGACCCAAAGGTTGCAACAATAAACCTAAATAGAGTAACGGGTGTGAGGATGGTGGATCAGGCAGTATTCCATTCTGTTGTGCAATGGGTTGCTTGCTAGGACTTAGAACTGACTCGGTAACAAGCCTAAGAAAAGATGGTAATGATTCAAATCTACGCATAGTGGTTGCCCAGGACTGCTTTGGTAAAAAAGATTCCAAAGCCATATGCAGGCTTAGCAGCAAAGAGCCACAGATGACTATTAATTCTCCCATGAGCTTGGTTGCTTGGTGATTAACATGAATGACTATCTGAGAAGTGAGTACTTCTGATATCTTAGTGGAAGTAATTTTGAAGTTCTGGTGAAAGAATTTAATCCCCTTCTTTCATGACCTTCTAACCAATTCATAAGTAGTAGGCCACTGGAGATCCC
>NW_022111372.1:95871326-95877527 GCF_000313985.2 Echinops telfairi
GGTGAAAAAAAAAAAGAATTATTTTTCTCAAGTTTCTTATTTTCTGATCTAATAATAGAGATCTCGTTGTGTATAATTTTGTTTTTAACTTTAAATCATCTTGGGACTGTGGCAAAGTCACAAGAATGCAAAAATAGTTCGTTATTTAGATTGCATCACTGAAACAGGAGTTCACCTGTTGCCACTGGAACTTGTGGTAGTGATTCCGAAGATGCTATTGCAATGCCACCCAAGATCTTGACACTCCCCATCAAGGAAAGAAGCCTTTCTCCTCCCTTTGAATCCAGGATAGTGAGCCTGTGGCTGCTTTGATCAATAGCATGTGATGGAAGTGATGTGCTGAGGCTTCTAAGCCCCAGGCATTAAGAAAGCTGGACACACAATTATACTGTGATTGCTTGAGATTAGGGGAAATCAGGATGAAAAGTATTTTCACAGGTCTGAACTTGTTTCTGTTCTTAAAAGTTAATTTTTAAATGTTTTGGGGGGTTTTTGTTAAAAGAAGGTCTGACAACCTCTGCCTTTGAACTCTAACTTGGTGAAGCTCAGCTATCCTGAGGATGCCAAGCTGTGAATATGTTCAAAGAGGTCCCATTGAGAAAAACCCAACTCATTCAGCCCCTAGCTGACTCAGCCATTCCAACTGAGACTCGTCACCTGTTTACTTCCCTAGTATCCCACCCCATAATTGTGAGCAGCCTCAATGAGTTCTGAATTATAACATCCAGCTGAAAAGAGAATGCTGTGGGAGACTGAAAAAAGGCATCAATATTTCAATTACAGCTAAGGTCAGGTAGAGAACCAAACCTGCAGGTATTTTCTGCATGAGGGACAAAGTCTGCCAAGCCTTTCACAAGTGCCACGCAGGCAATTCCTCACGAGTCCCTGTGTGTCATTGAACTGTGCTCCATAGGCTTCTCAGTGGCAGGTCACCATGCCTTTTTTTAAATGCCAACTCTGGGTGGACTCCACCTCCGATCTTCAGTTAGCAGCCAAGTACATTAACCTTCGCCCCACCCAGGAACTCTTCACCAAGCCTAGATAGGCTCAATAAAGTCCCAAATTAGAGAATGTGATTTGTGGAATCAGTGTAAAGTTCACTGTAAAGGATGCTGTTAGGTTCTGTCGAGTTGACTCCAATAACTGAGCAGGAACCAGAGATGGACAGAAAGACCATGAGGGTTAAGGGTGGAAAACATCATTCCAGGCAGGTATTGGGCTGAGTCTATTGGCTGGTTCAAATGCCAGGCTATATTCTTCTCTTTCTCTCTATTATCCCAGAAGACTCCCTTGTACCATTCTACCCCTGCAGGCCACCTCTATCAACATGGCCAGAATAGTATCAGATAGATACTATTCCGATCTCCATCACTATTGTGTCAATTTTTTAAATTTCACACAAATGGAGTCAGACAGTATGTAGTCTTTTGTGTTTACCTTCTTTCCACATGACAGGGCTACTATGTTCTACTGTAGAAATCTCAGTAGCTGAGATTTATTTTAGGAAATGCCCCTCCAATGCCACAGATCTGAATTCCAACTTCTCTAATTACACTGGTTACTTTTCCTGAGCTATTCTGAGCTCAAGAAGAGTATTACAAGAAAAGGGAATCTTGAATTGCCAGTTTTTCTTCAAGACCAATTAAATTGTTTAAAGGTATTCAAATATTCTATTAATCCTAACGGAGACACTGATTAGGCTCTCTTTGATACTGAGTGCAAAATTTCCCTGAAACATATTTTTTCAGTGTCATCTACTAATTTTCAAAGAATCTTCAAATCCTAAAATAAAATAAGGCACCAATTATATTAATTTTTTTATTAACAAGTTAAGCAAACTATCAAATAATCTCTGAGGTAGTTTATGACCCAGAAGTCAGAGGAATAAATATAGCTCAGCTCAGTCATGGGGGGAGAGAAGGGAGAAAACAGTACAGTAATAAATTATAGGTATAGATTCTTGGACCAAAGTGTCAGAATTATAAATCTGGGCTCTACCATATTTTAGCTGAGTGGTCTTGAGCAAGCCATCATTTTACTCTAAGCCTTTACTGCCTCACTGTAAGATGAGAATAACCTCATGTGGGTGTTGTAAGGATTAAATGGTAATATATGTAAAGTCCTTTAGGAACCCAGTGGGCATAAAATAAGCACTTCGGAAGAGTTAGTTATGTTACAAAGGTGAGTGCACTGTCGGAGCAACACTCTGCAAACCACAGGGTAAAAACATCACCAAGACATCTAGCCCAGTGCTGCTCAAGCTGGCGACTTCCAGGTCTTCACAGACCAATACTCATAAAATGCAGGACTATTTGCTTAAATGCTGCAGCAATGTCAAATCATTCTCGAAGTTCTAAATGCTTGCTTTCACTTTCCGGACTTCATGAGAGTACGATAATGGTGCACAGACTGGCATTTGTCTGCAGGCTGAACTTTGAGTAGCACTGTTCTAGAACACAGGAGAGATTCAGAAGTTTAACTCGACTAGCAGGTTAAACAGAATTATGAAGACATGTGTGTATTAGTAAAGAAAGCTGCCCCCCACCCCCACCCCCACCCCCCAGCTGGGGCAGGAAGATGACTTGAGGGTCAACAAACTCAAGAGAGAAAATAGCCCCAACAGGCTAAGCCTGAAAAACAAAACTGACTGCCAGGGCAAAACCCCAGCTGGTACTTTGCTGTATCAGGGCTCTAGGGCCCTCACAAAACATGTTGGCCAGGAAGTCACGTCCCTCAGAGGGGGCAGAAGCATGAAGGAAGAAAGCAGAACTGACTCAGATCTGAAGGAGCCACTCTAAGCCAAAAGCAAGCTTTGGATACAACCACCACCACATACAAAGGTCAGAGTTTGCTCTCTGCCAAAGGAAGCATGTCAATGTTTCCTTTGGTGATACTCAAGCTGTGTACATGGGTACACACACACACACACACACACACACACACACACACGCGCGCGTGCGTGCAGAGTACCTGTGGTTTTAGGAGGCTCCTGAGGTCCACCCTGCCATCCATACTGTGGGTATCCTTGGTAGGGGTATCCTTGAGGAGGTGGGTAAGGTCCCCCCATAGGTCCTGGAGGGTAGACCTCAGGCCCCATGGGTTGCTGTGGATATGGTGGATATGGGGCCGATGGACCAGGGCCCGGATATGGTGGAGGGTTCCCTTGGTTCATTGGGGCCTGCAAGTTGTACCTAAGAGACAAACAGACAAAAAATATTTGCATTTAACATTTAGTATTACATTCATTGGGGGGGGGGGATTTCCAACCCATGAAATCATTTACAAAATAAAAGATGTCTCAAACCTCTTGCAAATCTCTAGCTCTGACCATTTTCTGTTTCTACCTCACATCACAGTTGGAAACCCAAAGATACAAATCCACTCTGTCCTACAGGTCACTCTGAGTCAGAACAAACTCAATGGCAAGGAGTTTGGTTTGGGAAAGCAGTAGGCCACTGCTGACCAGGTACGTCTGGCCCCTGCAGCAAGTCTTTCAGAAGTGTTTCTCGAGGAGTGACTCTTATTTGGTGATTCCAAGTCTTGGAAAATTGTTCTCTCTTCAAAGAGTGTTTTTGCCTTTCTTCTCTTCAGGGGTTCCAAGTAAATGTACCCGAGGGAGGCTTTAAAAGTTTGTGGAAACTGCTTGATGTGATTGAACCATAGAACGACATGATGTCTCTATTAGCTCTCAATAAAATGGTTTTGGAGGAAAAAGCTTTGTGGAAAAAATAGAATGAAAAGAGTGTGAATTTTTCCACAAAATTTTGAAGCCTCCTTGTATTAAATCTTGTCACTATGCCCTTTGGGCTTGTTACTCTCACCTGTTCGCTCTATGACAGTGGTCCTCAACCTGTGGGTTGAGACCCCTTTGGGGGTCGAACAACCCTTTTACAGGGGTCGCCTGATTCATAACAGCAGCAAAATTACAGTTATGAAGTAGCAAAGATAATTTTATAGTTGGTGGGGGAGGGTCACAACATGAGGAACTGTATTAAAGGGCAGCATTAAGAAGGTTGAGAACCACTGCTCTATGATTTGTTACTTTAGTTTCATTCTATGTTGTTAGGAGGCCCGCACATACAGTCGCTGGTTATGCTGTTGAACAATGCTACTTCCAATGACAGTCTCAGACATGACTAGCTTGCTGTTCGGTGCCCCTGAGTTGGCTCTGACTCACAGTGACTTCTGTACAACAGAATGAAACACTATCCAATCCTACACCATCCTTGCCTTATTCTTATGTCCGGGCCCGTTCTTGCAGCCACTTTGTCAATACATCTTGTGTAGGGTCTTCCTCTTTTTCTGCTCTTCTACTTTACCAAGCATGATATACTTCTCCAGGGACTGCTTTCTCTTGATAACCTGTCCAAAGTACCTAAGACCAGGGCCTGCCATTCTTGTTTCCAAGGGCCATTCTGGCTGTACTTCTCAGATTTGCTTGTTCTTTCATCAGTCCACGGTATTTTCAGTATTTTTAGCAATCACTATAAATCAAATGCATCAATTCTTCTTTGATAGTCCATATTTAATACCCAACTTTCACATCCATATGAGGTGATTGAAAATGCCATGACTTGGGTCAAGTGCAGCTTAGTTCATGAAGTAATATCCTTGCTTTCCAACACTTTCCAGGGGTCTTGTGCAGTAGGTTTACCCAATGTAATTCATCATTTGATCTCTTGACTGCTGCTTCCATCAGCATTGATTATGGATCCAAGTATGATGAAATCCTTAACAACTTTTCTCCATTTATCATGATGTTACTAATCGGGCTAGTTGGGGATCTTGGTTTTCTTTACATTGAGTTGTCATCCATGCTGAAGGCTGTAATTCTTGATCTTCATCAGCAAGTGCTTCAAGTCCTCCTCACTTTCAGCAAGCAAGGTTATATCATTTGCATATGACACATTGTTAATAAGCCTTCCTCCAATCCTGATGTCACATTCTTCTTCATATAATCCACTTTCTCTGATTATTTGTGCAGCATACAGATTAAATGAGTATGGTGTGAGGATACAACCCTGTTACACACCTTTTTTGATTGTAAACCATGCAGTATTTCCTTGTTCTGTTCCCACAATTGCCTTGTGATACAGTTATAGGTTCTGCATGAGCACAATGAAGTGTTCTGGAATTCCCATTCTTCTCAAGGCTATCCATAGTTTGTTATGATCCACACAGTCGAATGTCTTAGTATAGTCAATGAAATATCTCAAGCCCAGTAAACATAGTCAAGTAAACATCTTTCTGGTATTCTCTGTTTTCAGCAAAGATCCATCTGATACCAGCAATAATATCCCTTGTTCTATGTCCTCTTCTGAATCCAGCATGAATTTGGCAGTTTGTCAATGTATTGCTGCAATTGTTGTTGGGTGATCTTAAGCAAAATTTTACTTTCATGTGATATTAATGATAATGTTCAAGTATTCTACTGGGGTACCTTTCTTTGGAATAGGTACATATAAGGATCTCTTCCAGTCAATTGGCCAAGTAGTTGTCTTCCAAATTTCCTGACATAGACGAGTGAGTGCTTCCAGTGCTTCATCAACTTGTTGAAACACTTCAATGGGTATTCCTTCAAGTCCTGGATCCTTGTTTTTGGCTAATGCTTACAGTGCAGCTTGAACTTCTTTATTCATTACCATTGGTTCTTGCTCATATACTACCTCTTGAAATGATTGAGTGTCAACTAGTTCTTTTTGGCATGGTGGCTCTGTGTCTTCTGTCCATCTTTCTTTTAATGCCTCTTGTATCATTCAATATTTTGCTGATAGAATCTTTCAATGTTGCAACTTGAGACTTGAAGTCTGTCTTGAGTTCTTTCAATTTAAGGTTTGTTGAGGGGTCCTCTCTAGCTGCCCTTGGAAATTTTCTGTTCCACTCTTTGACTTCATCCTTTCATCTATTTGCCTTTGCAATGGAAAATCAAGAGCAATTTTCAGAGTCTCTTGTGACATCTACTTTGATTTTTTCTTTCTTTCCTGTAATGACCTTTTTGTTTTCTTCATGAATGATGTTCTTGATGTCATCACACAGTTCATCAGGCTTGTCATTAGTGTTCAATACAGCAAATCTGTTCTTGAAATTCAGGTGGGAGAAACTCAAGGTTGGGTTTTGGATCCGATAGACTTATTTTAATTTTCTTCCGCTTCAACCTGAACTTACACGTGGGTAACTGATAGCATGGTCCACACAATCAGC
>NW_022111372.1:95878101-95879822 GCF_000313985.2 Echinops telfairi
CCTGGATTCCCTGTATTTTCAGTTCCTATCTGTACCAGTGTACCTCCTCTGGTCTAGCCAGACTATATGGTTTCTTTTTTTCTTTCAGTTATCATATTGTTTTAAATTTTTATTTATCTTGAGAATATACACAGGAAAACATACACCGATTCAACTGTTTCTACTTGTACAATTCAGCGACAGTGTTGACATTCTCAGAGTTGTGCAACCATCTCCTTCTCCTTTTCTGAGCTCTTCTTCCTCCATTGACATAAACCCACTGCCCATTAAGGTCCCTAACTAATCTATCAAATTGTTGCTTTCAATTTAATCCCATGTATATAGTTATTAAAGGACAACAATGAGGGGGATGGCCTCACTACCAGCAAAAAATAAAGACCCAGGAAGAGAATGTCCTTTGGATTCAAGATCCTTAGGTGGAGAACCGTGGGAGACACAGAGCAAGAGTTAGTGAGAGACGATGAGAAGCAGTCAAAGAAAAATGGCAGCCGCAAAGACAGCACAACCAGCAGAACCAGGAGATAGTGTTATGGGTTTTCTGGTCCACTAAGGGAGAAAGCTTTTGGGAAGGAGACTTGCTGGCAGAGTGGCTGCCTCCAGCCATTTATTGGCAGAGCTATGTGTGCATAGACAACATGTTTATATATACACATTCACAGATATGTATGTGCATGCATAATATTCATAGAGGACACTGTTACAGATACTTCTCAAACATATCCTAACCCCTTGCAAAATTGGTTCTCTGGGTTTGAAGGTTTAGTTAACTGGTATAATATAGTTGACAAAATTCACATTCTGCATCCTAATGAGGCGAGTTGTGTCTGAGGTCTTAAAAGATTTTAACAGTTACCTAAGCTACAAGAATTGGGTCTCCACTAGTCAAGAGCAAAAGATAACAAAGGAAAAAGTCTAAAAGAAAAAATTAGTCTACAGGGCTAATAGTCACCAGAGGCTCAACTACCTGGAGACCAGAACTAGATACTTGCAAGTATTCGTACTCAGATCCACAATACATACACCCTGGGTTACTTATTGAGCTGCTACACACAAGGTCAGCAGTTTGAACCCACCAACAGCTCTGCAGAAGATGAGGTTGGTCCACTCCTGTAAAGATGTAAAGTTTCAGAAACCCAAAGAGGCAGTTCTCTCCTGTTTTATGGGATTATAACTTGAGGGCAGTAGTTTGGGTTTTGGTCTTTTGGATAGAATGGGAGGAAAACACAAAACAGGGCTCAAATTCTTACAAAGTCCTGATTCATTGGACCAGTCGAGAGTAGAGGACTCCATAAGACTATTGCCCAAAGGTATTCTTTAAGCCCCAAACCTAACAGATTGGCACAAAAAATAAACAATCTCATCTGTGAGTACAGTACTCCATTAAAAAGTATTTATATGAAAGAAAAAGGTCAACTCTAAAGCCAAGATGAGAAAATAAGGAGGAAGGGAAACTAGAACACTGAAAAGGAAACAATCAAAACACAAATAAAGAGAATGTTGACCCACTGTGAAATATGTAACTAATGTCACTGAACAATTTGTATAGACATTGTCAAATAAGAAATAGGAACCTAATTTGCTGTGTGTAAGCTTTCAACAATAACACTGTATGTGTGTGTCTGTGTGTGTTTTAAGTGAATGGACTGCCCAGGATTATCTGTTACTTATTTGAGGAAGGATTTCCACATAAAAGACAGACCAATTAAAGGGCCAGCCCCAAC
>NW_022111372.1:95881677-95884113 GCF_000313985.2 Echinops telfairi
ACATGGATGTATGTATGGGTTGTGATAAGAGTTGTATGAGCCTCCAATAAAATGAATTTAAAAAGAAAAAAAAGCAGGGACAAGAAAAAGAAATGCAGCTTAGCGGTAAAAAAGGCATGGTGAATAACAAGAAACTAAAACAAAAACCAAACACCTAGGAGAGAATAGAAACCATGAAGCAAAAACAGATGCTATAAAAAGGAACAGAAAACAATTATTAGCTCTTGGAAATTAAAGACATTACAGTAGAAATGCCCTCAAATGTATTCACAAATAGGCCACTACAACTGCCCGAGAGAGAGATAAGTGAGGCATTGGAGAAAGGTCAGGAGTACTGTAACAATGGTACTTGGACTATAGGCAGACACAAGAATGAGCAACTATTATGTGCTCTTCTTTTATTACCTCATGTCATTTATCTCATGAACCCTAGAAAACAAGCATTACTATGAGCAGGTTATTTGGCCCAGCTATCTATCTGTACCTGGATAGTATATACAAACATATACACACATATAAAAGTTCAGTAGATACATGTCTTTGATATCAAGGGTTTTTATAACAGAAATACCAGAAGTAGGTGGCTTTAACAAACAGCAATTTATTTTCTCACAATTTAGGAGGCCAAAACTCACTACCTTTGAGTTGATGCTGACTATAGTGACCCTGTGGGTTTCTGAGACTGTAAGTGTTTATGGGCATAGAAAGCCTCATCTTTCTCCTGAGGAGCAGCTGGTGGTTTCGAATTGCTGACCCCATCATAACCACTGAGCCACCAGGGTTCCTTCAACCACATGTATAGGGGTTAGGACTTACAACCCATATTTTCGGGATTCACAGTTCAATCCGGACCTTCAAAATTCACATCCTCACAGGCAAAACACATTCATTCAGCAGATTAAAGGTTAAATTATGTAAATCTCACCAAAATACAAAACACATGCACACACAAGAAAAATACAAACTGGAAAGGAAGATTAAAAAAACAAAACAAAACCCAGAGGCTTAATCTAGTTAGTCCATATCCAACTAACAGCAGTTTCAAGGGCAAAAAGAGACAGAAAGATAGTGGTGGGGAGGGAATAATAGAATTAAGTCAAGAAAAGATTCCAGAATGAAAAGTTTTATCCTATGAACTAAGCCCCATCCCAATGAGTAACATGCCCCACAAGAACTTCTTTGTGAAATTCAGAATATAAGCTACAAGGCGACGATTAATAAAAGTTTCCATAAAGTTACCGAAGCAGTGGTCACAGATGATCAGAAACTTCAAAAACAACACTTGAAACTTGACACCACAGACCAATGCCTTCAAAATTCTGAGGAAAAGAATGTTAACCTTTACCAGTTAAACTCTTACTTAAGCACAGGATTTAATACATTTTTAAAGATGCAAGGGTCAAAAAAAATTTAGAAATCCTAAGGTTGAAAAAGGAAGGAAAATGCCAGGCTGGCAGCTCCATAGCAACACAAGAACAAAACTCCCAAATTGGAGCAAGAATGGAAGAAGGAACATAGGTGAGAAGTTGATAGGTGACCTGTTATCTCTAACATGTAGAAACTAAAAATTAAGAGGGGGTTAACAATTTATGCGGCAGTCAGCAAAAATTTATGAGGCAAATAAACAACAAATTTAATTGTGGGGGAAGGAGTTATATAAGAAAGGAAATATAATCATAGTATAGTAGATGGTCCAGCTGTGGATACCTTATGACTAAAGCAATGTTAATTATTGAGTATTTGCTTTAAACAAAAACATCATTAATCTAACCAAAAAGTGTAACTATGTGAGGAGGAATAGAAGAGAAGGGGAGGTAAGGGAAAAGGCTGAGATAAAGCAAATCCTAATAGCAGGAAATCAATGCTTAGGGAGTAGCTGTGTAAATATGTTACCCAGAATTGTGGAGATAAACAAAAGCAATGAAAGTGGTTGCCTCTGGAAGGCAGGAATGGAGGGTGGCAGGGTTATGTCCCTTAATTAAAAAATTCTAAGCAAAAATTGTGACAGCAATTACAAACTCCTGAGAGCACAAACTCTTGTACAAAAAAGGAAATTCAATTATACTAAGTATACTGCTTGGCTCAGCATCAAATATATTTTCTTAACTTTTTAACAAATAATTTTTATTGTCAAAGTGATAACAAATATATAGATCATGAAAATAAATGTTAAACTATATTGGAGGTGTAAATCTAAGGGCCCTTTAGAGAACTGTTAGGGAGATGGAAACATCTTTATAAGTTTATAGACCTAGATGAAGGATATGTTGAGAAACAATTGTTCTATATATTTAATAAATGTTTCTAGGATTTTGCAGCAATACTCTTTTACTCACCCTCTTACATGGAAGTGCTACGAAAGCAAACGGCCAGGCTTTCCTTCCACAGAGCCACTGTATGGGTTTGAAAACCTTATGGTAAGTAAGTCAAGTGCAA
>NW_022111372.1:95884646-95886925 GCF_000313985.2 Echinops telfairi
CTTCCTGCAAGACATCCCTGAGGAGAAGCCACATGGACCTACCCTGATGCAGCCCTGGGTGCTGGAGCAGCCATGTGGAGATCCCTGTCAATGCTGAGATGCCACTAATTCGGCTTTCCTCCGACTCCTGCAGTCGGCGTCATTGTGTGTGTTTTGTAAGATTGAGGAGAAATTTGTAGATTGGTGTCGGACATATGGGCTAATGTTGGACTTAGAGGCTTGAACAGCACTGGGTCGGGATGCTTTCTTGATGTGCACTTACCCTTTATATAAAACTCTCTTATACAGGAGTTTCTGTGGATTTGTTACCCTCATTTACCCAGACTAACACAATCATTCAACAACAGTTGTAGCAATACATTGACAGGGAGCTGCCAAAAATTCCGAATGAATTCAGAAGTGGACATGGAACAAGGGATATCATTGCTAACATGAGATGGATCTTGGTTGACAGTAGAGAATATCAGGATGATGTTTACTTGTGTTTCATTGACTATGCAAAGGTATTCAACTATATGGATCATAACAAATTATGAGAAAAATGGGAATTCCTTAAGACCTTGAAAAAAATGAGAATTGCAGAGCATTTAGTGGTGCTCTTGCAGAACCTGTAAATCAGTGGTTCTCAACCTGTGGGTCGTGACCCCTTTGGAGGTTGAACGACCCTTTTACAGGGGTCACCCAATTCATAACAGTAGCAAAATGACAGTGATGAAGTAGCAATGAAAACAATTTTATGGTTGGGGTCACCTCAACATGAGGAACTGCATTAAAGGGTCGCGGCATTAGGAAGTTTGAGAACCACTGCTGTACATGGATGCAAGAGGCAGTTGTGTGAACAGGACAAAGAAATATTACATGGTTTAAAACCAAGAAAGGTATGCATCAATGTTGTATCCTCTCACCATACTTATTTGATCTGTCTGCTGTGCAAATCATTAGAGAAGCTGGACTATATGAAGAACAAGGTTTGGAGAAACGCTTATTAACAACTTCTGATATGCAGATGACACAGTTTGCTTGCTGAAAGTGAGCAAGATTTAAAGCACTTGCTGATGAAGGTCAAGAATTGTAGCCTTCAGTATGGATTACAACTCAGTGTAAAGAAAACCAAAATTTAAAAAAAGAAAGAAAAAAGAAAACCACAATCTTCACAACTAGACCCAGAGATCCCATCATGATAAACAGAGAAGAGATCGAAATTATCACCTTGGTTGGACCCACAATCAGTGCTCATGGAAGCAGCAGTCAAGAGATAAGATGACACATTCCATTAGGTAAATCTGCTGCACAAAACCTCTTTGAATTGTTGAAAAGCAAGGATGTTACTTTGAGAACTAAGGTGTGCCTGACCCAAGCCATGGTATTCTTCATCATCTCATATGCAAGTGAAAGTTGGACCTTGAATACGGAAATCTGAAGAAATACGGGTGCATTCTAATTATGTGGTGAAGACTATTGAAGGTAACCATGGGCTGCCCAAAGAACACACTGATCTGTCTTGGAAGATGTACAGCCAGAATGATCCTTAGAAGCAAGGATGGGGAGACTTTGTTTCACATACTTTGGGCATGTTGTCAAGAGATACCAGTCCCTGCCCTGGAAAAAAGACTTCATGCTTGGTAAAGTAGAGGGCAGCAGAAAAGGAGGGAAAGCCTGGAAAAGGACTAACATAATCCCTGCAACAATGGACTCAAACATGACAATTGTGAGGACGAGATGGCGCAGGACCGGGCAGTGTTTTGTTCTACTGTACGCAGGGTAACTGAGTTGAAACTGACTCAACAGAACCTAACAACAATAATTTTAGGATTTAAAACTAAAGCTCTACTTCTAGACATGGGTAGATCACATAGCTATATTAATGAATAAAAGTATTCATTTAACTGTACATTTATGTTACACATGCTTTTCTATATATGTGAATGTGGGGGGAGGTCAGATGCACAGGCATTCCTCCTCTGAGGGCAATCAGTTGCCAAACTGCAGTGGGCCCTGCTCCCTGCCTCTGGGGACAATGGACAGGCTCCTGTAGGCGGAGTTTACACCCTACTGATAATGGTTCCTATGGAGACCCAGGGAACAGGTCAAAGTTAAACTGCCATCCTAAATCTAGGATCCACCCATCTTGTCACATGTATGCCCCATTCCCTCTTCTTCCTGTTGTGTGTATGTCCCTGGACCATCCCCTCATTACTGTGTAACCTATAGTGCAACCCCTCCCTGTGACGTATGTCCCTACCTGTAATTAGTGGGCTGGCATGCCCCCAAAAGGTATA
>NW_022111372.1:95887590-95893359 GCF_000313985.2 Echinops telfairi
GGGGGGGGCTATATATCCAATCTTGTGATGGGTTCCCCCTTTCCCTCCCCCTCCCCTCATGATAGCACTATTCCCTTTACTGTTCCTGAGGGGTTTATCTGTCCTGAATTCCATGTGTCCAGAGCTCTTCTCTGTACCAATGCGTGTTCCCCCATCGAGCCAGATTTGTAAGTTAGAACCGGGTCATGGTGTGTGTGTGTGTGTGTGTGTGTGTGTGTAAGTATTCAGGAACTAAAGGATGTGTGATTTGTCAGTGCTATACGCTGCCTTGGTTGAATTCTTATGCCTTCCTTATACCACTTCTGTGGGGAGATAGCCAATTATCTACAGATGGGTTTTGGGTTTCCACTCCAACCCCCCCACCCCTTTCTCGTCAATATAGTTGTTTGTTTTTGATCTTTTGACACCTGATGCCTGTTCCTGTCTACACCTTATGATCACATAGGCTGGTGTGTTTCTTCCATGTGGACTTATTTGCTTCCCTGCTAGATGGCCCGCTTGTTTGACTTCAAGTCTTTAACACCCCAGACGCTATATCTTTTGATAGTCAGGCACCATCCGCTCTCTTCACCACATTTGCTTATGCACCTATTTTGTCTTCAGTGATCGTGGTGGGAAGGTGAGTATCAAAGAGTGCCAGGTTTTCAGAACCAAGTGTTCTTGTTGTTAAGGGGGGCCTTGAGTGGAGGCCCAAAGTCCATCTGTTATCTTAATACTTATCATATAAATATATGTACATTGTCCTCCATCCCTTTCAGTATAAATGAATATATTTGCATATATAAATGTATATAGCTATAACTCTATAAATAGCTTTTGCCTCCTATTTCTTTCCTCTATTTTCTTTCACCTTCCTTCTACCCCACTATCATGTTCACCCTCCATCCGGCTCTCAGTATTTCCTCACAGATACATTGCTCTTGATCAAGTCCCACCCAGCATTATATGACCTCCTCACCATCAACTTTAGATCTCTTGTTGTTCCCTTATCTCTGAGTTTGTTGGCTCCCCTCACCCCACGCCCACCCCCAACTGCCAGTCCCATAGTTTTCTCCTCAGGATTGTTCATCCTGCTTATTTTATACAGATAGACACAGGGCAAAAGAAAAACAAAAACAAAACATAATAAAATAAACAAAACAGAACAAGAGAAAAAAAGCCACAAAACTAATGGATAGTTCCAGGAACTTTTTGAAGCTCCTTTTGTGACATATTTAATGAGGAAAGTTCAAAATTTCTAAATCATTGTTGGATCAAGACTACCAAATAGCTTTGGAAGAAAATAATTCATTTATTTCCTCACTGGACAGTAAATCCATGCTTCTGGGTGCTTCCAATAGTCACTCAGTCACCAATGAGAAGAGAAGATATTCCCTTCACTAGCAGGAGAAACCTGGCTCCAGGGCACGAACAGTGAGCAGATGAAGAGTTCTCCAGGTTCCCGGCCAACTTCACTGAGGGCCATTTCTCCAGCCTTTATCATCAGGAATGGGCCTCCCACAAGATCCAGAAGTCAGCCTGGACGTGGACTCCCTTCTGCTTTTAGCTATTGGAAGGAGTATGCCCCTGAGGAGTTCCCACCAAGTACGGGTCTCAGCTCTATTTTGACAGTTCCTGACAGTGCTAACAAATCCTGACCACAACCTACCCCCTAACTGCTGTGGATGGGGCATGCCCAGCCTGCCCCAACCACTCTGCTCGCCTCAGGGCTCTGGTCAGTACCCAACCAACCCCGCAATCAGAAAGAAGCCAGTGGGGAAGTGAAGGTTGGCTGCTTCTCAGAAAAGCTAGACTTCTGAATTCTAGCTAGTTCCTGGAACACACAGGACACCACTGTGATGTGGCACTTCAAATAGTCAGGCCTCAAAGTGAGCAGGGAGAGAAAATGATCCTGGTCAGCGGGAGGATGTAGAGAATGAGCAGCCTAGAACAGAAAGCAAAGGAAAAGGGAAGAAAGCTTAGTGGAGAAAGGGAGTCGGGAAATGAAAGGAGGGGTTAGGAGAGAGAAGGGAAGAACTCTGCCCCCTGCCAAGTTAAGGGGACACACTAGAAAGGGACAGGTCTGTCCCTCCCAACAGGCCTGACAGGGCCATTTCCCAGGGCAAATCCCCCACCAGCACAGCTCCGGAAAGACTGATTCTGCCTACCTCCTCCCAGAGCATTAGATTAGGCTTTGTGGGAAAGTTGAAATCTTGATGGCTTATAAAGAGGATCCCACAGCTTAATGTGCAGCCATCTAACTAAGCACTTCTGGTCCCTGATGACTAGCAAGCCAGCCTTGGCCTGCTCCTCCATTAAAGAGCAGCACTCTCCTGACCCTCCTGGAGAGCAGAGCTCAGTCAGCGCTCCTGCGGCTCTTAATGAACAGCGGGTGGGTTTCACTTCACACCAGCTAGTACTCCTCCTCTGCCGACCTACCAGGCTCAGGACCCTACGAGGCCATACAAGGGGCAGCTCGCCCTGCCCCATCTCTCTGTCTCTGGTTTCGTTTTGTTTTTTAAGGACAACAAAGGGTACAAAGAGCAAATGTTAGATGAAAACTTCAGATTTCTGTTATTTGTAACACGCGCAAACTACTACTCTGCTCTTTGGGTTCATATTAACTTGGGGTACTGATGAGTTAAAGTAATACTACTACCCACTTCCCTGCAACAATTAAAAATCTAAGTTTTCCAGGAGGACATAGTATAGGTAACACAGAAGGAAGAGCCTCAAGAAGCCAAGCCCCTGGCAAATGCAGTACAGCGCTAGAATTTAATACACCACCACTCACGCTTCTTTGGGTGACCTTCGTATCACACATTAGTGGTTTCACACGGCATTTACCTCTTTTTCGCTCTTGGATTCCTTACTGTCCTGTGACCTTCACGGAGTCACAGAGGGTTTCAGGAAGGGATTTTAGGGGCCAGTCTGAAGGCCTACCTAACCTCTACTTCATAAACTGTTGCCTGAAAAGCTCACTATTAGTGAATTTGTCTTTAAGGGAAAGCTGTATTTCCCTAAAACCAACCAACCAACCAAACAACAACAAAACTCTGTGCCATCAAGTCAATTCCAACTCATACGGACTCTACAGGACAGGGTAGACTGCCCCTTAGTATTTCCCTAGGTGAGGGATATGTCCTTTAAATGCTACCTTCTATTTGTGGGTCTTGATAGTTTCTCAATTTAAAGTAATGATAGTTTCTTACAAGTAAGTCTTAGGGTTTAAAAAGCAAGTCCGTTGAAAGAAAAATGTGAGCTGGATAATGGTACAGATAGCATAGAGGCAGGGCAAAGAGCAAGCAAATAGTACACAGATCAAGTGTGAGAAACGCCTGGGTAAAGCATCCATTCCCACGTCCCTTGACCCAACACCCCCTTAACAGGAGTTTTTTGTATCACTACCACTATGCATTGTCCTCTGTGGTTTACCATCCAGTGCATTCCAACTCAGAGGGACCCAACAGGCCAGAGCAGAACACCCCACAGGGCTGCCTAGGCTATACTCTACAAAAGCAGATGGACACAACACCTTCCTCCACTTGTGGTTGGAACCATCCACCTTTCAGTTACTAGCCAAGCGCTTAACCACTGCACCAACAGGGCTTTTACTTACATTAAGAAACCAAAAAACCAAACTTACTCCCGTGGAGTCAATTAGAGACCACCAAAAAACAGTACAGCAAAGTTAGCAGGGCCAGAAATAAGCCAGGATGAGTTTATTTCCAATATCAGATAATATCATTAGGAATTTGATTTGGCAAGAAAGATGGGAGGATAGGGCAGGGCAGGCAGGGTCTGGGGTCCCCCAAAAGCTAGTGGCAGGACAGTATGCTTCCTCTAACAACTCATGAGTATGCTTACTATAACAACTTAGTATGCTTACTATGACAACTCATGAGATAGGCACTTTACTACAAATGTCACCCTCTCAACATATTATCTCCCCAGCTGACCTGATCCTACTCAAGGTCTGATACTGAAAGCTGACCCGTAGTACTGCACTTGGCTGCTGAACGAAAGGTTGGCTGTTCAAGTTCACCCAGCGGTACTTTGGAAGAAAGGTCTGGTGATCTACTTCTGAGAGATCAGACTAAGAATCCTACAGAGCACTCTTCTACTCTGACACACCTGGCGTCACCAAGTAGAAACTGATTTCACAGCAACTGGTTTCAAGTACTACACACAGCATTAGAGAGTTCGAGTGCTATCATTTCCCTGGCCTTCCTCTCTCCAAATACCGCTGAACTTCACTTGGTCTCCATGTCTACCTTTCTTTGACCAACCACCACGCTTAGGTAGTTTGCAGTTATGATAGACTTTTGGGCACAGGGCTTTTGGGGCTGGCTAATGATTCCTTAGCACAAATTATCAGAGAACTAATGAGAAGCATTCCTAAGTAAGGTATTATTTATTCCCCAATGAGTAAATGCAAGTGTATGAAATCCTTCTCTCACTATTTTTACCCTTTTAGCCCTTTAATTGAAAAGCCCAGAAAAATATAAATCATCCCTTGTTTTTGGCAAAGTCATACTTTGCAAATCACGGGCTTGCTGCCCAGATGTTGGATTCAAACCATTTGTCTCCCTTGCTTTAGATCAGTGGTTCTCAACCTTCCTAATGCCGTGATCCTTTAATACACTTCCTCATGTTGTGGTGACCCCCCAAACATAAAATTGTTTTTGTTGCAACTTCATAACTTAATTTTGCTACTGTTATGAATCGGGTGACCCCTGTGAAAGGGTCATTCGACCCTCAAAGGGGTTGCGACCCACAGGTTGAGAACCGCTGCTTTAGATTTAAGGGCCATCCTGCTGCATAGAACTGGCTTTGAGGCCTAACCCAGCACGGATCTTTTACACATCTCCTAAAAACTGCACAGCTCACTTGTTTTTGAAGAGCCCTTTGAATACAGATGCCCCAACATGGAACAAACCTCTGACTGTGAGGCTGGAGGGTCAGCTCACACTCTCCCCACTTCACTCCCATACTGCTGCTGCTTAATTGCTGACTCCCATTTTACAGCCAAGCCAATTAATAGACTCTGCCAAGCACCGAGTGTAGGGAACACAGACGCTTGAAACAGCACAAAGCTTAGCCCGAGAAAGCTAGGAAGTCTCTCCTGTCAAAATCCCTCACTTATACACTTGAGAGATATACCCGGTCAACAAATGTCAGAAATCTAACAAATGTATGTGGTAGTTCCACAGTGCGAGTCCCTGCCCACAGCAGCCAAGACTCCATTCTCTACTTGCCTAGATGGAATGGCTGGCAGACTGACAGAATCGGGGGAATTTAAACAGGTGACTATGTGACTGATCACTCAGTTTAGTGAGCATTATTACCTACTTGCTTCTCTGATGAATTTAATAACTAACTCCTTCTGGGGTGGAGACAATTTCCTATAATAGCCTCGCTGTTAAGGTGAGCTGATATCAAAGAGTTTAAGAAAGTTAAAAAAAGAAGAATGTTTTGAAACTGATGGTGACAATTGTACAATTATGCTTGATATAAATGAACTGTGGCTTGTTATAATATCTGTTAGAGCTCCCAATAAAATGATTTTTTAAAAACCTTTAAAAAAATAGTCTAGCTGTTGAAAGGATGTTGGGTCAAAAGCCCCTCACGTTTGTTTGTTTTTTTAATCATTTTATTGGGAGCTCGTACAATTCATATCACAATCCATACATCCATCCATTGTGTCAAGCACATTTGTACATTTGTTGCCATCATCATTCTCAAAATGTTTTCTTTCTACTTGAGCCCTTCATGTCAGCTCCTCATTTT
>NW_022111372.1:95897205-95898995 GCF_000313985.2 Echinops telfairi
CAAACAATCAAAGATCATGAAGATAATGCAGCTCCAGGCAACAAAAGATAGAGCTATTTGAGGGATGAGTTTGTGTTTGGAACAACAATCAGAAGAAATAAAAGGGCAGGGAGCAAGGTGAGCTGATGTATATGTGAAGCACAAACATATACTAAGCCTTAGGACTCTGTATCCTAACTATAAGCTGGTTGGCAATCAAGCTCACATAGGAGGATAAGTCAAAAAGTATTGCAACTATAAGGATTCCAGTTCATACATGCAGTTTTATTCCAAACAAAACATGTTTAAAGATATCTCTGCAATCAGGTGACTGCAAACAAGTTCTTTCACTAAAGGCTCTCTCTTAGTCTCCTTAGCAAATCATTAAACCAAAAAATTTTCTCTGCCACTGAGGAGGGAGAATTTTGAGATCAGGGCTAATATCAAATTTTAAACAAAACTCAAATGGACGTCTTCCCAAATCATTAAAGCTTTGCAACAAGTCTACTGGAATACTGTCCCATGTAAAATAACTGTTTTTAGATGGAGCAAGTGTTGCCAAGAACAAGGGCTTGGGATTACCTGTCACTGTTTCCAGCCAAAGACAGACACTATGTTCATCTGTGTGAAACTTAGTTTATCCTGCAAGTGCAAGACAGAAACAGTGGAATTTGCTACCCCCAAACTGCTTTAAAAAATCAAGGTGAAATCAAGCAAGTTATATCCTGCAAACTATGTAACAAAAAGGTTATATAATGATGGCAGGAAACAATAACCAAACTCATTGCCATTAAGTCTATTTCAATTTATAGCAGCCCTATAGGACACGGTAGAACTGCACCTGTGGGTTTCTAAGACTGTAACTCTACAGGAGAAGAAAACCTTGATTTTCTCCCACGAAGCAGCTAGTGGTTTCAAACTGCGGACCTTGAGGTTAGCAGCCCAATTCACCCACTAAGCCACCAGGGGGCCACACTATGTGACAAAAAGCACATTTTGCAAAGATCACAGGAAACAATGATCTATACCTACATTTTCCCAAGGATTACCAAACCACCACTCTCTGAAGCATCACAAACCATTGCTTATTTAAATGGGGTGTGGCTCATACCTCCTTACCTCTCCTAACAGCCTTGATTCAGACCTTCTTAAGAGTTAGAGCATCCCTATTGATTAAGCTTAAAAGGTATTTTTACTGCCAGGGAGGGAGTTGTTGATTTCCAACAAACTAAATCTTAGATTATGTTATATATCCAGTATCTTGATTAATAGCAATTCAACTCTTTCACCTCTTCTATCCCAAGCACTTAAAGACAGCTGGGAAGATCTCAAAAGTTAAGTGAAAGGCAGAACGGTCAGCCCAGAAGTTTATGGCAAGTGTTCTGGACCCTAAAGTAGTAATCTTTCTCTTGGGGCACAGCATGATAATGATAAGATAAAGATAATAAGCATAGGGGCTTATTAGAAAAAAAAGTTCAAGAAAATGGAAAACTGCATTTTGAGGAAATGGCCAGGATAGTTACACTATGGACTCCCACCACCACCACCACCACCCCGCCCCCCAATTAAGGAAATAAAGGTTATTCTATAAGAATCTCCTTAGGAAACCTTACCTCATCTACCCTACTGTCTTATCTTGCTTCTTGACTTTTTTTGTTCCCTAAACTCAAAAAAACATTTAAAAAGAACACAATTTGAATTCCGTGAGGATGCTAAACTGCCGTTTGACATAGTTTAAATTACGAGCACAGTATTCTTCAGGAAAGGGCTAAATGGAAGGAAACCACTTTCAGAAGTATATAGACCCATAG
>NW_022111372.1:95899696-95901996 GCF_000313985.2 Echinops telfairi
GGGGACAGACAACAGAAAGGTGAGTGATGGGAAACATTGGACAGCCTAAGACATGACAAAATAATAATAATTTATAAATTATGAAGGGTTCATGTGGGAGGGGGTGGCGGGGAGGGAGGGGAAAAATGAGGAGCTGACACCAAGGGCTCAAGTAGAAAGAAACTGTTTTGAGAATGATGATGGCAACAAATGCACAAAAGTGTTTGACACAATGGACGTATACATGGATTATGGTAAGAGTTGTTCGAGCCCCTAATAAAATTATTTTTAAAAAAAGAAGTATATAGACCTAGGTGGGGGACATATAAATCGAGAACCATTAGCTTCACATTTTAACATTTTGTTTAATAAAGAAAAGAAGAGCGAAACTCTCTTGAATTTGAATGGGCCTTTGACTGTGTTCTAAAGTTTAGAATGTTCATCTCTTCTTTATATTTCAGTTCCTCTCAAAATATATCATTTTGATATAAATTAAGATAATCTGCTTTGGAGATCAGGTATATAAAAACCAAACTCGGTGCCAACTGAGTTGGTGCTGACTCATAGCAACCCTGTAAGATAGGGCAGAACTACCCCTGTGGAACTCTAACTCTTTGTGGGAACAGAAAGCTCTCTCTCCTGAAGTAGATAAACCTCTCATTAATTCTCCTTTGTACATTTCTGAAGTTGGATTGACCATTATCCCTTTTCCAAATGGAGGAATGTTTTCCTATCTAAAGGAGGGAGCTTTCCCAGAAGCTTGGTTAATACAGGTACACGGGCACAGGGCTCAGAATGACATCGCAGCCATTTTCCTACCAATATCCCAGCCCTGCTCTTTACCACCACCCAGTTCTCCAGTGTTCTGTTGGAAAACCGGTTCCAGTGTTTATTGAAGTCTGTGTTTAGAGAAACACGGGTTTTTTTTACCCCTGAATAGGATGTCTTAAGTTCTCTACCAATGGGAAAACTTATGGGGGTGGCAGTGGTGAAAAGGGTTATGGAAATGATCCAAAAACTCTTGGCCTACTGAACTACTCTGCTAACAGACACCTACTGTGCTTAGATGAGAGGGCAAACAGTTTCTTTCTAAAGAAAGCATGATTAGTAGGCAAGTTGAAACAGTCAGGTTTAAAAATGGTTAACAAACTTTAAAAATGTGGTCAACATATCAGCATCTAGTGATTCTAATACTAAATAGTTCGTGTAAAGATCCTTAAATATTGCTATGCAACAATCCCTACCACTGAACAGGAAACAAGAGGAGGGAGGTCCCGGAAAGAGGGGGTGGGGAGATCCGGGAAAGAGTGGGTGAGGTGGGGGGAAGAAAGGAGGAGGGAGGATGCCCAGGAGGTTACACTGGTCTTTTACTGGCATTGCTCGTCACATTATTTTGGGATTTTACAGAGAATGAGTTCACTGGCCTGACCCCTGAATTGACTCACCCCCAGGTCCCCCCACTCTGGATGCACAGATCAGCTGTTGGCTACCTTCCAAAGTTCTCGGCAATTTCCTAAACCTGCGTTTTGCTGTACAGAATCCCTAGAGGTCTAATTGTTTGCTGGAGTCAGTCAAATATAAACAAACTGAGGAGAGGTTAGTCATTTCACTTCCTCCTCAAAGGCAGACGTTTGTAAATTTACATGTAAAATAGGTAACTAGTATTTATTTATTTATTTTGGGCCACAGCATCAGGAAACTTCAGGGTCAGAAAAAAATTGAAATCACCCAACCATTTTTCTTCAGGTTCCTCATGAAATTATGACAGAATGGCTAATTAACACTTAAGCACCCTTCACACCACCAAGAAGTCCTTAAGCTAAGGGAACTGGTAGAAAAGGAGAACCGGATAGAGATCTTTGTTGTACAATTAACAAAGCCCAAGGGGCTCCTTTCTGAAAAGTTTATCCAAACACGTTTTAGGCGACCATTCTCCATTAATCTCCATCCACCACCATCATCGTCGGCCAGTCCCCCAACCAAAAAATATCTGTCTACCTGGGAGTTTGGGTTTCATAAGGGCGAAAAGAGGCGTTTGGGGGTAAGATATATTTGAAACTCTTGAAGGGCAAGCGCTGTGGACTTTACAATCTGTCTATAGAAGGGGAAAAAATTCTCAACTAGTTATTAAATACAGCCAACTGAGATAAGAAAATGGGTGGCCTCTGAGTGCCATTCTCTCACTAAGGATTTTTTTTAATCTGCTAACAAGAACAGAGGTGTACAGCACCTGTTTGCCTGATCACCCATTCCGGTATGTCATATTTTATAAACAAGGTTCCTGGAATCCCATCAGACCAGAGTTCCAGGTGTCCTCACTC
>NW_022111372.1:95902897-95904723 GCF_000313985.2 Echinops telfairi
CGGGAGGGACGCTGGTTCGCTCGCTGGTTCGAACCGGACTGTGTCGTAGGGGGCCTCCGAGGGACACGCCACACCTGTTTCCGAGCGAGCGAGTAGCGACGGCGCGCCCGACGTCACGGCAGTCCCCAGAACCCAGAGCTCCGAGTCACCTGATCACCCTGGCAACCGCGCGGCGCGAGGCGGGGCCACGGACGCCGTCACAGCCCCTGCCCCGCCCACAGCCCCTGCCCCAGAGTCGCCCGCGGCAGCGCTCGCGGCTCGTCAGCGTCACTCGAGCTGGGCGTCCGCCTCTGGCTGCCTTGCGCGCGATGTCGAGGTGGGGCCCATCACCTGAGACAACAAAAGTCACACCCCCGCCCCAGTGGCACATCAGCTCCTCGAGGCTGGAACCAGGACTGCCTCTCCGCTAGTGCGAGAGCCCGGGAAGTAGGGCTGGTGACCCTGCTGTACTTTGCCCAGTGCGTGGCTCACCAGGGTGGCTGTGGGCTGCTCAATCCTTGTGACTTCTTGGCCCAGACCCAACGAGATTTTGGAGTGGCAGTTTGTTTTCCAAGCTGTACCCAGGAGGACTGGGGCTGACGCTGACAACAGGCAATGCCTCCCCTGTGTTCAAGAATGTATTTCACTGTCTTCAGGAGAGGAGCAGAAGGACTTGAGCCCAAGTGCAACAGGAAAAGAAATCCCGAACCGAGTGACTCCCCGCAAAGCCTAAAGCAAGCTTTTAAGTCTTGCAATAGGTTTTTTTGTTGTTTTATGCCCTGTTTTCATTTTAGAAATCTCCCTTAAAATTTCTCCCCTTGTTAATAAAGCACACCCACTCCTCAATGACTTGGTTAGATTCCAAAGACTAGTCCGTGATAGGAAAATTCAGTGTTAAGCAAAAATAGAGATGTCCATAATCTCACACCACGAAGGAAGTCCATCATTACATAACTGCCCATTTACAGCTTTGTGTAACTGCCAATTTACATCGTTACATAACTGCCAAATCACTGAGCATTGGGTGCCAGACACATAGCTTTACCCATCACAATCAGCATTACTCTTACTTCACTCTTGAAAATTTGTTACTGCCAAACATAAGTCATTAATGTGCCAAAACAGTTGGATAGTCGATTTTTTCCTATTACGGTGAATGTGAAATGTGGGATCACAAAATCTCTTTAATTGAGGAGTAGTGGGGATCCTCCCAAGGGGGCCCCAGGTTGAGAGGCCTGCTTATTTCATCCCTATGGTGCTTGTTGACTGAGTTTCATTTTAGTTTTACTTTCTGTATGTCTGTGTAGTTTACATATATATTATTCTTCCCTTTCAAAGTATGGGATTTTAGACAAGTTATTTTATCATCGACACCAAGTAAGTACCATCGGCGTTGTGAGAAATATCAGGCTGGCTGGGACATAATCTTTAAAGATCAGAAACTTATGGGGAGTGTGTTTTATACCCAAATATCACCTATACCGTATTTTTAAAAATTTATTTAAGTGACACGTTTAAACTTTTGTACATTTTAAAGAAATTAGGATATATATGAGGAGCCCTGTTGGCCAGTGGCCAACAGTGGCCAGCAGTTTGAAACCACACGTAGCTCCATGGGAGAAAGACAGGACGTTCTACTCCCGTACGCAGTTACAGTCTCAGAAACTCACCCTGTCTGTTTGTACTTGTCCTGTAGGGTCAACAGCAGTGAGGCTGAGGCTTTTTTTTTAATCGTTTTATTAGGGGCTCATACAACTTTTATCACAATCCATACATACATCAATTGTGTAAAGCACATTTGTACATTCATTGCCCTCATCATTCTCAAAACATTTCCTCTCCACTTA
>NW_022111372.1:95905545-95907078 GCF_000313985.2 Echinops telfairi
TACTAACCAGAGGGAAGAGCATAAATAGGCACACGAAGAACATGTTCCTCAAGACAGTCCAGGCTTTGGGCTGGAAGGTTTTCCAGGCCTTTGCAGGGTAAGCACATCTTCCTAGGCACTAATCAAGGACAAGTGAGGGTGAGCTTGAAGGCAAGGATAACTGCCTTGGAAGAGGGGACGGTGAGTGAGGCAGCTGGGACATTCAGGGCTGTGCTAGAGAAGAGATGATAGGGCACATTTTCAGTAATGTGAGTCTTCAGGAGACTTGGGTTGGTAGGGGAAGGGTGTAACCATCAAAGAGGAAAACAACATTCCCCCACTCACCTCCACTGTTGAGGAAGGAACACTATTATGTACCTAAAAACTCAAAGAACATTGCTGACATCATCCAAGAACCAGAAATGGGGACATTTAAATGTTCCACATGGCTCTTTTCTGGAATTGGTCAAGTGTAGAGGTTGCTGGAATTTCACTCTAGTTCTCCATAATAGCAGTGGGTTTCCATTCCTGGAGATAAAGAAAAATGTCTTGCAGTAGATTTTCAACATTGCAAATTCAGATGAAACATCCAGCAATTGTAGAGGCACTCTGGTGCAGTATTTGGAAACCTGGGCTGAGATTTATCATTGTGTGAACGTGGGCAAGTTACCTACCTTCTTTGAGACTCAGTTTTCTAATCTGTAAAATGGGAATAATACCAGTTGCACAAGACAAGTCCCTTAGTAGTACAAACAGCTAATGTCATTGGCTTTAGAGTACAAAGCTGGAAGTTTGAGTTCACTGAGAGGCACCTCAGAAGAAAAACCTGGTGATTCACTTCTGAAAAAGTCAGCCATTTAAAATGTTACTCGATGCTATGTCCCTTCAGGCCACAGGTGAGGGACTCTGCTATCAGACAGAGATTATTGTAAACTTGGTTATGGTGGAGTGTACCAAGGTATGATACTTGGTCAGTTGACCTCCTTCTTGACCCAACCTGAATTTGCTTAAATATGTGTCGCTTGTTCCGTGACAGAAATTTCTTCTCTGTTTTTAAAATATTGTTGGTGGTCTTTTGTTTCTTGCTCTTTATTTTTATCTTTATGTTGTTGTTATTTTATTCTTTCGGTTTTGTTTTTATTTTTTATTGTTTCTGTTAGGTTTCCCAGTTTATGAAGCACAGGAGGAGTGAATGCACAGAGACAATACCTGAAGCAAAGGTTTATCAGGAATGGGGATGCAGTGGGGTGGGGAGGGTGAGGGGAACTGAAGAGCAAACAATGAATGTGGAGGAGGGAGAGAACACTTAGAACTGATTGTGCTGACAACTCTTTATTATTATTATTTTAATCATTTTATTAGAAGCTATTACAGGTATCATAACATTCCACAGTTCAATCACTTCAAGCAGTATTGTACAATTGGTACCACAATCAGTTTCAACCCATATAATTAGGCAAACCATCAATGTCCTAGCCTTTCTTCAACCATATGTTTTCTTATTGTTCAAACTAGGACATTGATGGTTTGCCTAATTATATGGGTTGGACATGG
>NW_022111372.1:95908838-95919318 GCF_000313985.2 Echinops telfairi
AAGAATCTATAGAAGAATCCGCATTAAAAAAGGAAGGAAATGCAGAACAGAATATCAAAAGCTCATACAATACAGACTTTCTAGATCCACAAGTTTGGAAGAACCCCGGAAACTGTTACCCTAAGATAGTCTTTAAACATTAAACTAAAGATGTCCCACAAAGTCTTCTCTTACTGAAACACCACTGTTGTGTGTGCCATCGAGCTGTTTCCACTCAGACTGGCCCTGAGTACAAGACAAGCCAGCACTCCCTGGTCCTGCACCATCTTCTCAGTCACTGCTGTTTGACACCATTGGTGAAGGCGCTGTATCAATCCATACCTGTGAGGGTGTTTTTTCTCTTTTGCTTATACTCTGTTTTACCTTTTATTTTATCCAATGTACATGAGATAAAAGTCTTGCCATCCTTATTTCTAAGGAACCTTCTGGCTGCACTTCTTCCAAGACAGATTTGTTCAGGCCTCTGGTGGCCCCACAAACCCTACGCAGGGTAGCAGAGTTGACTTAGTGGCTTTGAGGTTTTTTCTTTGTTTCTTTATAGATACATATTGTGCTCATTCGGTTTTAAGTCACCTTGAATTTATATGACAGTGTAGTGGTGGAGTCCAAACTATCAAGACAGCTTGATGGTGCCTCCTGGGAGATGTGGCTTTTTATAAGACGGACACTAAGGATCCCTCCTCTCTCTGTGTCCCTTTGTACCCCCATGCCTGCCACCTCACCCTAAGAGCTGTGGGCTCTGTGCCATGTTTCCACTGACTTTGGATCCATGAAATTCTGTACCCACCCACCTGTGATCTTTCTGAACTTTGCTTCTCCTTTTTGCGTCAAAGGCCTGCAGCTACATGACTCTGAAGCGAGCTCTCATTAGCATTGGACCCATGAACTTAACATGGGCTGGGATACCTTCTTGATAGAAGTTTACTTCTTGACATAAAGCTTTTTCTTATACACATATGAGTGTCATTGGTATTGTTATTCCAGACAACCCAACCTAATATGTATATCCCATTACATAGTCTAGGTAATTGGAATTGTTTTTCTAGGCAACACAACCTAATATGTATATCCCATTATGTAGTCTAGGTAACGCAACCCATATGTATATCCACCACGACTCTGTCAGTTGGTTGTACTGCGGTGCTAGAGGCTATGTCACCGGTATTTCAAATACCAGCAAGTTCACCCAAATTGAGCAGGATTCAGTGGAGCATCCAGACTAAGAACAGGCGATGAAAAAATAATCAGGATGTACACTTCTGAGGGAACAGCCACTGACAAGTATTATGAATAGCAAGAGAACATTGTCAAATAGAGTGCTGGAAGATGAGCCCCTCTGGTTGGAAGGCAATCAAAATGTGACTGAAGAAGATCTGCCTTCTCAAAGTAGGGTTGGCCATATTGACGTGGATGGAGGAAAGGTTCTGAACCTTCATTTGCTCATGGAGCACGACTCAAAACGAGAAGAAACAACTTCTATTAATAATTGGAACATAGAATATACAAAATATGAATCTAAGAAGACTGGAAGTCATCAAAAATGAAATGGAACACATTAAGATCGATGTCCTAGGCATTCAGGAGCTCAAGTAGATGGCATTGGCCATTTTTAATTAGACAATCTTTTAGTTTGCTGGGAACGACAAATTCAGGAAGGATAGCATTGCACTCACTCATCTTCACAAGAAGCATTTTAAGATTTATCTTGAAGTACAATGTTGTCTTTGATAGGATAATGTCTAAACACATGCGAGAAAACCCAGTTTCAAATTAGGGGGGGACTGTTATGCTTTGTTGTTTTGGGGGTGAAGGTTTACAGAGAAAAATCAATGTTCCATTCAACAATTCATACACATGTTGTTTCACTCATTGAATTACAATGTCACATCACTTATTCCGCTTCCTCCCTGTGTTTCCTGCTCTCATTCTTCCACTTTCTTAACCCTGCTAAATTTTGTCTTTGGATAATTGCTGCACTTTTATTCTTTTTAAAATCATTTTATTGGAGCCTCTTACCACTCTTTTTTTTTTAACTCAAGACTGACATTCTTTATTAATCGAATGTATTGTTTAGGTTAAAGATGGCTTCAACCATTATGTTTTAGTTCAAGTTTTACAGATTATTTCAGAACAACAGAGTCAAGGTTTCACCTTGTCTCAATGATCAAGCAAGTCTGGGTTCCATAAACATTCGAACTTATAGTCTACATTTTTTCTCCTTTTGATCAAATTCCTTCTATTCAACAGCTTTCTCTGTCCTTCCAGTAGGTTATCAAAATGTTCACTAAAGGTAGTGGGACACCAACTATTTCTTTTGGTAAAGGAAGTCAAGCTTATGAGGCAATTAGACATGCAGTCCCTTACTTTCCTCGTTTTCTGGCTTTCCTTCTTCCATGGCTCCAGGTGAAGAGGCACTAGTTGTTGTCTCTTGGGTGTAGGTTTCTTCATTTCTTTTTAAAATCATTTTATTGAGGGCTCATACAGCTCTTATCACAATCCATAAATCCATCCATCAGTTCCCCATTGTATCCCACCTTTCCCTTACCCTCCTGGTATCGCTACTCTCATTATTGGTCCTGAGGGGTTTATCTGTCCTGGATTCCCTATGCTTCCAGCTCTTATCTGTACCAGTGTACATGTTATGTCACTGAAAACTTTAGGGGAACACTGGAGGCCCAGAAAGTGGGAATTGAGGACGCGATGCAGTGTTTTGTGAAGAAGTATTCAGGCTGAGTAGAAGGGAGAGAGAAGCATGCAATGAAAGTGAAGGATGATGAAAGACTAGCCAGGCTAGAAACAGCCACTTCTGAAAACATGACAACCTGCTTCAGTTGCCTGTACATGCGTGGAAGTTAGACATGGCATTCACAGACGCTAAGTAATCCTAATAAGTAACAGGCTTTCAGTACTCTTAATGCTGCACTAGTTGAATGATAACTTTTTGGAATTCTTATGATCAATGGCAAAGCACTCTGGTGGTATAGTGGGTTAAGTTTTGTGCTGCTAACCAAAAATTCAGCCATTCAAATCCACCAACTACTCCATGGTAGAAAGATGTGGCAGTCTGCTTCTGTAAAGATTACAGCCTCAGAAATCCTATGAAGGAGTTCTACTGTGCCCTACAGGATCACTGTGAGTTGGAAGCAACTCAACAACAGTGGATTTGGTAGCATTACTGTAAGTCAAGTACAACAGAAAAAAACTAAACATCGTGCCACGGAGTCGATGCTGATTCATAGCAACCCCTGTGCATTTCTGAGACTGTAAGACTGTAACTTTTTATGGGAATAGAAAGCCCAATCTTTCTCCCGCAGAGCTGCTCTTGTGGTTTCGAACTGTCTACCACGTGGATCACAGCCCAATGCATAAACACTACACCACCAGGGATCCTCAAGCACAGGCTTTTAAAGCACTAGAAGAGTCCACCGAGACCTAGGATCCCCCTTCTGGCCTGTAGCTTGCTTCATTTCTCCCAGGAAAGCAGATCAAACCGAAAGCCCGTGAATGTGACCAGCACATGAACAAATACCAGGGGAAACATACTGGGTTTTTCTTTTGTGTGGGCATGAAACGAAACAAACAAAAACTATGCTCTCCTCTGGTTTCCTAGACCACTGTGCTGCCTCGTAATAGAATCGAAAGGGTCACTTCCATCAGGGAATTCCAAGAGAAAGAGGCAAAGTCATCACTTTTGCTTCTTGTTATTTATTGTTCAAGGTTTTAGCTTTCATCTGCGCAAATGTTACAGTTACACATCGCTTTCCCCTTTTTAAAACGTATCATTTATTTACATGAGTTTTTTCTTGTAGTTTAGGTGAGAGTTTGCACAGCAAATTAGCTTTCCACTCAACAAGTTAGACACATTTTGTCTTGTGACATTGGTTGCAATCCCTTAATGTAAAAGCAATTTTCCCACTCCCTTCCTGCACCCCTGTTTCCATTCATCCTTCTTCCCTGCCCCTTTCTGCTTTTTAAGCTTCATTTTTGGGAAAAAGCTGCCCCTTTAGTCTATGGTGGTTGATTGTACTAAGGAGTACTGAGGATACAGTCAATTAATATGGCCCTTCTGGCCTAATCCCTATGTGTTGCATTATAAAATCTGGCCTCTGTGCCTGTGGTTATAACTCCATTTCAGAGGGAGTTTGATGTTATGCTAACGGGCAAGATTAAGGTGGGATCTATTCTGAATCCCCACCTTAGCAGAGGGTGTGAACTAAGTCACCACCGCTGTTTGTTTTCTTCAGGGTACGGTCTGTGGAAGACAAAAACCACACCCCAAACCATTCCTCTGCATATAAGAGCCATCTCACAAGCCCACACAAGTCCCAGGGCCACTGAGAGAAGAACTGCCAGGGGAGCATGTCCGAGATCTCTGACTGAAATGGCGGAGGCGGAGGCCAGGGCCACCAGAGGCTGCGGCATGGCAGCCATGGGGCAGAGCAAAGGAACCAGGCCGAGAACAGAGAGCAAGGCAAGAAGACCAGGAGATGAAGTAGAGGAGCCGTGCTGAGACTATGAGGCGGCAAGGCAGAGCATCAGGCTGGTGCTCTGGCCCATGGAAGCAGAGGCCAAAGGACCATATGGCTGAGAGGTTGAAGACTTGGCTGCTGGGTGAGGAGAGGTGGTGCTGAGGAATAATAATGGTCTCCTTACTGTTTACTGATCCTGTGGCAGCATGCGAAATCCCTTTAATTGTAACTATTAGCTATGTGCTCTGTATGGCCATTGCAACGAATTATTGAACCGAACATAGGAATAGAATGCCATGAGTGGAATGATTGGTGTAGGTAAAGAAGTATGGAGGGTAGAGGCATGTCTGACTTCTGCCTCATGGCAATAAGGAAGCCAGAAAGCCCATGTATACCCCTCTGCCCCACCCCCCCTCACCCTGCCTCTGCTCCACTATGTAAGTACATTTTTTCCTGGTGTTAATATTGGCATCCCTGAAGGTGAGTTTTGTTCCAGGCTTTATAGAAGTCTGAGGGACACACAGGTGGAATACACAGAAAGCACATTGACTACATCTGTGGAAGGAATTTATGGAGAAGCTGAATATCAGCAGCTAAAACCAGACCAGGGATGACTGTGGAACAGACCATCAATTACTCATATGTAAGTTCAGGATAAAGCTGAAGAAAATAAAAACATATCCACAAGAGCCAAAATATGACCTTGAGTCCATCACAACTGAATTTCATCAAGAAAATTTCAAGATCAGGTTGGACTCATTGGACACTAATGACAAAAGAATTGATGAGCTGTGGGAGGACATCATGGCTATCATTCATGAAGAAAGCACAAGGTCATTAAAAAGAGGAAAGAAAGAAAGGTAAGTGTGGATGTCAGAAGAGACTCTGAAACTTGCTTTTAATCATAGAGTAGCTAAAGCAAATGGAAGAAAGGATGAAGTTGACAAGTTGAATAGAAAGTTTCAAAGGGCAGCTCAGGGAGATAAAGTCAAATATAATGAAATGTGCAAAGACCTAGAATTAGAAAATCGAAAGGTAAGAACACACTCAGCATATCTGAAACTGAATCAACTAAAAAAAATTTCAAGCCTTGAGTTACAATCTTGAAAGATTCTGTGGGCAAAATATTGAATGATGCACAAAGCATCGAGAGGAGATGGAAATAATACACAGAATCACCAAAATGAACTAGTCAACAATCCACCATTTCAGGAGGTAGCAAATGAGCAAGAAACTGTGGTGCTGAAGGAAGAAGTTCAAGCTTCACTGAATGCCTTAGCCAAAAGGAAGGGTCCAGAAATTGATGGAATACCAGTTGAAATGTTTCAGCATGCTGAAGAGGAACTGGAAGCACTCACTCTTCGTGGTAGTTACATAATCTCCTGTCAACTTGAGTGAAGTGGTGGAGTCTAGCCTGTCAATCAGGTCATAGCCAATGATGCCTGTGTGGGCATGGCTTCCTTCTGAGGATGCTGGGAACTCCTGTCTTCCTCTTGGGAGGCAGGCCACACACTCTCTCTGCTTCACATTCTGTGGACAAGCTACGTAAAGCTATGCTGTGGTGGCAGCCAGAGTCCTGGAGCTGGAGGTGCCACATGGAGAACCACGCCAATGCTGAGATGCTTCCACAAGACTGTTTACCCACTGGCCTGTGATCTTTCTGCTTTTAGGGAAACAAGGATTTCTCCAAAGTTGTCTCCCCCAAATATATGCCAAACTTAGCTGCTTGTAAATGACTGTACACTTGGAGGTCATCAAGAATAGATCAGGGGTCATTCTCTCTAAGAGCTATCAGCCATCTAGACCAAGCAGACACCACTGTTTATTCCACAACAAGTAGGATCCACTCCCTTCTGATAAGGATAGTAGTTGTCTGGTTCCTTGTAGGAGACCCCAGAGAAGTCAAACCCGCCCAAAGATGACCAAGGTTAGACTGCCATCATGAATCTAGGGTCACCCATCTTGTCACATGTATACCCCTAGTCCCTCCCATTCCTGTAGGCACACCCCTAGCTCATCCCCTTCCTGTTACGCTTATGCCTATCATAGATCCCCTTCCTACAATGTGTATGCCTCTTGTACTGCCCCTTCCTGTGATGCGTGGTTACCTGTAATCATGTCCCCCTAATGAGATAGAACCCTTGGTTAGCAATAAAGTAGAGGCTCTCCTGCTCTCGAGGCCGGGCTCCCCCCATTAGGACCACCAAACGGGCCTGAGGTGAGCATGCTACCATGAATTGTGTCTGACTCCCATTATTCCAATCTCTCCTCTACCTCTCATGCTCTCTATGACTTTACTATAATCTTTACTTATTATCGCTGTACAATTGTGCCTACTGGACCTGTGATGATTTGTGGGGGCCTCTCCTGCCCCCACATGCTTTTGGCATCACTGCATGTGTTGTGTGAATCTGTAGAAGAATTTATGGACTAGTATCGGACATATGGGCTAATATTGGACTTATGGGCTAATATCAAACTTACCGACTTGATCTGGACTGAGCAGGGATGTTTTCTTAATATACAATTACTCTTGGATATAAAAGTCTCTCTTCCACACATATGAGTGTCTCAGGATTTGTTTCTCTAGTCAATTCAGACTAACACACTCATCTATGCCAGGAAATTTGAAGCACAGCTACTTGGCCAACTGATTGGAAGAGATCCATATTTGTGCTCATTCCCAAGAAAGGTGACCCAACAGAATGCTCAAATTACAGAACAATATTGCATGCAAGCGCAATATTGCTAAAGATCATCCAACAATGATTGCAGCAGTACATTGCTAGAAATTCAGGCTGGATTTAGAAGAGGATGTGGAATAAGAGATATCAAATGCTGATGTCAGATGGATCTTGGCTGAAACCAGAAGATATTTACTTGTTTTTTATTGACTATGCCAAGGCATTCAACTGTGTGTACCATGATAAACTATGGATAGTCTTAAGAAGAATGGGAATCCCAGAACATGTTATTGTTCATTTGGAACTTGTCCATGGACCAAGAGGTAGTTGTATGAACACAGCAGGGAATATTGCATGGTTTAAAATCAGGAAAGGTGTTCAGGGTTGTAACCTCTCACCATGCTTGTTCAATCTGTATGCTGAGAAAATCATCAGAGAAACTGGATTATATGAAGAAGAATGTGGTATCAAGATTGGAGGAAGGTTTATTAACAACCTGCAATATTCAGATGATACAACCTTGCTTGCTGAAAGTGAGGAGGACTTGAAGCACTTGCTAATGAAGATCAAGGACTGCAGCCTTCGGTATGAATTATGATTCAATGTAAACATGATGAAAATCCTCACAACAGGCCCAATAGTTTTTTGTGTTTTTTTTTTAACATTTTATTAGGGGCTCATACAACTGTTATCCCAATCCATACACACATCAATTGTGTAAAGCGCATTTGTACATCGTTTCTCAAAACATTTTCTCTCCATTTAACCCCCCGCCCAATAGTTAACATCATGATAAATGGAGAAAAGACTGAAGTTGTCAGGGATTTTGTCTTGCTTGCATCCACAACCAATTCTCATGGAAGCAGCAGTCAAGAGATCAATAGACTTGTTGCATTAGGTAAATCTGCTGCACAAGACCTCTTTAGAGCATTGAAAAGCAAGGTTGATGTTACTTTGAAGACGAAGTTGTACCTGATCCAAGCCATGGTATTTCTCATTGCCTCATATGCCTGTGAAAGTTGAACATTGAATAAGGAGGCCTGGAGAAGAATTGAATTGTGGTGCTGGAGGAGAATGTTGAAAAGTACCATGGATTACAAAACAAACTGGTCTTTCCTGGAAAAAGGAGGGTCAAAGTTGCTCCTTAGAGGCAAGGATGACAAGACTTAGTCTTACATACTTTGGACATATTGTCAGGAGGCACCAGTCCCTTGAGAAGGACATCATGCTTGGTCAAGTGGAGGAGCGGTGAACAAGAGGAAGGGCCCCAAGGTGATGGATTGACACTTTGGCTGCAACAGTGGGCTCAGACATAGGAACAATTGCAAGCATGGCACAGGACTGGGTAGTGTTTCATTCTGTTGTGAGTGGGGTTGCTATGGGTTGGAACTGACTGGATGGTACCTTACAACAGGGCCTTACCCCTCAGTGACATCATCAGTCTCTAGAGCGTGAGGCAGGTCATTTTTATGATTTTGAACTTTGTTCTATACCCCCCTCCCGCCCCCACCCCTCTCTGCCCAGGCCCTTCTATTGTGATTCTTACCAGAGCAGTAGGTAGTGGTAGTTGGGCATTATCTAGTTCTTCTGGCCTCAGGGAAGGGGAGGCTGTGGATTGTGGTATCCATTAGTCCTTGGCTTTAGTTGTTTCCTTGAATCTTTGATTTTCTTTACTTTCCTTTGCTCCATCTAGGGAAAGACATTCTCAGTTGGCTGCTTAAAACTTTTTAAGACCCCCCTCCCCCAGTACTCACTCAAGTAGGATGTAGAACATAATCTTTGTGGATTATGTTTTGCCAGTTGACCAGTAGTGGTATATTCCCAAGTCCAGTGACTTATTTCCTCAAGGTGTTTGGTTGTAGCTAAGAAGTTTTCAGAATCTTTTGCCCTGCATGTTCTACCACATCCTTTGATATATTTGCAGCTGTGTGTTTTTCTTTTCTTTCTCTCTTTTTAAATTTAATCATTCTATTGGGGGCTCTTACAACGATTCATATTTCAATTGTGTCAAGCACATTTGTACATATGTTGCCCACATGTCTTTTCTGACTTCCAAATTCAAATTTGCTAGTAAGAACTCTCTTTAGTGTAAGTGACTGAAATGTTATCCAAATCCATTTAAGAAAACAAGGCAAAGAGAAATATGAGATCATGAACACAAAAATCCAGGGGTGAAGCTGAGCTGGATCCAGGTCCTCAAACAGTATCACCAGGAATCTCCCCTTTCTCTCCATCTCTCAGCTCTCCCTCCGGTGCCTGGCTTCATTTTCAGCCAACACCTCTGAGTGGGTCAAAGTTCCATTCTCACAGGGAAAAGTCTGAGCAAACAGCTTTTTAGTTCTCAACTATACTAAGAAAGTTTCCAGAATGGATTCTTAGTGTTCAGATGGGCAGGAGCAGCTTGCTTTTCTCTGCATGTGTGACTGTAGCCAGGGGATGTGATACTGCAGCTGGTCCTATGCCTTCTTCTGAACCTGGGATTGAGCTCTGCTGCCTGTAAGTCTTACAATTTCACGTGTGGCTGGACTGACTTTGCAGGGAAAATCAGGTTTCGGTTATAAGAATGAGGAGGAATGGATACCAGGTGACCCTTATAGGGCACTAGTACTAAAGCCACTAGCTTATAAAAGGCACTTGTAGGCTGATTTAACAGAATAGCCCAGTAATTTCAGTCAACTCACCTTTGTATTACGAAGACAGTCGCATCTAATGAGGTTCAAGCTCTGGGCTCTCGGAGGTTGAATCATATTGAAATCACACGCCTTTGGCTAAGAGCATTCCCTTCTCTGGAAATGCAATTCACTTCTATTACGTATTGTTTCTCAGGAAAAAGCCTGGGGAAGCATGTTCTACTTTCACTGTGTTTGTACGGCACATTGAGTTCTCAAGAAGCATTACACAACTACGTGCATTTTCAATGGCGACATTTTGCCGCAAGGAATCCTGAAGTGTCCCGACAGTCTGATAGTGATCTTTGAAACCCAGCCCTGGCAAACGATCTTTTCCTCCCAGGCTGTGACTCAGCTGAAGATGGCCATGATGTTCCCGTTACTCTGAAGCATCTTTCTGCTTTTTGATATTTTAAACGAAAAGGATTAAGAAAAGAAAATTAATACATATTAATTAGAAATAATTAACTGTTCTATAAGGCCACTTTATTTATCTTTACAAAATGGAATCATAGTCATTTTTAAGACTCCATTGGAAGATGAATAACTCAGGGAAACTTTAAATCCAAATATTCGTCCAATATATTTACCGAGTGCCTACTACGTGCCAGGGACCACGCTGGGCTCTGGGCATGTTGTCGTTGCTAGTTGGTACAGT
>NW_022111372.1:95920085-95937267 GCF_000313985.2 Echinops telfairi
AAAAAAAAAGAAAGACGCCTGATCCCGCGCCTTCTTCGTGGTGGCTGGTGGGCCCGAGCCTCTTGTGGCCCGTGGGCTCAGTCATCGCATGGAGGCTAGCCTTGGTTTCGCTGCCCTTTCCAGGTGGTTGGCTGGTTTTCCCGACGCCTGTTCATCGCGTGGAGTCAGTCAAGCCATCTTCCCTTCTAAGGAGCATTCTGCTTGTGGAATGATTTTTGGTGGTGTTTTTTTTTGTGATTCCTTGCCAACAAATCAGCTCTGACTCACAGTGATGGACCTATCGATTAAAAAAAACATGAAGTGTTGTGTTAAGCAAAACATTTCTGAGGATCCTCCGTGCCACTGACAAGGAATTGTCACGCACACCAACAAACACGTCTGCGTGCTTCCTCCATGTAGGCTTTTTGGCCAGGGGTCTGCAGACTGCTTCTTCGAACTCCCCCCCTCCAGCCCCCCACCAAGGATTTTTAGAAAACCAAAACCCAGGCCCCAGGAAGCTGCAGCCATTTGTACAAAGAGCCACAGAAAGGAGGCAGTGCGCCTGACAGAATCCACATCTATACATCTGCCTTTTAACTTAGCTCTGCTCCTCAGGAGTGAAGGAGGGTGTGCTGGGGTGCCGAGGACTGTGGCAAGCCCGGATGACATACACTCTGGGCAAAGGAACCACCCATCTAGTCAGTGTCGCCAGGCCTCCTCATTTTTGAAAAGAAGACAGCAAACAAGATTTTGATGTAAAAATTCCCAATTTCAAAAACGCAAAGTCCAACCAAAGTGGGCTGTGCATAAGTCAGCTCACAGGTCTGCCCCTCTGTTAGAGGCCCTGCTGTACTGAGTCCAGGCAGGCTGGGGGAGGTAAGATTCCATCCTGATAACAACCCCCAAATGAAACTTGAGTAGAAAACTGCAAATACAGTGGCAGTCCTTATGCAAAGCATTTCCCAGGTTGATTATAAAGGGCTAAGGTTTCTACCTTTGGCCTCTTGTTTACCAAAAATCCAAGTCCTTCATGAAAGGTAACTGAGAGGGAGCAGCTGGAGCATTCCAACCCCTTCCCCCAGCCCCCTCCCCCACCCCCACCCCTATCGTGGAGGAGGCTGGCATAGAACCATCTTATGTTGGGCTGACAGACCACGCTTATCTGAAAAGGAAAATTTAACTTCAGGGCGGGCTTCATGTTACAGCTGAGGGCCTAATCATGATTATTACGCTGTCAGTACACAAAACGTGGTTCAAAATAATTCTCCTCCTAAAAGTCACATTCTACCCACTTCCTGGCCCTGCCTTGCCTCCTTTGCCCCATGGCCTCCCACGCTCAGCAAGCCTCTCCTCTGCCTCACCCCATTTGCCAGTGGGTGGCAGGCCCGGGACAGATGGCAGTCTCATCACCAGGGTGGTCTGTAGCAGAGATGGGGTTGGCCCCCAGGTGGTGAGAACTCTCCTTCCAATCCCGGTCTCTGTTGAGGGGAGGGAGCTACAGACTGGCTTCCGTGTTTAGAGAACATTTGCAGGATGACTGCCTGAAACTCGCAAGATAATCGTCTTACTTTAACAACCAGTAAAGGAATTCCCATCTTCACGGAGCTCAACAAGATCAGAAAACCTCTGTTTACTATGAGAATTGTTTCAGCAAGGGAAGTAAAATCTGGCACAGGAAGCATCTCATTTCTATCCATCCTCAAGATAGTAACTTTGCAGCCATATGCCATGCACATTTCATACAGCAAAATCCTACTGTAAGTGCACTGGGGACAGATTTATTGCTGCTGCTGCTGCTGCTGCTGCTTCTACGACCACCTCCACGACGCCTTCTGTTGCTGGGATAAAGCTGAGGCCGTGGCGCTGTTGTCCGATTCTTAGAAGAGCAGGCAGATGCACCTGATGGGGACCCTACAACTCCATTTATACCAAGAGGCTCTCAGTCCCAGCTCGTCTGGACCTGGAACGGCTTCTCTGTGGAAAACACAGTGAGGACTGGGGTGCTGTTATGGATTGAACTGTGTTCTCGCCACCCTGAATATGTCTCAACTTGACTAGACCACAATTCTTACTGTGACGTGAACTACTCTCCATTTGTGATCTGCAATAACGATTCTACATGTAATACATCCTAACCTACATGATGTTAACGTGGCAAGATTGGAAGCCATTATGTTAACAAGGCAGCATAGTCTACATATTAGGTGGCATTTTGAGTCCATCACTTTTGAGATATAAACGAGATTAATCAAGTGAGTCGAGATCAGAGAAAACTCAGTACCATCTAGAAGAGCCAGGGCAGAGTATCTCCCTTGAAGCCAGGGTCCCTATAATGAGAATCTCCTAGACCTAGGGGAAGATTGATGCCAAGGCACAAGGAGATCTTCAAGGAACACGGAGTCAACTAACGTTGGAAGGAGACAATGACCCTCCCTCAGAGCCAGTAGAGAGAAAGGCTGTCTTTTTTTTTTTTTTTTTTAGAATTGGCACTTTAAATTTTGACTTCTAGTCCGTGAGAGAATAAATGTCTGTTTGTTAACGTTATCCACGGTATTTCTGTTGTAGTCACACAAGATCTTCCTTGGAAGAAGTACAGCCAGAATGCTCCTAAGAAGCAAGGATGGCAAGGCTTTGTCTCACATACTTTGGACAGGTTGTCAGGAGAGACCAGTCCCTGGAGAAGGACGCCATGCTTGGGAAAGTGGAGGGGCAGAGAAAAACTGGAAGGCCATCACTTCAACAAGATGGGTTTACAGTGACTGCCGCAGTGGGCTCAAACAACAACAACAAAATCAATGCTGAGGCTGGTGCAGGACTGGGCAGTATTCTGTTCTGTTGCACATAATGCTGGTCTGAGTGCAAACCAATGTAATGGCACCGAACAACAACAACACAAGGTAACTAAGACAGATACCTTCCGATGAGACAAAAGAAACCTATTCTGTCTCCCCGCCACCTGGAAGGTTATTTCAGATGAAGAGTAAGAGATGAAGTGAAGTCTCCCACGTAGTGGTAGTTGGAAAACCTGGGATTAGTAATGTTTAAAGACCTGTGTTCTAGCCTGGTTCCCGTACTCCCTCCTTTAGGAACCAGTAAAACCTTTCTGCTGATAAGGGTTCCTAGTCTGGAGCAGCCAAAGCAATCCATTCACTTTAAACCAGAAAAGAAACAAGTCTATCGATACTTCCACAGCAACAACAGCTTAGTGTGGTGTCCTGTTGGAAACCTGCTTACATAGAGAATATATACCTTTTACTTTGGGATTTACACTTCGGGGAATCATGTATAGATGTTTCACATCAACTTTGGATTCAGGGTAACCATGGGGAAGTTGTTGACTATGAGCAGGCAAAGAAAACAATAACATTCTTTAGGTTTTAGGCCAGTCTCAGGGTGTTTCTGAGCGAAAGATGGAGCGTTCTACTCCCGTTCTACCCTATCCTTTAGGGTCACTGGGAGTTGAAATTAACTTGATGGCCGTGAGTTTGATTGTTTCTGTTTTGTTTTGAGAATGTTTCTACTGGCTACCTGGTGAGAAGAGTTTAGCTTTTTAATCACTAGTAATTGGGTAAATAAGAAAGACTCTCAAGAGTTATCTGGCTCCTTTAGGTGACATCTGCATCCAATCTGTTTGCCTCTGAGCAATATATCAAATTTTAAAATCCGATAAAGACTAGATTAAATAAAATGCCTTATGCGAACTGCATTTAGTAAGGTGAATTTTGCAATCGACATTAAGTGACTTGGGTATCAATAGGGCTGTTGCAGGGGTCAATTAGTAAGGTAGGAGCTATGCCTTTACATTGAGTTTGTTCTTCAGTTTGCCACAATACCCACCACTTCTCATCAGGGTACAAGATAAAAGTGGGAGATGAGTCCCGGGCTTGGCTCCACCACCACCTTAAGCAGGTGAGCTGGAGCCATAGTTCCATGTGAGGGACGAGGCCACTCTATGGCATTTCTTCAACTGAAACGCAAGCTACCTTTGCTTCCACCACACCCAGTGTCATTAGACACTACCTTTTCCTGAAACTCTGGGCTGATTCAGCCCTCATCTAGATTAGAATGTGCAGATCTTGTCTCCCAATCCATCTTCCTCGAAAGGCCAAATTGGTAGCTGGAGGTGGGATTGCAGGGAGGGTGGCTGGACTCCACTTGCATCAGAAGGGAGCAGAGAGGGCAATTTTTACATTTTTACTTTTGCAGATTCCTGGGCTCTACCACAGACCCACTGTGGCTGAATTGCTGGGGCAGGAGCCTAGAAGATTGCATGTGTACATGAAAGTTGGTATTTATGACTCTCTCAGGGGCCTCAAACTGCCTCTCTTTTCTTCATTCTGTCCTGCTTAACCATAGCATCCTCCTCCAAAGGAGACAGACCTGTAAGCCAGAAGCCTGTAAGTTCCCCGTGGCCTGGCACATCTTAGCCCATCTCTTGGAATGTATGAAGTACAGACATAAGAAAATTGGAAATTGTCAAAAATGAAATGGAACAGGCATAAGTAAATGTGGTGAAGAAAGCTGATGGTGACCGGCTATCAAAAGATATAGCATCTGGGGTCTTAAAGGCTTGAAGGTAAACAAGCGGCCATCTAGCTCAGAAGCGACAAGCCCACATGGAAGAAACACACCAGCCTCTGTGATCAGGAGGTGTCAATGGGATCAGGTATCAGGCATCAAAGACCAAAACCAAAAAAATCACATCGATGTGAATGAGGGGGAAGACAGAGTGGAGACCCAAAGCCCATCTGTAGACATCTGGACACCCCCTTACAGAAGGGTCACGAGGAAGAGATGAGCCAGTCAGGGTGCAGTATAGCACCAACAAAACATACAATGTTCCTCTAGTTTTTTAATGCTTCCTCCCCTCTGCTATCATGACCCCAATTCCACCTTGCAAATTTGGCTAGATCAGAGGATGTACACTGGTACAGATAAGAGCTTGCGACACAGGGAATCCAAGACAGATAAATCCCTCAGGTCCAAAAATGAGAGTATTGATACCAGGAGGATGAGGGTAAGGGTAAGGTTGGGGGTGGGGGGGGGTGACCAATCACAAGGATCTACATATAACCCCCTCCCAGGGGGACAGACAACAGAAAAGTGGGTGAAGTGAGATAGCGATCAGTGTAGGACATGAAAAAATATATATAAATTATCAAGGGTTCATGAGGGAGGGAGGGAGGGTAGGGAAGCGGGGTGTGGGGGGGGATGAACTGATACCAAGTGCTCAAGTAGAAAATGATGATGCCAACATATGTACAAATGTGCTTGACACAATGGATGGATGTATGGATTGTGATGAACTGTAAGAGCCCCCGATAAAATTATTTTAAAAGAATTAAAGGTTTAAAAGCAATTATAAACCAGGTATTCTAATGTATATAAAAAAATCAATGACCTAGGCCTTAGTGAGCTGGAATGGACTGGTATTAGCCATTCTGAAACAGAAAATCATATGGTTTATTATGCTGGGAATGACAGATTCAATAGGAACGGTGTTGCATTTATCATCGAAAAGGACATTTCAAGATCCACCTTAAAGTACAATTCTGTCTGTGATAGGACAATATCAATGAAATCTTGTCAATTATTATTCAATTTATGGACCAACCAGCAAAGCTCAAAATAATAATAATAAATAAATACCAAACTTATTGCCATCAAGTCGATTCCAACTCAGAGTGACCCATATAGCTAGGGATAAAGAAGTTGAAGAATTCTACTAGCGTTTTCAGTCTGAAACTGATGAAATGGGCAATCAAGATGTATTGATAATTACTGGTAATTGGAATGCAAAAGTTGTAAAAAACAATAGTTTGAAAATGTGATCTTGGTGATAGAAATTAACCATTGGATGATAGAGTTTGTAAGACCAACGATTTCTTCATAGCAAAAATTTTTTTCAATGACACACAAGGCGACTGACTATACACATGGACTGTCCAGATGGACTACCCAGAAGTCAAATTGATTACATCTGTTGGAAGACAAAGTCAGCAGCTAAAAACAGGCCAGGTGCTGATCGTGAAACAAATCAACGATTCTTATGAAAGTTTAGGTTGAAGCTGAAGAAAATGAAAACCCGTCAACCTGAGTCAAATATCACCTGGGGTCTATTCCATCTGAATTCTGAGAGCGTCTCAAGAAGAGATGATGCATTGACCACATGACAAAAGATCTGATGCGTGGTGGGGTGACATCAAGCACGTCATATATGAAGAAAGCAGAAAGTCATTGAAAAGGCAAAACACAACAACAAAGGACAGATCAAAGTGGATGTCAGAAGAGACTCTGAAACTTGCTCTTGATCATCAAGTAGCTAAGGCAAATGGAAGAAATGAAGTCAAGGAGTTGAACAGAAAATTTCAAAGGGCAGCTCAGCATAAACTGAAAGAACTCAAGAGAAAATTCAAGCCTTGAGATGCAATAGTGCAAAATATTGATTGATGCAGGAAGGATCAGAAGAAGGTGCAAAGAATACACAAGCATCACTGTACCCGAAAGAACTAGTCAATATTCAACCACTTCAAGAAGTAACATATGATCAAGAATCAATGGTAGTGATGGAAGAAGTCCAAGCTGCATTGAAGGCGTTAGCTAAAACTAGGCTCCAAGAATCGATGGAATACCAATTGAAATGTTTCAACAAGCTGATGTAGCACTGGAAATACTCATTTTTGTATGCCAAGAAATATGGAATACAGATACTTCACCAACTGATTGGAAAAGATCCATATTTTTACCCATTTCAAAGAAAGATGATCCAACAGAATGCACAAATTACCGAGCAATTTCATTAATATCATAAATGTAAAATTTCATTGAAGACCATCCAACAAGGTCGCAGCAGTATATTGATAGAGATTCAGGCTGGATTTGGAAGAGGATGTGGAACCAGGGGTCTCATTGGTGATGCCAGATGGATCTTGGCACAAAGCAGAGGATACCAGAAAGATGTTTACTTGTATTTTACTGATTATGCTATGGATTTCAATTGCGTGAATCATAACAAACTTTGGATAGCTTTGAGAAGAATAGGAATCCTTAGAACACTATATTTTGTGCATGCAGTATCTTTTCATGGATCAAGAGGCAGTGTGTGAACAGAACAAGGGAATATTACAAGGTTTAAAAACAAAAGTGTGCATCAGGATTGTATCCTCTCACTATACTTGTTCAATCTGTATGCTCACAAATTACCAAAGAATCCGGACTATATTAAGAAGAATGTAGTATCAGGATTGGAGGAAAGCTTATTAACAACCTGCGATATGCAGATAACACACCCTTATTTGTTGAAAGTGAGGAGGACTTGAGGCTGATGAAGATCAAGGATCACAACTATCAGTGTGGATTATGACTCAATACAAGGAAAACCAGAATCCCCACAACTGGATCAATAAGAGAGAAAAGATGGAAGTTGTCAAGGATTTTGTCTTGCGTGGGTTCATAATCAATGCTATGGAAGCAGCAGTCAGAAGATCAAAAGACACAGGGCATTGGGTAAGTCTGCTGCACAAGACCTCTTCAAAGAGTTGAAAAGCAAGGGTATTACTGTGAGGACTAAGGTGTACCTGACTCCAGCTATGGTATTTTCAATGGCTTCATATGCATGTGAAAGTTAGATATCAAATAGGAAGACTAAAGAAAAATCGATGCGTTTGAATGATGGTACTGGAAAATATAGAGATATATAAGTTTAATGTTATTTTCTTGTTTTATATTTCTTAATCATTTTATTGGTGAGGGGGCCTCTTACAAATCTTATAACAAGCCATCATTCAATTGTATTAAGCACATTTATACATACATTCTGGCAAAAAAAAGACTGAAAGTCCCATGGACTGCCAAAAGCACCAACAGAGCTGTCTTGGATGATGTACAGCCAGAATGCTCCTTAGAAGCAAAGGGGGTGTTTTTGTAGCACATACTTTGGGCATATTGTTAGAGAGGCCTGTCCCTGGGAAAAAGACATCATGCTTGGTAAAGCAAAGGGACAACAAAAAAGAAGACCTTCAACAAGCTGGATTGATGCAGTGGCCGCAGCAGTGCAAGCATCAGAACAATTATGAGGCCGGCACAGCACCAGGTAGTGCTCCTTTCTGCTGGCTGTGAGTCGGAACAAACTTGATGGCCCTTCACATCAGCCATCTCCGCTAGAACCTGACCTAGTTTCGCCCTTCTCCCTGGCCTGCCCTGCCCTGCCCATTCAGGTCTTCTGCCATTATCCTGCGCCAGAACCCGTAGTCTCAGGCTCCTTCTGTCCAATGTGGAGGCCTAGATCAGAAATGTTAACCTGGCTCTAATACTTCCTCACTTCAAACTCTTCAGGGATTTCCCCACCCACTGCAGGACCAAGTGTGACTCTCTGACCGGACATCCAAGGCCTCTCTTCCAGCTTCAGCTCCCCTGCCAATCACTCTGCCACAGGGAAAACTGCCATTGGATTTCAGTGACACAAGCAGTCCTCTAAATAGTGCATGCCTCTGGGCTTCTATAGAAACAACACCCTTCACCGAAATGCCCTGTCCTCTCTGCTATTCTTTCAAGACTTAGCTGAAATACTACCTCCACCAGGAAGCTTTCCCACATAACCCTAGGTAGAACTGTCTCTCTACTGCCCCCTTGATAAATGAACAGTTTCAATGATAACAGCCATGACCTTGAATTGCCTTTATTTGCATATGTGATTCTACCACACTGGGCCTTGTAGGAATTGCATTATATTCATTTCAAGTGTTAAACCTTTATCAGGACTGATAAGGTTCTGCAAGATCTGGCTGCACCTGCTTTCCCACCCACACCGCCAAGTCTATCTGCTTTCTGACTGCCCAACAAGCTCCTTCCTGGTTTTGGTCTTTGTTCTTGTAGTGCCCTTTGCCGAGAATGCAAAAATCTCCTCTAGATCTTTCCATGGCTGGCTCCTTGTCAATGCTCACCTCTCTGCTCAAATGTCAGCACTTCTAGAGCCTTGGCCAGCCAATCAAAGATTGTCCCCATTCCCCAAAGTCCTCTCGCTCATAATGCCATATTTTCTTCTCTTTGTAGTACTTGGCACAAGTTATAGTTAATTTGCTTTTAAAATCAGCCTTAAACTGAAGAACCAAACCCACCATCTATAAGCCTAACTCACAGGACAGGGCACACCTGTAGGACAGGGCAGAGAGGCATGTGTTCAAACCACCGACCTTTTCCTGTTAGTAGATGAGTGCTTCACCATTGTGCCAAGTGCATCTAACAGATTACATCCACCTAAGATATACAGTCCACACGTTTTGCCAACCATATACATCCATATGTCCACCCCTCCATGCAAGATTTAGAATAATGTTTAACCTGTGAAGATTTTCTGATGCTTATTTCAGTCCATAGCTCCCATGGCCCCAAACAAACAACATCCAAACTCACTATCATTGAGTTGATGGTGACTCATAGTGACCCTATAGCCCCAAGTGGACTGACCTTGTGGGTTTCTGACACCGTAACGCTGTAGGGTAGAAAGTCCCATCTTTCTCCCTTGGAGCTGTCTGGTGGTTTCGAACTGCTCACATTGTGGTTAGCAGCCCAACAAGTAACCACTACGCAGCCAGGGCTCCTCTCCCCGTGGCCAGTCCCAGCCAATCACTATTTTTGTTTTCTGTCATCATAGCCTAGTTTTGCTTCTTTCAGATCTGAATTTCAATGGAAACATATAGTACTCGTCTTTTTTTTAAATCATTTTATTAGGGGCTCATACAACTCTTATCACAATCCATACATCCATCAACTGTGTAAAGCACATTTGTACATTCATTGCCCTCATCATTCTCAAAACATTTGCTCTCCACTTAAGCCCCCGACCATACAGTACTCTTCTGTCTGACTTCTTTCACACAACAAAATGTTTTTGAGATTCATTCATGTTGTAGATGTATCAGGATTCTTTTTAAATTTTTAAATCATTTTACTGGAGGTTCTTACAGCTCTTATAACATTCTGTAGACAAGTTGTCAGGAGAAACCTGACCCAGGAGAAGGACATCATGCTTGGTAAAGTAAGGATTCTGTGAAAAAGAGGAAGATTCCTGAGGAGATGGGTTGACACAGTGGCTTCAACAATGGGCTCACAAATAACAATTGTAAGGCTGGCCCAGGACTGGGCAGTATTTCATTCTGTTGTACATATGGTTGTTATGGGTATGCGCCAACTCGATGGCTCCTAACAATATAGTACGGCTTAGATGCTAAAGCACTTCGTTTGTGGAAGGTCATGGTGTTCTATGGGAGCCCTAACTCCATTTGAGTCTTTACAGAAACTGGGCTCCACTCGAGTTCTTTCTGATCTTTGACCACCAATGTGGCAACCTTGAGGCAGAATATATTTGAAAGTAGATTACAGTTCCTTTAGCTGCCCTTCTAGGATCGCTGGTGATATACTGGGTTATGCTTTGGGGCTGTTAGTTGCAAAGTCAGCAGTTTAAAACCACCATCCCCTCTATGGGAGAAAGACTAGGCTTTTGACTCCTGTAGAGCGGTAGCCTTCAAAGCCATGGGGGCAGTTATGTTCTGTCCTATGGGGTCACTATGAGTAGGATCCCTACTTATAGTTGACAGCCGTGAGCCTTTTGAGTATGATTACCCTTCTGGAAGCAATAACTTTCAAAGGCTCAATTTTCAGCCCAATAATAAAGAGGCCCATAAAGAGAATAATAACACCAGGAAGTTACACACACCTTAGAATAATTAACCATCTGAGATTAAAAAAACAAACAAACAAAAAACCAGGCAGTGTTTATCCAAGGACAAAGTCCAGAAAACAAAGGAGGAGGAATGTAAATTGAAAACACAGGGAGACAGTGGGATAAATGATGTTACATTGTGGGATTGCAATCAAGGACATGCAAGGCAATGTGTCTGAATTGTTGAATGGAAAACTGATCTTCAGCCAAGTCACCATAACCCCCAAACGAAACCCACCGACACTGAGTCCATTTCAACTCACAGTGACCCTACAGCTGGTGTAGTGCTGCTGGTTTTGGATTGCTGACCTTGTAGTTAGCAGCCCAGAGCTGCTTCCAACGTACATTAAAAAGACAGACAGAAAGAAGTGGAGGAAAAGGCAGTTTTGCCCTCAGGGAACTTGCCTGGGCATGCCCTTATTTATTTACCTATGGCAGCAGCATGTGATCTAAGAGTTGCCATACTGTACTCATGGCTACGACTAAGGGTTGCCTGGTCATGGTGTGAGGTAGGGCTTGAGATACATTGTTTTCCGTATTGACCTTCAATTGTTCCTGCACCATGTGTTGTCAATTCTATCCCTTCTTCATCTGTAGGTATTTAAATTTTTAACATTTAATTAATAGTTGTCACTTTCTATGTTATTAGTATTTGTCTCTTATAAGTGTTGTATATGTTCATTCCAATATAACCTGGACTTTTCTCCATCTCAGCCACCCTCTTGTAGGTAGAGAAAGCAGAGCAAGTACTTGCCTGCAACTCATTTATCTTGTATCGTGATCCCAGGGAACAAGACTGTGGGGTGTTTGCAATTAGGTATCGTCAAAATGATTCCCTCTCCTAGTAGGGCTGCACGTACAACAGAACAAAGCATTGCCCAGTCCTGCACCATCCTCACAATTGTTCTGATGTTTGAGCCCATTGTTGCAGCCACTGTGTCCGTCCATCTTGCTAAAGATCTTTGCTCACTTTGTTCACTGCACTTCTACTTTACCAAGTATGGCCTTGCTTTCCGGGGACTGGTCTCTCCTGGAAACATGACTAAAATACACGAGATGAAGTCTCGCCATCCTCCCTTCTAAGGAGAATTCTGGTTGTCTTCTTCCAAGACAGATTTGTTTGTTTTTTTGGCAGTCTATGATATTTTCAACATTCTTCACCAGCACCATGATTCAAATGAATTGATTCTTCTTCAATCTTCTTTATTCAATATGTTTTTTTTTTCAGTGTCCAATATTCACATGCATAGAGGCAATTGAAAATACTGTGGCTTGGGTCAGATGAACCTTGGTCTTCAAAGTGGCATCGTTGCTCTTCAACACTTTACAGATGTCTTTGTGCAGCAATTTACTCAATGCAATGTGTTGTTTGGCTTATTGACTGCTGCTTCCATGAGCACTGATTGTAGAACCAAGCAAGATGAAACCCATCACAACTTTAACGTCGTCTCTGTTTACCATGATGCTATCTACTGGTAAAGTTGTGAGGGTTTGGGTTTTCTTTACATTGAGTTGTAATTCATATTCAAGGTTGTAACCCTTAATCATCAGCAGCAAGTGCTTCAGGTCTTTCTCACTTTCCCCAAGCAAAATTGTGTCATCAGCATATGGTAGGCTATTAATAAGCTACTAGACTTGGGGGAAGGGGACAGAGAGTGAAATAAGAAAGGGGAAAGCCAGTACAATGATGTGCTATCAAACACATCTTTGTTTTGATGGGCAAGTGGGGTTCACTCCAGCTGGGACGGGCTGAGTGTAGAACACAGCTCAGAACTGTAGCTGGTTGTCACAGCAATGGCTGAGTTAAAGGGGACTGTGTTAGTTAGGCTTTGTGTCAACTTGGATTGGCCAGGATTTTCCCATGATACGACCTAACATTGTGATCAGCTCCCTGATGGTATCTTCTGTGAAACAGCCAAGCAGTTGTGAAGAACAGCGCAGAGTACCACTTTATTAATCTGGTCGCAGCCTTGATAAAATTAAGGGAGCTGTCACTCGTGGTGTGGCCTACCCATAGTATAGCCTGACACTATGTGGAAACTAGCTCATTATGCTGCATCTGGATCCTGCATCTGGTTCATCGACCCCGTTATACTGCCTGTTGATCCAGGAGCCATCAGTAACTGCTGGCCCTGAATTCATTTGACTGATCTCAGATTCATTCAGCTCTGCATCCACCAGCCTGTGGTCTTCCTGCTTCATCTTCCTACTTCATGCTCATCGGCCCTGCAGCTACATTAGTTAGCTTATTGTAGCGTACATGTGACTCATGGACATGAACTAGGCTGAACTTGTCCACTTGTACAACTGTGTGAGTAATTTCCCGATATGAATCTCTTTCTACAGACATTCATATCCAAGTGTCACTGATTTTGTTCTCTCGAGAACCCAGCTTAACACCGTGGGCTAAAAATGGATGCGAAGAGAGACCCAAGAAGTTTCCAGTACTCTTTCATTCCACGTGACAAGCATTGTGCTAACCATTGAAGAGCCATCCAGTCACCAAAAAGCCAATCCATGTCTTCATGGGCAACAAAGACAATAAGCAAGTCAAGAACTGACGTAATGTTATGCAAAGACACGTGCGTGAAGAAAAAGAAAACACACAAGGGAATTGAGAGGGCAAGTGGAGGGGCTGAGCCTCATCAAGACCTCTGGGGAGCTGAAGCTGGACAGAGATCACGTGAAGCGAGGGGTGACACCAAGTGCATATGGAGGGCCAGGCCATCCCAGGCAGAGAAAGGCACCGTGAGATGCTGTCTTGAGGGAGGAAACAGGAGGATTGTGGGGACTGGGAGAGGGGAAGTATGGCCGAGGACCTGGGTTTGGGTTCCATTCTGAGTGGGATGGGGGGCCACTGGAGGAATTTGAGAAGGATCGTGATATGGCCTTACATAGATTTTAAAGACTGCATGAGATACTATTATGTACCCATTAGAAAGGTGGTTTGTTTTGTGTTTTTAAATGAACCAGTGCTGGCAGGGAGGCAGAGCAACTGGCGCTGCTAGTTGGCAGAACGGTACAGCCACTCTGGAAAAGGCTGGTGGTTGCTTAATAAACTCATACTTACCAGTGTATGATTTGTTGAATGGAAACGAAACTTATGTCCACCCAAAAACCTATGCACAAATGTTTGTCGTAGCTTCATTCATAGTCACCAGACACTGAAAACAACCCACCTATCAGAATGATGCTCTCCAAAAAATAATTTTTTTGAAGGAGTGGGGCAGGGTGTGGTGGGAGAAATGAACTATTGATACAAACAATAACCTGGAGAGACCTCAAGGGCATTCTGCTTAGTGAAAAAGATCCAATCTCTCTGAGGGGCCGGCCCCAATCCCAACTACATGGACACCTGCCCTTCCCCCCAGAAGAATTTATTTCAGAGGACAGCGCTGGATCTGCAGCTCTGAGAGAGGAACGTGTCTGATCAGAGTACATGGGAGCAAATGAAGGGGGAGGAAGAGAGAGTGGAGCACATCCTGGTCCGCCCAGCCTTGAGGACGATATTCCTGCTCAGAGCAGGCAATGCATAGAGAAGACCACATGGCCGGCCCTACTAAGAGACACAACATCCCTCACTGACCCATAGCCTTACAGGGGACAACACTGGAGACACACCGAGGCAAAACACTAAGGACGTGGAACAGAACAGCAAGAGGAACAGAGCAAGGAAGTCCCCAGGGAATACCAAAAATAGACTTTGGGGCCAGGGCTTGGTGCCCCAACAGACTCAACCGGAAAATACTCCTAAAGGCCAACAAACAGTCCTTGAACTAACTACAGGCTTTCTTTCTTGTTGTGTTTTGTTTTGTTTTTTGTCATTGGCTTGTTGTTTTGTTTTCTTTTGTTGCTCGGTTTTTCTCTGTCTTGTTTTTGTGCATGGTATTATTTCCGCAGGTCTGTCTAAATAAGATAGGCTGAATGAACAATCTGGAGGAGAAAACAATGGGACCAACAATTCCGGGGGGATATGGGAGAGGGTAAGGTGGGGGCAAGGAAATGGTGTTAACAAAACGAGGGACAAGGAAACTAGTTATCCAAAATCAGTGGTGAGGAGGGTGTGGGAGGCCTGGTAGGGCGTCACCAAGGGTAATGTAACCAAGAGGAATTACTGAAACCCAAACGAAGGCTAAACATGATAGTGGGACAAGAGAAAAGTAAAAGGAAATAGAGGAAAGAGCTAGGTGGCAAAGGGCATTTATAGAGGTCTAACTAAAGGCATGTACATATGTAAATATATATATGAGGATGTGGAAATAGATCTATATGCATATATGTATAGGTTTATTATTAAGGTAGCAGATGGACATTGGGCTTCCCCTCAAGTACTCCCTCAATGCAAGAATACTTTGTTCTATTAGCCTGGCATTCCATGATGCTCACCTTCCCGACAGGATCGCTGAAGACAGAGCGGGTACATAGGCAAATGTGGTGAAGAAGGCTGATGGTGCCCAGCTATCAAAAGATATGGTATCTGGAGTCTTGGAGGCTTGAAGGTAAATGGGCAGCCATCTAGCTCAGAAGCAACAGAGCCCACGTGGAAGAAGCACACCAGCCTGCGTGATCATGAGGTGCCAAAAGGATCAGTTATCAGGCATCAAAGAAGAAAAAAATCATATCATTGTGTGCTCACCTCCCCGATACAATCGCTGAAGACAAATGGGTGCATCGGCAGATGTGGTGGGGAAAGCTGATGGTGCCCGACTATCAAAAGGTATAGCGTCTGAGGTCTTAAAGGCTTGAAGGTAAACAAGCGGCCATCTAGCTCAGAAGCAACAAAGCCCACATGGAAGACGCACCAGCCTGTGCAATCACGAGGTGTCGAAGGGATCAGGTATCAGGCATCATCAGAACAAAAAATAGGAAGTTATGAAAGACATATTCTTTTTAGTTGGGGGATTTCAAAATGGATTGGGTGACATTTGCCAATTTTCTTAGGTGTGATAATAGCATGGCTATCATATGTCCTCATTTTAAGGAGACCTTATGGCATAGTGGGTTATGTCCTGGGCTGCTAACCATAAGGTCACCAGTTCAAAACCACCAGTTGTTCCCCAGGAGAAAGATTTACAGTTTTGGAAACCCACAGGTGGAAACTCTATCCTATGAGTCAAACCCATAATTTTCCATTTGTTAAAAATTTTGCGTAAGAAAAGGGTAAAAGAAAAAAGAATGGGCCATTGACAAATGTGAATAAATTTCTGAAGCAATGTAACAAGTTAATGAATAGCTAGACTGTCAGATCCATTTACATGACATTTTGGGGACGTTGAACGTAGTATAGGGACAGAGCTCAGATCAGTGGTCGCCAGTGGCTGGGGCAAGTGGGGAGGACTGATTGCTGAAAGGCAAGAGAGAAATTCTGTGAGTGAGTGATGGAAATCGGTATTTTTATTTTGATGTTGGTCACATGACTCCATGTTTTTAAAAGACTCATAGTGTTGTACATTTTTTCAAAGTTGTTTCAATGTATATAAATTATACCTAGGGAAAAAATTGTGTATGCATAATGAGCCATTTCCCAAAAGCTACATGAGGGCTGGACCCTTATCTGTCTCATTCACAGTGCTTATTAGCACTGAATAAACATGAGGGAGTATTCTCAAGTGAGCCCTGGAGGTGCCATGGTTATGAGTTGGGCTGCAATCTACAAGGTCAGCAGTTCGAAACACCAACCACTCTGCCGAAGAAAGAGTTACAGTCTCAGCCACTCACAGTGACTGCGGCAGTTCTACCCTGCCCTATAGGGTTGCTCTGAGTTGGCATCGACTGGGTGGCAGGGAGTTTGTTTCTGGAGTATTCTCAATAAGTGTGTTCCCAAAGGGAACTCCCGGGCTCCAGGGCACATGGACAGAATGCCAGCTCAGCACAGCGTAGGTGCTCCGGAGTGTTTGTTGAACAAGTGAGGAAAGCACACAGGGCATTGCCTGCTGCCCCTCCAGCCTTGCTCTCTGGGAAGGAGTGGGGGCAGAGGTGGCTCCTGGGAAAGTTTTCACTTTCCTCAAGACCCTTGTATGTCAAAACCCAGCTTCCTCCTTTGTGCTGCTCAGTTACACAGGAAAAGAAGTTGGCCATTTGCTTTGCAAACTTAAAATGCTAAATAAACCTAACACTTTGTAATAACTACCATGCATTATTGTAAAGCTCCGAGCTCTGCAGGTATCTGTGTGTCCTCTCCTTTGGCTAGTGGCAGCTGTACAGTTGGAAGCCTCATTATGCAGATGAGGAAGCAGAAGTTCAGAGAGAGGGGAAATGCCTTGCCCTTGGCTGCAGGCAGCAGGAGCGGGCTGTGGCAGATTGTGTGCTACTGCTCCACCACGTGGCCTCCCCAGGCCAGCCCTGTAGAGTTCCCCCAGGTCCCCAGCAGCCCCATGAAGTCTCTCCCACCCGCAGTGGGGGATTGTGCATGGCCTGGAGTCAAAGTGGGAAAGCAGAGGAGGGGCAAGATGGGAGGGGAGGACCTACAGAAAACAGCAGATG
>NW_022111372.1:95937939-95940443 GCF_000313985.2 Echinops telfairi
TTTGACAAGGGCCCCAAAAACATCAAGTGGAAGGTGTATGTCCTCTTTAGCAAGTGGTGCTAGAAACAATGGATATCCACCTTCAGAAAAATGAAACAAGACCCTTACCTCACTCCATGCACAAGAACACACTCAAGGTGGATCACGGACCTAGAAGTAAAACCCCAAACCCCCAGGACAAATCTAACAACCTTGGCTCAGGGAATACATAGACTAACTGTAATAGGGAAGGATACACATGCAGGTGAAGCTGAAACCGACAAGTGGGATATACTAAGGATAAACCACCTGTGTGTCGAAAGACTTCACCAAGAGAGTAACAAGAGAACCCACAGACTGGGAGAGGACTTTTAGCAATGACACAACAGACAAAGGGCTAATTACTAAAATCTACAATACCCCCCTAGCCTTCAAAAAGAAGAAAACCGTTAACTCCCTGAGGAGATGGGAAAAGACCTGAACAGAAGTTTCACTAGGGAAACTTCACTAAGAGACTTGAATGGCCAATGAGAAAATGCTCTCGATCACTAGCCATCAGAGAAATGCAAATCAAAACAACCATGAGATACCACCTGACACCCTTGAGGATAACCCAAATCAGAGAGCAACAAATGTTGGCGGGGACATGGCGAGATAAGACCTCTCCTCCACTGCTGGTGGTTGTGTAGATTCATACAGCCTCTGTCAAAAGCGATCTGGTGATATTTAAAGCAAATGGAAATTTAGTTACCTTATGACCCAGCAATCCCTCTACTGGGCATATACCCAGAAGCGGTAAGAAATAGACCATGACCAGTTGTCTGCACTCCAATGTTTATTGTGGCGCAATTCATAATCGCCAAGAATTGGAAACCACCTACATTTCCATGGATAAATGAGTGGATTAGAAAACTCTGGCACATACACACAATAGAGTATTACGCATCACTAAAAAGTACTGGTGATGGCATGAAACATCCTCTCACGGCAAGAGTTGGAGGAAATTATGCTAAGCGAAGTTAGTCAATCACAAAAGGACAAGGTACAACATGAGTCTACGGAGGTCAGTATAATCGTCACAGTAGGTACAGAGAAAAAGCCACTTATCTCACAACTATGAGTTGAGGTACAGGGCATCAGGTGGGGGACAGGCCAAACCCAAGGATGTGCATGTCATTGCAACACAAAGAAGGGGAAAGGTGGGGATGGGGGAAGAAGGGGCGGGAAAGAGGGAGATGATGACACTGGGGGAGCAGGGCACTAATCCACAGGGGAAGGGAATTGTTTATGTCTCCACAGAAATGGGAGTGTGAGTGCAGACCCCACCACGGCATGCCAAACCTTGAGGGCAACTTAACCACATGGAGCAACTCGTGAGCAGAGTGGGCTACAGGACTGGCCCCAATCAGAGACAAACTGACTTCCTCCCTGGAAGTATGTGCTACAGAGGACATCACTAAACCTACAGGTTGGGGAGAGGGGCCTGCCCGCCACACCCACATGGAAGAAAACCAGAAAGGAAAAAGAGAAAGTGAGGGAGTAGACCCCATACTGGCACACCAAGCCCTGAGGATGACATCCCCGCGTGAAGCTGCTAAGACAGAGAGGACTGGAGCGCTGACAACAGCTTGAGACATGATGTCCCCTGCTGGAGCCTACTGTGACAGAGGACAATACTGAGGACAAACGGTGAGGAGAGAGCTCAGTCTGACCACCCCCACAGTGGGGTGAACCAACAAGGGGACATAACAGATCAGCAATGAGAGCAAAACCAAGCCACAAAGTCCCTAAGGAGCCCTTAAAATAGACCTCAGGCTAGGAGGGGAAGTTCCCAGAACCCCCCAGGACCTGTGGGGAGATAATCATAAAGGTCAGCAGACAAACCTGGAATTATGTATGCTTTTTCTTTTTCTCTTTTTATTCAATCTTTTGTTTTGTCTCCCTTACTGTTGTTTTGCCTACCTATATAAGATAGACATGAGAAACAAGCTCGAGAAGAGAGCAACGGAAAGTTGGAGGAGGTGGGGGAAGGGAGTGGTGAGAAAAAAGTGCCATAGACAGGGGAACACTAGGAAATTAAAATTGAGGAGGACATAGAGATGTTGGGGGTGTTGGAGCAACAGCAATCTAGCCGAGAGGAATTACTAAGAAGGCAGAAGAAGGGCGAGTGTGATGGTGGGGCAGGAGGAAGATAAAAGTAAACAGGAAAGATCTAGGAAGCAAAGCTATGGATAGAGGTATAAACATAGGTACATGTGTATATATAATTCATAAATATATTATGAATATGATTCATAAAAATAGAGGTATTGGTCTATGTACATATATCTATGTGGCAATACCTTGAGGAAGTGGATGGACTTTGGGCCTCTGCTCAAGCCCTCCCTCAATGCAAGAACACTTTGTTCTAATAAACTGGCATTCTGTGATGCTCACCCTCCCAACACAATCACTGAAGACAATGTGGGTGCATAAGAAAATGTGGTGCTGATGGTGCCCGGCTATCAAAAGATATAGCATCTAGG
>NW_022111372.1:95941108-95943230 GCF_000313985.2 Echinops telfairi
AACTCCTCCCTTGGGGACGGACAACAGAAAAGTGGGTGAATGGAGAAAGCAGACAGTGTAATGACAAAATAATAATAATTTATAAATTATCAAAGGTCCGTGAGGGAAGGGGCGGGAAGGGAGGCAAAAATGGAGGAGCTGATACCAGGGACTCAAGTAGAAAACAAATGTTTTGAGAATGATCAGGGCAGCAAATGTACATATGAGCTTGACACCATGGATGGATGCATTGTGATAAGAGTTGTATGAGCCCCCAATAAAAATTTTTAAATGGGTGCATAAGCAAATGTGGTGAAGAAAGCTGATGGTGCCCAGCTATCAAAAGATATAGCATCTGGGGTCTTTAGGCCTTGAAATTAAACAAGCAGCCATCTCAAAGACAAACATCAAGCCTACATGGAAGTAACACACCAGCCCGTGCGATCATGAGGTGTTGATGGGATTGGGTAACAGGCATCAGAAGACCCAAAACAAACAAACAAAAAAATTATATTGTTGGGAACAAGGGGGGTTGGAGCAGAGACCCCAAACCCATCGGTAGACAAGGGGACATCCTTCACAGAAGGGTCACAAGGAAGGGATGAGTCACCAGAGCACAGCTAGCACAGATGAAACACATAATATTCCTCTGGTTCCTTGAGGCTTCCTCATCCCCCATTATCATGACCCCAGTCCTCCCTTTCAGTTCTGGCTGGACTGGAGCATGTACACTGGTACAGAAAAGAGCTCAAGACACACAGAATCTAGATCAGAGAAACCCCTCAGGAACAGAATGGTAGTATTGATGCCAGGATAGGAGGAAGGTGGGAGGAGGAGGGGAGGAAGGGAGAACCAATTGAAATGATCGGCCAAAAATACCCCCACCGCCATCCCCACCCTGAGGGGGATGAATATCAGAAACGTGGGTGAAGAGACAGTAGTTGGTGTAAGATATGAAAGTAATAATAATTTATAATTTATCAAGGGGTCACGAGGTGGGTGGGAGAGGGGAAGGGAGGAAAAAAAGAGGCACAGATACCAAGGGCTCAAATAGAAAGTAAATGTTTAGAAAATGATGATGACAGCATATGTACAAATATGCTTGATACCAGTGATGTATGGATTGTTATAAGAGCTGTAAGAGCCCCCAGTAAAATGATTTCAAGTAAAATTTTATATATATAAGTATAAATATAGATGTGGGAAACAGAAAGATTTCTCCCAAGTTGTCTCTCCCAAATACATGCCAAACTTAGCTGCTTACTACACATGGCAAATGACTATACACTTGGAGGTCAATAGAAGTAGGTCAGGGGTTATTCTCCCTAAGGGTTATCAGCCATCTAGAGCAAGCAATCACCACTGTTTAATCCCACAATAAGTAGGGCCCACTCCCTTCTGATAAGGATAGTAGATTGTTTCCCTGAAGGAGAGCCCAGGGAGGTCAAGCCCACCCAAGGGTGACCAAGGTTAGGCTGCCATATTGAGTCTAAGGTCCGCCCATCTTGTCACATGTATACCTCTAGTCCCTCCCCTTCCTATCACCCCTAGCTCATCCCCTTCCTGTTAGCATATGCCCATTGTATATCCCCCTCCTACGATGTGTATGCCTATTTTGCAGCCCCTTCCTGTGACGTGTGTGGTTACCTGTAATCATGCCCCCTAAGTAGATATAACCCTTGGTTAGCAATAAAGTTGGGCTGGCCGGCTCTCTCTGCCCCACCTTGCCTCGCTCTCCTGCCCTCGGCCCACGCTGTGCATGGACATGGCTGGTAAATTCATGGCCGTCCAGGAGAGGAGCATGCTACCATGAAATGTGTCTGACTCCATTATTTCAATCTCTTTTCTATCTCTCATGCTCTCTATGACTTTATTATAATCTCTATATATCTTAACTGTACAATTGTGCCTACTGAACCTGTGGTTAGTTGTGGGGAGCTGGCCTTTCCCCTACATATAGATACGTATATATGTAAATATATACATAGTTGTATTTGTTCATATACATGCGTGTGTGCACGTGTGTGTGAATACAATAAGGAAGCAGATGGATTTTGGACCTCAACTTTAATCTTACCTCAATACAAGAATGGTTTGTTCTAATAATGTGTCACTGTATGATAGTCACCTTCCTGACAAGATC
>NW_022111372.1:95943658-95975559 GCF_000313985.2 Echinops telfairi
ATCTGGGGTCTTAAAGGCTTGCAGGTAAACAAGCGGCCATCTAGCAGGGAAGCAACAAAGCCCACATGGAAGAAGTACACCAGTCTGTGTGATCATGAGGTGTCCATGGGACTAGGTATCAGAAGTTCAAAAACAAGGGATCGAATTGACATGAAGGATCATAGACAAAGTGGAAACCCAAAACCCACCTGTCAGATATTGGACAGTCCCTCACAGAAGGGCCACACTGAAGGGATGCTATATCCAGGGTGCAGTACAGCACTGATGGAACACATCTATTCTCTAGTTCTTTAATACTTCCTGCCCTTACTATTATGATCTTAGTTTTACATCATTAATCTTGTTAGACCTGCATTTGTTCATTTGTATAATTACCTAAGATAACTCAATGAGCGAAACCCAAGATAGATCATCCCTTCAGAAATAGTAATGGGGCTAATGATTTCCTGAGGATACATGAAGAGAGAGGGGTGTAGCTGATACCATTGATGACTGTCTAACTTGTATAACCCCACTTGAGGGGAACAATGAACAGAACTGTAGGTGAACAGATACATTGGATGGTGTAAGATACAGCAAAATTAGATAGATAGATAGAGTGTGTGTGTGTGTCCCTGGGGCTAGTGTGGGGGAGGGAGGGGATAAGAATTAATGAAGAAAATGTTTTGAAACGGATAGTAGCAGCAATTGTACAATTATGCCTGGTATAATTGAATTATGGGTTGTATAATATCTGTAAGAGCTCCCAATAAAAATGACTTAAGAAGAAAAGTCTTGGTTTTCTCCCCCAGAGTGGTTGGCGGCTTTGAACTGCTAACCTTATGATTAACAGCCCAATGTGTAACCACAACACCACAAAGGCTACCACTGCATCACTAGTGTTCTTTAAAGATGGCAATAGCAGATACTGTTCCAGGCCCATGCTAAGTACCCCGGACGGATGAGTTCATTATCTTTCCAGCAAACCTCAGCCTAACTACTATTATTATCATTTCCCTTTTTTTTTCCAATTAGGAAACTGAGGCCCAGAGAAGCTAAGTACACCAAATCATGTTTTCCTGTGGAAAATGTATTGAATGAGCTGAAGAAGGACTCACATTCAACTAACAACAGTGCTTACCTGAGGAGGGGGCGAGATAAATTCAGTACAAGGCATGGTGTGTGTGCAGAGCATTAGATTTTTATTGTATTATTTTATTTTCTTCCTTTAAAAACATTTTTTTCCTCTATAGGAAAGCAAATCTATGTGTATGTGATGTAAAAATGTGAAAAGCCCAAGCCAAGCCCATTGCCGATCAGCCCGTTCCGTACAATAGCGACCCTGCAGACGGGAGGGCATTTCCCCGGACTTCCAAGGCGGTTCAATCCTTATAGAAGCGTATTTCTCCCACTTGGCGGCTGGTGGGCTCAAATCGCGGACCTTAGACTTAGCACTTGAGCGCTTTACCCACTGCGTCACCAGGATCCCTACAAATTTTAAGAGGAGGGGCTAAAGGCTGCACCCAAAGGTCCCACAACGGATTTGACCCCTGGGGCACCGCCCGCAGACCCCAACTTTTAAGGGGGGGGGGGGTCAAGGGGGAGGTGCAATGGCCGCCAGAGAGGCCCCACCTGTGGCCACACACCTGCGGCGAGGGGCGGGGCGGAAACGGCCCGGCGTGCGTTTGCCAAGGACCAGCCAGCCGGACCCCGCAGCGCCGCAGCCCTCGGGGGAGCCAATGCGCCGGGCCCGGGCCCGGGCCCGCCCCGTCACGGAGGGGAGGCCGGCCAATCAGACGCGGGCGATGCCACTCCGGGGGATGAGAGTGGCAGGAAATCAAGGTCAAGGCCCCGGACACAATGGGGCCATTGTTGGCCTCCAGTCAGTTGACTTTCAAGCAGCAGTTCCCTACCCACCCTCGCTCCTTCTCTCCACGCCCGCCCCCCTGCCGGGAAGTCGGCAAAACGGAAACCTAAAAAACAAAACAAAACACCAAAACCAAAAGACCCAAACCCATTGGCCACAGAGCCGATTTGGACTCCCAGCGGCCCAATCGGACAGAAATAAAACGGCTCCACGGGCTCTCCACGGATTGTCATTACGGAAGCCGGCTGCCGCGTCTTTCTGCCGTGGAGAGAGGCTGGGTCCGAACCGCCAACCTGGGGTCGAGCTGCCAACCTTTCGTTAGCAGCCGGCACTCAACCGCTGCGCCTCCAGGGCCCCTGCCACCCACACCAGTGGCATCCTTATCACTCTCGGATGAGAAGGAAGCCGATTGGGGGTCACGTCCCGGCGGCCGAGGCTGGACCGCCCTGCGCACGGCACACGTGTCCGCCAGGTGGCGGTAGAGCACCACGTTTCCGAGGGCGGGGACGCGGCCGGGCGCGGGCGGCTCCATCGCCGAGGAGCGCAAGGGGAGACCCTGCCCTTCCTGCTTAATCCAAAACGAACCCCCCCCAAATCAAGTTAGATTATACTTCCCCTCACCCTGTACTCTGAGGTCACTCGGATCTGGAATCTCAGTGGCTGTTTCCCGAGGAAACGCAAAATGGCCGTAGTAGACTGCAGCCCTTTTTCTTGAAGGGAAGGAAAACCCCGGGGGGTGGAGGGTGGGGGCGGGGAGGGAGGGGAGAGGGAGCCCTCTCTCCTGGCCAAGTTACAGCAGGTGATAACCTAGCTCCCTCTCTTGTCTGAATGAATCAGTCGGCTGCATAATTGGTCACGTTGGTGTTTTTGTGTCATTCCGAAGAGGCCTTCCCTAGCTTCTCATCTAAATGGCACGTCCTTGCTCTGCCTCAGAGCAGCTTGTAGTTCGCCTTCTTTGCATGTGTTACAACTCGAAATTGGACACCCCTCCCCGTGATTTCCCACTAGAATCTGTGCTCCGTGAGATCAAGGGCGAGTTTGAGGGACTGCTTCTGTCTTTGCTCATCAATGTCTTGGATCCTGGTACAGGACCTGGCTGATACTAAGCACTTTGCCAGGTGCTGAGTAAGGGGGGAAAGGTGAGGCGGCAGGCTTCCGCTCCTGAGGGTCAGGCAGACAGGAACTCAGGGAGCGGGGGAGTTTAGCCGGCAAGTTCCCACCAGGGAGTGTCCCAAAGTATCCAAGGACAGTGACTTACCCAGGAGGGCAGGTGTCTGGTTCTGGCCTCTGGCCACTTGGCTTCACCACCACTGTTCCCGTGTGGACAGCCCGGTCCGGCTCGCTTAGCCTTTCTGAACTTCCGGTTCCTCATCTGTAACAAGGGGATAAAAATGGCAATGGCAGGTGGTGCCCAGGATTCTGGTGGGGTTCAGAGAGAGATCATATAGAAGGTTCCTGGCACAGAGCCATTAAGAACTCCGTAAGTGTTAGTCATTAGTGTTGTGGTTGCACGGCTGTTCTTGGGGAAGGTGCTTGCATCTGCTTTGACGCTCAGGGGGGGGGCAGCTGAGATGGAGAGTCTAGGGTTGAGGGGGCAGTTTTGTTGGTACCTGACCCTTGGCAGTTCTCCTGGTATGCTACCTCCTTCAATTGATCCCAGAAGCTGAGGCTGTGAGCAAAGGCCAGACTGGGCAAAGGCTGCAGTCCCCACTGGGAATACTCTTCTGTTGCTTCCTGGGCTCCTGTTCATTCACTTGCTCACCATGTACGTGCCAGGTGCTCTGCTGGGCCCTGGGGAACGCAGTGAGCAGAGTTCATTACCGGCTTCCGCCAGGAGCAGCACACAGAAAATACATCATCTCAGTAGTATCAGTGGGTGGGCCTCAGTACGTGGGCTTGGCCTGGGATCTTTCCCTGAGGAAGTGGCCTGGGGCAAGAGCTCCAGGAAAATCCCTCCCTTCAAAGAGCTCCGCCTGGGAAGCCAGGCAGCAACCTAAGGGACCCTCTGGCTCTTCGGGAACCCAGCAAATGGTCAGACGGGAGAAGGATAAACATAAACCCACCGCAAGCACACAGGCTCCTCTCAGAATCCGCCGCCCTCACCTGTCTGGCCTCCAGACCGGGTGTCTTAGAGAGGTGGCAGAGGAGGTGGGGACCCTGGGCAGCGTGCCAGCCCTTGAAGTCTGTTCCAGGTCGCACTGGGGAGTCACCCAGCCGCTCCACAAAGTTGTGCAGGGAGTGAGCCGATGGCCCCTCGGGCCTCAAGCACAGGGACTTGGGGACACAGCTCAGCTGGGTGGCTAATGACTTCACCTAAGCCTCAGTTTCCCTGCCGGCACATGGAGAGGATGAACACCAGCCCAAGCCCCTAGGGTGGCTTTGAGGATGAGGTAAGGTTCTTGAACTGTCCCTGACACACAGTGGGCGCCTGGTGCACGGGAACCAGGTGCCTTTGAGTCACCGGTGACTCATGGGGACCCTGTGTGTGTCGGCAGGGGCCCGGGCTACGTGTTGGCTTTTTCAGAAGTAGATCACCTAGCCGTGGGTGGGCTGGAACCCCGCCTTTCCGTCAGCGTTCGCCATCCTTCAGCGCAGGCCCTGCGAGGCACCTCCGCTCGCGGTCCTGTTAGGCGCCCTCTCCTTCGAGCCTCTCTCAGCAACGCGGCCGCTGGAGTTAGGAACCTCCATCCGGAGCTTAGGCTACTCCTTTAGGGTCTCGCGGCTAGAAAGCTGAGGAGGTCCCTCGGCCGCACAGGCTCCAGCGAGGGAGGGAGGGGCGGGAGGAGGGACGGAGGGAGGGGAGAGGGGGCAGGTCGGTGGCTTCCTGAGAAGGGAACTGGGTCCGGTTAAAAGGCGTTTTCCTGATTCAACAAATGGGTGTAAATCTTTCTGCGTTTGAGGGTGGGACGCGCGTCTTCTTTTTCTAAAAGCTAGCATCAGGCAGGGCTCCAGCTGGCCCCGGGCATGGTGGGGGAGAGCAGAAGAAATGAGGTAGGGGTGCAGGTGGGCACCGAGCCCCGGGGGGTTGGAGCTGTGCTGAGCCCACCCACAGAGCCCTGGCTTGCTTTCTTTGCCAGCCCAGCCCCTCCGGAGTCTGAGATGCCCCCTCCCTCACCCACCTCAGCCTGGCAGGGCCTCCTCCTTCCTCTCCTCAATGCAGTAATCCCAATGAACAAAAGCGACCATGGCTACTCTGACGCGTGTGTGACGCTCATGCTGGTCAGACCGTGCCTGGTCACCGCGCCAAGCCGAGCTCCTCAGGGGCCCTTCCACACACCAGCCGGCACTGGCCCTGCCCGTGAAATGCTCCTGAGAGGCCCCTGTCTTCCAGACAATGAAATTATGCCTCCTGGGGTTGGGGGTGAGGGTGTGGAGGGTACTTCCTGCCCCTTCCTCAGTTCTGGAAATGTGGGCTGAGACTCAGAGCTCTTGGGGGCTGGGGCAGACCTGGGCTAGGGGAAGAAGAGGTCAAGTGGGCTGCCTTGGGTTTTGGGGTGTGCTGGAATGGTGAGCAAAGGCACTGGTGGTGGGGGGTGTCCAGTTCTGGCCACTATCAGGGCTCTAGGTTCCGCCAGACCAAGTTGGCCTCATGGCTTCGTGACTTATCAGCCTTGTGGCCTTGGGAAGTCACTGTCTTCGCTGAGCCTCGGTTGTCTCACCTATAAAATGGGCTTGATTACACTCTCATGGGGATTGTGGGGATTACAGAGCTAAGGAATAAACAGTCCTGTGGACAGTGGGGGCATGCTCTAGAAAGAATCCTCCATGCTGCTGCTGCTGCTGTTCCTGGCATTGAGGAAGGCGCCGAGCCAGGTCCCACACGATGTGGGTGCTGGGTGGAACTTGGGCATCCACCTCCATGGGGGTTGGTTCAGCAGGGTTGGCTACCCAGTCCGGTCCCACCAATAAGGTTACCAGGTCGTTGGGATGATACAGAGAGAATCAGGCTCCCCTGCCTCACCATAACCCCCCACCCCCACCTAACCAAATGCCAGGTGCCCCTGTTGCCCGAGTGGGGTACAACCTCAGCTTGTAAGACCGGCGGACATCTGTTCTCTCACTGCTTCGGGCGGTGGAGGGGGCTCCCCATGCGTGAAGAGAAAGGAGATCATCTCTCCTTTTCATGTCAGGCTGGAAGTGAGGAAATAGGTGCTGGACTGTCCACGTGTCGTCCTCCTTCCCCCTCCCCCGCCCCCCGTTGTGGAGGGGCAACAGTCTGCAGTCCAGTTGGTCACCTGACACCTCTTCTTGCCCAGGGCTGGGGCACTACAACCCCTCTCCTGCGTGGGCCTAGCAGGCAGACGGCAGCTGAGCAGGCTGGGACTGGTTGTTGTTAGATATCATCGTTGGTGGCAGCCCACAGCGACCCTGTGCACCCCAGAAGGGAACATTGTCTGGTCCTGCGCCAGCCTCACAATTGTTGCCCTGCCTGAGCCCCTCGTTGCAGCCAGTATCAATCCATCTAAAAAAAGAGAAACAAGAGGGTCTTCCTCTTTTTCACCACCCTTCTACTGCACTAAGCATGATGCTTACTGCAGGGTTCCTGGACTTGAAAGGGGGCTTGTTCTGGGACTTGTTCTGGCCTGGTGAACTAAGGTCGCTCTAGTTCGTAAGGCAGGATCTTAGATGGAAACTAGAGGAATTCCAGAGGACTCCGAAGCCTCTGCTGGACCTAGAGCGAGGACAGCACGCCTGCGCCCAAGGCCAGCTCTGGGCATAAGGTCATGCTAGCTATCCTGGGGCCGAGAGGCCTCTGGAGCTCTCTGATAGAAGATGCGATTAGAAGGGAATGTTCCTCACCTGGTTCCCTGCAATGACACCCCGCCCTCAGGAAGCCGGGGAAGTGGCTGTTCCTGGTTCCTTGGGTTTGGAAACCCCCACCCCCCACCCCTGGCTCTGCCTCCTGTGAGCTCTGGCCTGCCAGTCCCCAGCTTCTTGGCCCTGCCTACTTCACCCACTAGTAACCCTCAACGGCTCTGCTTTCCCAGGCCCAGTTCATAAGGTTCCCTCTACCGTGAAAACCTGCCCCCACCAACACTACCCTCTTCTCTCTCACTCATTCACAGGCATTCTCTGAAGCTCTCCTCGGAAACCAGCCCAGGGGACTCCTGCCTGCCGGCTGGTGGGCCACATCTCTAAGTCCATGTGCTAACTCTGGTGGGCACTCTTGGCGCTTGCTGTGTGAAATGTCTGTCTCCTCACCACTGTGACCTGCCCAAGCACAAGGGCAGCATCATTGCTGGGTCCTGATGCCCAGCATGGATGTGAATATGAGATGCTCAGCTGGAACCAGGTATGGCTTGGAGTGACTTTAGGAGACCAGCCTCCACTTGTGGGCCTGCGGGAGTGGGGGTAAGAGGGCTTCTGCCTTCAAATGTTGTCCCCACCCCAGGGGCTGCTTGTCCTCTACTGTCTTAGTTCTGAATTTTAGGTTCCCTCAGTAATGCTCACATGACCCTGCCCCCTTGCCACAGATCTAGTAAGGGCCATGGGACATGGTCGAGCTGAAAATATAAGCCTGCCAGCTGAGGGACTTGACCCAAGTGGGTCAACTGCATTAAGAGGGTTACAAGGTTTCAATGTGGCACCCTATAACAAGTCCTTCCCACACTGACCCACACTCCGCGGCTGGACTGAGCCAGGGTTCCCCTCCTTTCTGAGCTGTAATGGTCTCGCCTGGCATCAGGAGGGCAGCTCGAGGGTCTGAGGGTCTTACTGTCACTATGTGTGCAGCAATCCTGCACCCTTTGCCCTCATGCCCCCTGCCCAAGTCACCCACCCCTTGACAGGAGCCAACAAGGAGCTTGAGTGGCAGCGCCGCTGCCCTGATGGTGGTGATGGGCACTGAGTCAGGAACATCTGGCTGGGGGGGTACACCCTCGTTCTGATGACTGTTGCTCATCAGGAGCCAGGGCCAGGGAGGTGCAGGGCTGAGGCCTCTGGGGGCACAGAGTCAGCCATCAGGAGCCTGGGTAGATCAGCTGCTACCTACCCACCCTTGCTGCACCCAAGGCCAGGGATATCGCCATATGGATGGAGACCAGCATGGCCTCTCCACTGCCTTCCTCCAAAGGCAGCCTTATCCCCCAACCATCCAAGGGCCTGGGGGCTGGAATGCAGGAGGAATGGGGCTATGAAGCCTAGAGGCAGGCATCCTGCTGTAATCTCAGCTCCGCCATCACTAGCTGAGTGGGATCTTGATCAAGGGATGGCACTGGTCTATGTCACAGCTTCAAGCTCTGAAATGGGAGACCAGTAGCACATACTCTCTGAGTGTTACAAGGATTTGACGGTGCACAGATGAAGGAACCCTGGTGTTCCTGGGGTTAGGCTTTGGTGGTGGCTGACCTCCAAGTGCCCAGTTCTGATGCACCAGCTGCTCTTATGGGGGGGGGGGCAGATGAGGCTGTCTGCCCCTGCAGAAATGGGCAGTTTGGGAGGCACTATGGGGTTTTAATGACTTTAACGGACTTTCTGGCCCTGGGTTTGTTGTAGTTTTGGCTTTTGGAAACTATGACGTGATGAATAAATGTGTCCTTTGCCTTGTCCCAACATCTACGGGGGAGACCTGACACTGTTCCACAGTTAGAGTCTGTGTGACACTGGCAGCACCAGAAGGTGACCACCCCAACCCCTTCTCCGCTCCCCCATCCCCACCCCCCTGGGGCACAGGCCCCTCTCTGTCCCCTGCCTGCACCTCCAGATGGTCTTTCCAGGTCTCAAAGCTCCAGGAGCTCTTGCTGTATCCTCCTGGTATGGGGCAGCCCTGCTCCCTTAGGACCAAGTGTCGGGGACTTGGGGTCAGGTGTGGGATAGGAGGCAGGAGTGGCCACAAGACTAAGAGCAGGGACCAAGGATAGTTCCAAACTTTTCTCTTCAGAGAGACAGCCTGTGGACAAGAGTACTGGCAGCAAGGGTCTCTTCCTGGGCCAGGAGACTCAGGGGCAGCCCACTGTGTTGTGCTGTGCAGTCATGCTGGGTGTAGAGGGCTGCCACGGGGCAGATGGGGAGGTCTGGGCCACAGGAGGAAAGCAGGTACCTAAAGTGCTCCCCCAAATCCCAGCTCTGAGCTCAAACTGTGGAGAGAGAAGATTCAGGGGTGAACGCCCCCTCCCCATCAGACCCACCCACTTTTGTAAGGAGAATAGGAGGCAAATCATATAGGACAGCAAGCTGCCTGAGGTTCCGGAAGGCTCAGCTACTGCAGGCTGAGCAGGGAAAGCTCGGCACTGGCCTGGGTAGTTGTCGGGGACCCTGGGCTCCAAGCAGGCCACCTGGAAGTTCTCTCCTGCTGATACAAAAGGCACAGTTTTAAATACTGAAATCTTCCAGGCACCAGTTCTTTTGATAAAGATGCTTTCCAAAGAATAAACTTTTTTTTTCTTCCTGTGGGAATAGTCTCATCAGGTGAAGAGACCAGTGGGGGCGGTGGGGGAGGTAGGTGGTGTCTGTCTAGGTCAACGCTCTTTTTCTTTGCAGCCCAAGAGGCCTTCCAAATAATGGCCATCAAGGATCCGCTCATGGAGGAGCCTATGAACGTCATTCTGAACCGTTTGTTGTTGTTTTGTTTCCTGGGTGTCTACCGCCCAGGTGGCATGCGTCAGGGATCACAGAGGTGAGGCTTGGGTCCCAGCAGTCACTCGGGCCTGCTCCAACAGGGGCGGAGGGGGTGGTTCTGCTGGTGTGGGGCCTCTCTGGGAGGACCAAGCGCCGGAGGCGGGAGTGGCCTGGGCAATGCTGGCATTGCGCAGTCGGAGGAGTGGGGAGGTAGAGATCAGAGCTGCGAGCTTTCTAGCCCCCTCCTCAAACTCCCACATCCCATTTGCGCACCCTGGTGTGCGCTACTCGGTCGCTGGCCCTCAAATCGGGGCGGCCCTGAGAGCTGCGGCAAGGGCTAGGGAGGGGTAGGAAGCGCTCTGCGTCCGCCTGCCGGTGCCCTGCCAGCGGAGCAGGCGCGCGGCTGCCTGGCCACCTATGTGGGGCGCGACGCTGCGCCACCGCTCAGGCCTGGACTCAGCAGGACGGAGCCGACCGAGAGCAGGCTGTACGTCTCGCCCTGGCGAGGTCCAGAGGCGGTTCTGGCTCTGGCGGGCGTGTCTTCCCAGGCCTGGCCTCCTGGAGCGCGCCGAGCGTCCGCAGAGCCCTGGGCACCCCATTCGCCACCTGGCGGCGCCAGGGAAACTGCGGGGCCCCGCCGCCGCTGCCGCCGCCACTGCCATATGAGCTGTCCACAGCAGCACCGGGCGCGGCAGAGGTCATGCCAGGTCTGGCGGGGATCCGAGAACCCGGGAATCGGCCTCTAGGGAGGACTGTGGGCCTGGTGTGATAAGGCTACTGTGAATTTTGCCGGTCCCTGACATCCATGTCCTCCTGATCCTTGGTGGGCATGACCTCCAACAGCATGCCGACTGGGTACCCAAGGCCAGTCTAGAACAGGTCTTCAAAGGGCGACAGTCTGGTCCTTCCTCTTGCTAAATTTTGATTCAGTGTCTCTGGGGTGGAAAGGCAAATTCTCAGCAAAGGGATGACATGGAATGGATCCTTTTTGAAGCCCTGTTCTAGATTGATCCGCCCTTCCCCCACCCAATATCACTTTCATTCTGGGAAATGTCCCCCTCTCTCTCCTGCTGCAGTGACCAGAAGTGGCAGCTATATGGCTGGCCCAGCCACACCCAGAGCTGAGGTAGTGCCAGGAGGCTTTTAGGAGCGGATCAGCGGATCAGCGGATCAGCCTCCTGAGGGCCCACTGGAGGTCTCCCATTATTCAAGGTCTTGAGGGAGGCCCAAGTCCTGGCCTTCTGATCTCATCTGGGGAGACAAGCACATCCTGAAAACAACTGGCACAGAAGGTGGCCTGCCATCTGGAACCTTGGCAGGTGGGGATGGGCTCCAGTGTGAACCTTCAAGCCGTTGGGACATGCCAAGTGGTCAGGACTTGGAAAGAGAAAATTCCTGGTTGAAACTGGAGTGGAGGGGAAGAGAGTGAGGGGCCATGTGAGAGTGAGGGGCCAACCCCTGAGGCCCAGTAAGGTTGACTTCTTCAGTGGGAGAGAGGAAGGGCCAAGGGAGAGGTGAGGACTGAGGCAGGGAGAGGAAAACATAGTCCTGAGGGGCAAGTGTGCACTCGGGGAAGCAGGGGTCTGGGTTTCTTCAAGCAATTAGGTCATATACTACCTTTTTTTTTTTGAAAGCAAGAGGATGGGGCAGACCCATCAGGAAGGAGACAGGGCTCCTGCAGGAGCACTCCAGGGGAAGTCCAAATACCAAGATGAAAGGATGGGGGTGGGGAAGCAGCAGATGGTGCTAGGGCTCTAAGGAAGGGCTAGAAAGCTTCCTGGGAAGGAGGAAACAGGAGGCAGAAGCCATTCAGAACCCCCACCCTGATCCATTTTACTTGCTGTAGTTTTACTTCAAAGTAGTTGGGGAAATCCAACTTCTGGCTGTGTAGAGATGTGGCAAACCCAGAATGAAATTCCTAGGCCTCATTGCATCTTCCTGCCCAAATCTGCTGGGGACAGTCTCAGGATTTCTTGGATCTTGCCTGCTCTGTGTATGACTTTGAAACGTCACCTTTCCTGTAGGTGGAGACTGGAAGATCCATCCTATCTCATCTTAGTGACATGTCATCCCTCTTGGCTTCTGGAAAGATCTGCCGATGCCTGGAGCTGGGCTACTTCATAGTCCCATAGTAACCTTACAAGCTGACCTGGGGGGTGGGGGTGGGCGAGGGGGTGGAAGGGCAGGCTCTGATGGGGCCAGGGAGTCAGGCCAGGCAGACAGAGACTGAGGAGCCCATATACCCAAGCACTGGCGATGCCAGCACTTCCAAGGGGTCACTACCCCAGAAGATGAGCTGGGAGTGACAGGAGCCAGCTATTCAGGGCCAGCAACCACCAAGAGGGCTTTGGGAATGAGACAATGCCCCCAGCCCCGCCCCCACCTGTGACCTAGCAGTCAGGTAGAGCAGGCTATGAATAGCCATTAGGCATGGCATCCCCTGAGGCGGCAGGGTGGGAGGGAAAGCACTGTCATCCAGTCGTGATGAGGCTGGCAGCATATTCCACAGGAGAGGGCCAGCACTGACTAGGACCAGGTCGTGATATTTCCAGTTGCCTCATGTGCATGTGAAAGTTGGACACTGAATAATGAAGCCCGAGGAAGAAACGTTGCATTTGAATTTGATGCTGGTTAAGAATATTGAAAGTACCGTGGACTGTCAAAAGAACAAACAAATCTGTTTTGGAACAAGTACAGTCAGAAGGCTCCACAGAGGCAGGGATGGAGACACTTCATCTCACGTACTTTGTCAGATGAGACGGTCCCTGGGGAAGGACATCATGTATGGTAAAGTAGTGTGGCAGCGACAAAGAGGAAGGCCTTGCACAAGATGGACTGACAGAGGGACTATATCGATGGGCTCGAATATGAACCAATTGTGAGGATGGCACAGGACCAGATGGTGATTTGTTCTGTTGAACCTAGACCTCTTCCTTGGAACATGCCCTAGAGGGGAGCAAAATCTCCCTATCACCTTGCCCAACCACTCCTTTTCAACACGTCAATACAGCTGCCATTGTCTGAGCCCCCTTGTGTGCTGGGCACTCCGGTGGCAAGCATGTTAGGCCACAACCTCGTTCACTTCTCACGGTACCTTAGAGGCTCACCCTCCCGGCTGCCTGAATGACTCTGCTTCCCAAGGCCTGCCTGGCCCAGGGGGCTGGAGTCTCTTCCCTAAGCTGATACAGAGGACACAGCCCAGTCTTGGCGTCACTCATCATGTGGTGGCTCAGTAAATATTAATTAACTCTGAGGACAAGCTGCACTTTGACTCACCTCCAGCTAATTAAATAAACCTGCCGTGGGGATCAGCAGAGGGGACAAGGAGACAGCGGACTGGGCCGGGAAGCAATTGGGCTGAAGGAAAGTCAGACTGTTGCTCTCCAAGTAGAAGACCTACATCCTGGCCTGCTCTGGATCTCTCTGAGTTGTTAGACGCTAGGACCAGAGTGGTAGGGATGAGGAATAACCTACTCCTCAGAGAAAGTCCAGCTCCTGAGGACCGGGGAGGGTGCTGAGTGCCCACAACAGAATGAAGGTTCCGTAAGGAACCAAGGCACACAGCACTGCTCCCCCCAACCCAGACCAAACTCACTGCCATCAAGTCCCTGCTGACTCATAGCTATCCTACAGGAGAGGGTAGAGCTGCCCTTGTGTGTTCATGAGACTGTTTATAGGAGTAGAAAGCCTTCTCTTTCTCTCAAGAAGTAACTGGTGGTTTCGAACTGCTGACTTTGTGTTCAGCAACCCAATGTGTAACCATGACACCACCATTTCCCACAGCCCTACTCTATTCCTGTCCCCAAGGTATCATGTCCTGATGTTCCTGGCTCAGCTGTGGGAGGCTTGGGGTCCACAGGAAAGACTTGGTATAGAAAAGCCCCCGCTGCCTCTCCCCATGCCAACGAGGGGTGGCAGGGGCTTTGTTGGGCTCTGTTTCCTTTCCATTCCTTCCTGGCAGAAAGAAGCCAGACCATGGCCCCTCTTACCCTTTGGGAGACTGGAACCAGCCACCCAGCCTGGTTCCTTCTCCGTGAAAGGGGGACTCAGCAAGGCCGGCCTCACAAGATGGCTAGGAGGACTCACACAGAATGCCACCTGCTGACTACTCTGCCACCAAGGGTTCAGTAAGGAACAGCTATTATTATCATGCAGATCAGCTCTGGTTCATAATAGCCCCAGTCATGCCAATGCGGGCCAGTCTTAAAACACAGTCTGAGTAGCTACTATGATTGGGCCCCAACGTGTCACTTTGAAGGTGGTGATTTTCCTATGTGGATAAAAGGAAGCACGCTATCTCAAAGTCATGTTCTGAGCTAAGACCTGCTGCCATCAAGTCAAGTCACCCTGACTCACAGTGACCCTAAAGCACAGAGGAGTACCGCCTCCTGGGGCTGGCAGGGCTGGCTGCCACAGCTTCCTCCTGGGCTTGACACTTTTGACTCGCAGCTGAGCGCTTGACTACTGTAAGTAGAGGTGTATATAGTATACAGATAAAAGGAGAGAGGGGTGGAGCAAGCGAAGAGAAGTGTGGTTGCTGCTGAGAAAGGGGGTAAAGGCTGCAGCAGGATTTCCGTGCCGGGTCCCTTCCCCCTTGCCATACGAGAGGCTCCCGGTTGCCCATGGGTCCTCTCAGCCTTTAGAGCTCACCTCCCTTGTTCTGCTTTGTGCTGAGGCTCAGCGCAGGGAAAAGAAGTAAAGGCCGATTAGGGGAGCCTCTGAATCAGAGCAGGTGGCTCCCCACCTTGGCCTGTCCAAGGGGACGATGCACCTGCCACCATGGTGGGCCAGCAGGAGCCCTGCAGAGTCCCCTAGAGCTGCCAAGCGGGCACAAGACAAACATTTACACTCAACACACCAGAGCGACTCAAAGGTGGTTCTCAAGTGCTCAGACTTGCAAGCTTTGGAGAGGGCCCAGGTTTGGCTTCCTTGAACTCTCAAACAAATTCTTACGGGATGTTGCAATTACTTGTGACGATCCCCTTCCTTGCCTGGGACTTTGATTTCAGATTTAAACATGTGAAACTGGGTGGCTGGCAAGGCTTTGGGCAACTGAGGGTTGGGGGTGGGTGTGGTGGGGGGGACACAGCGGGGGTCGGGGAGGCAGCGACAGGCTGGCCAGGAAGAATTCTATGCAGGGCTCCAAACTGGTTCATGTTGGTTTTAACTCTTTGCTGAGTATTTGCATTTCCACCCCAGATATACTGAATCAAAACCTACAGTTCGGCAAGGTCCCTGGGTGACTCTTGTGTCAGGTGATGCATACACAGGAATCACCTGGGGATCTGTACTTGAAAACTGGTTTGAAGTCCTGAGTCGTTGCAGCAGGTTGCATTTGGAAGTGGAATCTCGAGGAATCTGACTCTGCGGCTCTATTTGTGTTACCAGAACTTTCCAGCCACGGTGGCAGATTTCCTGTCCCTAAAAATCTGTTCACTATGCTGCAGTGGCTCATTCTGTCCTTTGAAACACAACTGTCTAGGAATAATTTCCTGCAATAATGTTAAAGTAACTCTCGATCCCTGTGATGAATTCCTTACCCTGAAATTTCATCCCGTGGATGAGCAGCTAGGGAAGACTGATCAAGGCCATGTGGGCTATTTTAGTGGTAACTTGTGTTGACTTGGACCCAGAGGAGCCCGGGCCTGGAAACAGGAGGCGGCGATGTAAGGAAAATCAAGCGGATGTAGAAACATGAAATGGGAGTGGTTGGGCAAAGTGTGTCTGGGCATTGGGGTTTGGTGTCCTTTCTGGGTACCAATGTGTATAGGCAAACAGCCAGTGTCTTTTCTTGGATGGGATAAAGACAAGAAGACAAAGCTTTCTGCTCCTGTAAAGAGTTACCCACAGGGGCAGTTCTACCCTGTCTTAGGGTTGCTATAAATCGGAGTTGACTAGGATGGCCCTGAGTTTGGTGTTTGGTGTGGTTCCTTTGTTACTGTACTGGGCCTTCCAGCACTTTCCGTGTTCCGGGGGAGAAAGTAGAGACCTGGATCCTGCCTTGGGCTCCTGTTTCCTATTTCCCAGCAACTGAATAAACTTGAGTTTTGGCCCTTTATGATTTTACACTGACACCTAATGGATAGATACTGCTATTCCTGAAAGAGATTTGAGCTCAAGGGCGGGGACCCTACTCCTTTCCTGCCTCTTGAGACTGCTGCACATGACAGCGAGCAGAAATCAAAATGGCTGTGGAGTTCCTAGACACTGTGGACTTGAGGCCAGTGAGCAACAGCTCAGGCTGGCACCTGTTGACAACTCTAAGGTCATTAGCTCTTGTCTTTAATGTGGGTGGCCGGCATAGCTTTATCAACACTGCTAGTCTCTGCGTACCCTGCGTGCTCTCTGCTCCTCCCAAGATAGCATCTTGTCTGGACCAAACTTAGAAGTAACAAAGAACAAGGTTATGGGAGAGGAGAAAGTCAGAATTGGTCTGTGTTGGATCGAATGAGACCAACTGGCTCCTCAAGGAAGTTTCAACTAGAGGAAATATTTAGGCTATCCCATGATAGGGTCTCTAAGTGTTGAGATCTACTCTGAGTCGTGTGGCAGGGCCAAGGGCAAAGGCTTTTTTGTTTTGTTTTTAAAACTCTCGATGAGATGTTTTGGAATTCCCGAGGGAGCAAAATAAGGGGGAAATACTCCTTAGAAGTGAAGACGGTGAGACTTCATTGCATGTACTTTGGGCACATTATCCAGAAAGATCAATCCCTGGAAAAGGACATCATGCTGGTGAAGCAGAGGGTCAGTGAGAGGGAGGAAGACTGTCCCTGAGATGGATGGCACAGCGGCTGTAACTCTGGGCCCACACAGAGTCACTGTGAGGAGGGTGCAGGAGAGGGCAGTGTTCTATTCCGTTGTGCCTGGGGTCCCTGAGTCAGACCGACTTGCAGGCCCCAAATAACAGCAACATGAAAATGAGACATGAAAGCCCAGAGAGAAGAGAGATGGGGAAATCCTCCCCGCCACTCCCAGTGCTGTTTCGTAGTGGTGGGGAAGGGGGAGTGTTAAAGCTCAGAATCCCTGGACAAAAACAAATGTTCAATGGTCTAAAGTACTGTTTGAAATGAGGGAAGGATTCTAGGATGGGAGGGTGTAGAATACGAAGTTCTGGTGAGTCAGGGCAGGAATGTCTCTCCTGGAGGCATTTAAGAACATAGCTGTGACATGCTGTTTCTCAGGATTATAATGCTATCTCCTCCAACTCAATCTGTACAGTTGGTAAAATGCTAACACAAATACAAACAAGGCTTTCTCCATGAAACTTGACAAGCTAGAAAGATAAATCTCGGAATTCCTGAGTAAAGGTAAATGTTCAACTATTTGACCCATTGTCTGAGTGCGAGGAGGGCGTGAGTATGCTAGGATTGCAGGGTGTGGTGGCTCCTCAGGGCACCAGTCTAGGAAAGGTGAAAGACAGCAGCATCCTGAGGAAAGGGAATGTCTCCTTTGGAAGCATTTAAGAACACAGTTGAGAAACTCTGTCTCGTGAAGGAGGAGAAAAATTGCAAGGACAACAAAACAATTTGGAGAAAGGAGAAAAAGCAAAGGAGAAAAAATTACCATACCAAAATATATCCCAAAGCTACAACAACTAAAAGGGTGTGGTCCTGGTACATATATATACAAATAGGTCAGTATAACAGAAGATCAGGAAATAATCCATGTATTTACAAGAGTTTGGTATATGATAAGAGTAGTATTTAAATAAACCATTGGAAAGAGGATGGCCTACAATAAATTGTGGGAAGTATGCAAAATACTATTTATGAAAATAATTTCCAGATGGCCTAGAGAATTAACAAACATAACTCTAAAAGAAATACAAAAAAATACAGGAGAATATATTTATTATCTGGAGATAGGAAGGCTTTCTTAAAAACACACAAAGTCATAAAGGATAGAGTTGATAATAAATACTGGAAGGTTCATTGCCCTAAGAGCCTTACATTAAAGAAGCAACTCAAGACATAGTTATTAGGAAAAAGCTCAAAAAATGACTTAAATGGAGCATGGTACAGGGGAAGAGATGAAGCAAGATGGAAGAGAACACAATCCTGCTGGGCCCTGGGTGAGGAGTGGGAAGAAGTGCTGCCTCTCAGTCATGGGGCCTCCAACCCTGATGCCCTTCTTTCCCAGAGTAGAAGGGTGCAGGAGCTCCTCCCCAGGTCTCACTCTCCCAGGAGAGGGAGTTGGTGAAAACTTGTAGAGAAAAAAGTAGCCCTGGGTGGGCTTTAGTCACCTCCATGAAACCTCTCAGCCCTAAGGGCATCAGGGCAGTCTGGGGATGATGACTCCTGCCTAGACCCCACTCAGTATTAATGATGGTCATACCCATGTTCCAGGCTGAGCTGGGTGGCCCGGCATGGCCTCGGGGCTCTAAGTCAGAAGGCCATGCAGAGACCAGGCGGTTGCATTTCTGCAGAACTCTCTAATTCAAGGCCCACGAGAGAAGTGAAACCTGTGTCCCATGGAGCTGTCTTTAGCCACTTCACCCTGTGGCGGTGAGCCCTGTGGGCCACTGTGCTCAGCTATGCTCAGCCCACATTTCTTTCTTGTGAGTTCAGAGGGCATTTTGCCTGATTTGGATAGGATGACAGTCCCCTCCAAGTCCTGGGAAATCTCTGGCATTCTGATGCCACCCAGTAAGCTGGGTTGCGCACTTGGACCTGGGCTTTGCGAGGAAGGGGAAAGCTCCGCAAAGGAGGGAGATGCAGTCTTCGAATGTGAACAGAAGCTACAGCAAGAAGTTATGAATATCCAGAAGAGCAGAAAACAGTACTAGGACTGGCCTGAATTGAGGGGTAGCTTCCATGCTGCAATCACATTGCAAGCAGCATCAAACAATTTAGCAGGGCTCAAGCTCGTGTTCAGCGAGCTAGCTCATTTGAAAGGTGGGGAATAGGGAGTAAAATAAGCAAGATCAAGGTAATGACCTCTCATGAAAGGAGGTTAAATAGGAGTCTTTGGCTCCAAGGAAACTCATGCTTGGCTTCAGTGTTTTCAAAAATAAGAGAAAAAACTCCTTTATATTAATGTACAAACAATGACTGAGTACTAACTCTCTACAGTCATTTAAACAAGGGCACCATAAAGAGATCCCCCAGCACCCACTGTAACTACCACCAACACTAGAGAAGTCTCTGGCTCTGCCTCTTAACTCCGAGATGACACCAGACCAATCTACCCATCTGGCACAAAATATAGCAAACACATTTCAGAGAAAATAAGGGAGATTTAGCTAGCTCACTTTTCAACTTCTCCACTGGATATGGCAGACTCCCACCAACACAGGTCCAATAGGGAGAGTAGCTGTCCTCTTTCATGCCTAAGCACCACCCAGTCCCTTCTCACTAACTGTTCTGGTGAGCACTCAGCCTGAAGGATGCAGTCTCTTAGAGACCCCCTGGAGGAGGGTTTGTCTCCACTCTCAGATCAGGATCAGTGATTCCGAACCTATTCTGGCCATGATCTCGCCTGCGTTTTTTGACAAAAGCTTCGGATCTTCTTCCCAGGAAAATGCACATGTAAGCACATGGGTATAATGTTGCATAAAATGTCAGGAGCTCTATAGACTCCCCAAAGCCCCAGCCCAGAGAATTTCTGCCAAAGGAAAGTCACTTTAAAAAAAATTCTTTTTTACGGAAGGGCCATTCCCCAGAGCTGATTAACTGCTATCTTAGATGTCCAACAGGTGAATTAATATTCAGCATTGACCTCTAGTCATCCCCTGTCCTTGGCAGATGGCAGTGTCTCTGCTGTTGCCTGTGGGCAGAAGGGAGCAGAGCCTCTAGACCAAGACCACATTTTGTTTTTCAGAGGAGTGCTCTCCCCCACCCCTACCGGGTCTCAGGCACTCCAGGCTTAGGACACAGACACCAAGAGAAAAATGAATGTGGTTCAGTATTCAGCTAGACCTGTGAAGAGAGAGCCACACCCTAGGTCTTTCTTGGGTTAGCAGCAGAAAGGCATGAGGACAGGCCCAAAGCTGAAATGGAAGCAGGAGAGGATGTCCCCGCCCCACCCCTTCCAGCTACATGCAGCCTAGCTGGCCACTCTAGAGACCACTGCTCTTTGCATGGCCTCTCTACCTGGAATGCAGAGGCTGCTGCAGGCAGTGCCTTACATTCCACACCAGTGAGGGCAAGGAGGATGCCAGCAGCTGCTGAACATTACTCTGTGCCAAACACTGAGCTATAGGTCCTTGGCATAAGCGGTTTCATTTCACATCCCAATAATTGAATGAGGTGGGTTCTCTTGTTATCCCGCTTACAGATGAGGAAATTGAGATGCATAGAGAGGTGAAGGCGTGTTGCTTACAGTCATAGAAGTAGTATCAGAGCCTGGATTTGTACCAAAGTCTGATTTCAAACCAAATACCTTTCACCTCCACCCCCATGTTATCTTCCCAAAAGACTGGGCTTTGGAGTCTGCCCATCTGATGGGATTATCACCAGAGCACTGTCTAGTCTCCAAGTCCTTGCCTCCTGGTCACCAACTGGTATTTGCTATGCAGCAGCCTGGCTCTCACTGATGACTTATTTTACGTCGTTGGTTGGAGATCCTTAAGTTCTATACCCTGTCTTTGTATGACTTTGCCATTTGAATCCATACTTCATTTCTATAAGTTCATCCTGGATCCTAAACTTATTTTAAAGCCAGCTAAGCCTAGGAGCCTCATGTTTGCACCTCCTCATCATTATCAAGGAAGAAGACATTCGTCTATTTCATCCCTAGAAAACTGTTGGGGAGGGTCAAGTTGTCACCACTCCTGTTTTTAAAAACTAGAAGGTAGGGTGCCGAAGAACAGGGGATGGAGAAGCCAGGAGTTGGTGCTGGTGCTCTTTGAAGGCCAGTCTTCGTTAATTGCTTCCTACTCCTCAGTATTTAGAAACAGGGTCTATCATCTCTCAAACAGCTAATCTCTTCTACCAAGAGAGAAGCCCAGAAGAATGCAGCCTACCATATGCTCAAATGGCCAAGGTGCCCCAATGGCATGCCAAGTGGCTGAGGACCAACAATGGTGCTTTGGAGGCAAATGGGAACAGCGTGGGCATCCAGCTACCTGCCGAGTGCAGGGCTACTGTCCTTGCCCAGGGCTTCATCTGGAGCTGAAATAGCCATAGGAGCCACTGGACACCATTCAGAAGTTGGAAGGAAGTACAGGAAGCTAAGCAGTGTTGGCAGTATGCACAGAAATCATCCCAACTTCAAGGTTCCTGGAGTACTGGGCTATCTGTAGCCCAGAGGTGACTTAAAAAACAGATTGGTAGTACCTGTATTCAAGATGAATGGATATGAGAAAAAGATGAACAATCCAACCAAAAATGGGTAGAGGGCATGAACTTTACCAAAGAAGACATTCAGGAGGCCAACAAACATATGAAGAAATGCTTATGATCATTAGCTATTTGAAAGCTGCAAATCAAAACAACAATAAGAAATCATTTCACCCCAGCAATAATAGCAAAGTTTAAAACAAATCCTAGCAATGGCATGGAGAGACAGGGATCCTCATACACAGCAGGTGAGACTGTGAAATGGTGCAACCACTGTGGAAAACAGCATGATGCTACCTTAAAATAGAAATGTCATAAAATCAAGCAGTCTCTCCTACTTGGTCTTTGCCCTAGAGAAGTAAGAGCCGCAGCACCAATAGGTGATTTTATATATATATATGTCAACACAGACTTCCAAAAACTGTCTGGACTCTATTGAGCCCAGTAATTTACCACTAAATGTTTTTACTGAGTGTCTGCTGTGTGCGACACTCGTCTAGGTACTGGAGATGCCATAGTGAGTATTGCTCTCACCATGTCAGAATTTCAATGAGAGAATTTTGGACAGTAAGAAACACTAGGACCAGAAGCACTGAAACAGAATGAGGAAGACTGCGTGGAAGGGAGCACTTCATTCTGGTTGTCAGGGGTCGTCTCTTTGAGGAAAGAACATGATCACAAAGGTCAGAGTCTAGGGGAAGTGTGTTCCAGACTGAGGGAAGATGGCAATGGGCTTGGCTCATACATTGAGCGGTATAGCTTTAGCTTGGGAAAAAGGAACAAGGGGTGAGTGGAAAGAGAGAAGGCTAGAAGAGAGTTAGGTAGGGGCCAGTTTACCATTTTTAGTCTAAGTGTAATGGGAAGCAAAGAAGTGACATCATCCAATTAGCACTTTTTCAAAGATCACTGGGCTGCTATGTGGAGAATGGATTGCAATGGGCACAGAGGACAACAGGGAGACTAGTGAGGAGGTCGTTAGGTGAGAAAATGGGTGACCAAATCATTTGTCATCCAAAGCAGGATACTTGTGAAGTAAATAAAGAGAAGAGCTACAAACACAAGCAGGGACAACAGACATAACTAAGACTATAATCCAAAGCGAAGCATATAGGCATTCTGGACAAGGAGGGATGGCCAAGGACATCACTCCTGAGAACTTGCTAGAAATATAATTGTCAGACCCTTCACTCCGGACCTACTGAATCAGAAATCTCTAGGGATGGGTCCGATAGTTTGTTTGAACTTACCCTTCAGGTGATTCTGTTGAGGGCCAAAGTTGGGGGACCACTGAGCTAGAGTGACAGTCGTGGAGAATGTGGGTTGTGGCCAGAGACTGACTATATTTTGGACGTGGGGGTGCAGAACACTAAAGTCTGGAGAGTTCTTTGTGTCTTCAGTAACTTGAGTATGACGGGGCTTTGTTGGAATGGGCAGAACTCAGGTGATGGGGGGATGTGGCTGCTGTTGGGTGCCATGGTGTCAGCTCTGACTCAGCTAGAACAGAATAAACACTGCCTGGTCCTTCGTCATCCTCACCATTTTTATTACGTTTATGTCCAGTGTCCCAGGCACTGGGTTAATCCATCTTGCTGAGGACCTTCTTCTTCTTTACCCAGCATGATGAGGGGGCTGGATATGGAGGAATGGAAAATTAAACATCTGCTTCAGATGTGTGAAGTGCAGAGACAGCCTCAGCTACTGCAGCTTTATCCGTCGGAGGAAGACAGCCACAGAGTGGTCCAAGCTCTGTAGCTCCAGGCACCGAGTTCTCAGAGTCAGCCTCCTTTTTAAGAGGCCCCGAACTTCAACGAGGTTGCTCTGAGAATCAGTCCAAGTCATGGCTCAAGAACGACGATGGAGAGAAGGCTGAGAGCTGCATCTCAAGCCAAGTAATTGGCTGCTTAGGGGGAAAAGCTCAAGAAGGAATAAGCCAGAGCACTTTTAGCTGGGTAGTAAGAGCCTGGACCTTGTCAGGCATGTTCTCTTGGAGACCCAAACTCTCCAGTGACAAAGTTCTAGCTGCAATCAATATGCCCCTACCAGAACTGTAGCAGGAAGTTGTTTTTTAGTAGTTTTGCTCTGACACAGAGCGCCCAGCTCATGGAGAAGGAATCACTTTTCTATTTGGAGGGAATTGGTCCCAGACTCCTGGCCCCGTGCCCCATGCCTGAGCATTTGTTTTCTGTTTAGAGTCCACAGGCTATTGTTGAGCACATACGGAGAGCAGCATACTCTTACCCCTCTGCTGGCTGAGGGTGAGTGGGGCTGTAGACACCCTCAGTGACAGAAGGCAGTACACGGATGAAAGAACAAACAGGGCAGTATGTGACCAATACATCTTGTGGTGGCACAGAAAGCAAAGAGGAATGGCTAAGCTGAAACTTCACAGCAGTGATTATGGACTTTATAGGCGTTGTGAAGTGGGTGAGAGGGCTACAAGCTTTCATCAGATCCTCAAGCCTTAGACTCCAGAAGATATAAAGAACCTTAGCTTTCAGTGCGGTGGTCCTCAAGTTTCGGTCTCCATCTGAATCACCTGACTGGCTTGTTGGGCCAGCGGTCATTGGCCCCACTCTGAGGCTCTGATTCAGTAGGTGTGGAATGGACTTCTAACAAGTTTCCAAAGGAGGTGCTGTCAGTCCAGGGACCTTACATTGAGAATCACTGCATCAGCGGATCTAAAAACATGAGGGGTACAAGTTATGATCTTCCTTTTTTCAGAAAGAGTTCTAACAGATGCTACAGCCCTCTAAGCCACCCCTAAATCCCAAAGGATTTTATTTTTGGAAGAGTGACAGACCCCAAGCCTCCTCTTGGAGGTCAGGAAGCATCTGGAACACAGCATTTTAGAAGGCGCAGGGCAGTGCCTTCATTCCCTTAAAAGCCTAAGTAAAACTGAGCTGGGAACTGCAGGGCCGGCAGACCCAATTATGGGACCAATTGTTGATTGGTAGTGAGGTTCTGGGAATCTGGGCGAACCCCGACCCTCTTCTGGAGGCTGCCTCTTGATTCCTATTTAGCCAGATAGGAAGAAAGGGTGTCACTGGAGGAAGAATCTGGGAAGGAGAAGACAGAATTCAAGAGCTTCATTCACAGAGCCCTTTGATTAGGTTATTGTGGTAAGGGTGGAAGAGGGAAGAATAATACTCGGGGCTGTGCTTACTTTAAGCAAGAGCAGCAGAAAGAGGCCTGGAAGGGCCATTGCCAACTTCCTTCAGACCTGCTCTGAGTAAGTCATTCCCCCAAGAAAGGGGAGGGGAGGGGAGGGATGAAATGTGGATTCATTCATGAATCAGCCCCCAGAAGAGGAAGTGTGGTTTCTATGTTATGCAGAGGAACCCTCCTTTGCTACAGGGAATACGGTTTTGTTATACAGCTAGATGAGAGGGGGCTGAAAAAAGTTTGTGTGAAAATTACATGATTTTTAAAGTTTCATATCCCCAAGGGCTCTTTGAAGCCCCCTTTATACATCCCAAGGAGAGGCAACATCAAAGTTGAGAAGCCCTACAAATTAGGGGACAATGAGCTAGTCTTATAGGGACTATAACACACTAGCATAACTTGAGATGATGAATGAGCTTTGACATCAGCCTGCTTGGACTCAGAATTCTGTGTGACCTTGGGCATATGAATCTTTCTTTGCCTTATTTCCTGATTCATAAAATGGGGACAGTAATAGTACCTACCCTCATGGGGTTGTAATAATGAAATGAAATAACCTAGGTAAAATGCTTAGCTTTTTGCTTTGCATATTTAAACCAGTCCATGTTAGTTCTATTACACAAGCACCATGCTCTTTTAAGAATGATCTCTATGCAGTTTAAGTGACAACTCAGAAGACTAGATAGAAACTTGAAGGGGCCATGAGTTAATACTAATGACAGGCGGGAACAACTCCGCATAGATGAGAATGGGACCACAACTCCATGAATGTACTCCGTGTCACTATACTGTACATGTAGAAATGGCTGAATTGCTGTTTGCTTGGCTGTGTGTATTCACAAAAGAAAAGAAAGTAGTGGGCTTGAAAAATTTAGGATAGTGGCAGTCCAAGCCTACCTGAGGCCACTACCAGAGACAGAAGGCAGAGCGAGGCTAGGGCTGCTGCCAATCTCTAGGGAGCTTGACAGAGAAACTTGACTCTCCTGGCAAGGCCGGGGTGTGAGCTGGGCAGGCAGCACCAGGATGCCTAGAATGGTAGGGTTAATCCTAATGGCTGTCAGGTGAGGGTATCTTTCCTTTTTAATGTTGCAACACCCTAGCTAAATGCCAAATGTACTGGTTTGAACAAACCAAAGCGAATGAAAATGAACTTTGGTAGGATAATTAGAACGGGAGGGGAACGAGGCTCCTCTTTCTAAAAGTTCCAAATGTGCAGGGGTTGGGGGTGGATGGTGAAGTGAGAAGAATGGAGGGGCACGCTGGCTCTGAGGTTGGCTTGTCGTCAAACACTGAAAAGGTGTTAAGACCTCTCTCTCTCCTCTGATCCTGAATAAACAGAACCTTTTCCAAAACCTACTACGTGAAATAAAAAAACCTATCTGTTTAGAAAAAAAAAAGTCACTGGATAAGAAAGGGATTTCTAAAAGCCATGCCAAAGAGCAACAGCACATCATAGACTACACAGTTAAATAAAAGTTAGCATCCACTGGAGGTGGAAATGGGAAGAGATTGCCAATTATATTGCTTTGAGAAGGAAAGAAGTAAAACTTACCAATTTTGTTTGTGCATGTCGGACCCCTTTCTTGACTTTTTCTTTGGCTTGGAACTCAGACATTGCCAAGTCTGGGATGTTCCTCCCACAGTCCTGTAGCACGGGGCATATTTAATCATGGTCCTATTTAGTATGGTGTTGAAGCTTTAAAATACTAAGGCAGCGGTTCTCAACCTGTGGGTCGCAATCCCTGGGGTCGAACGACCTTTTCGAAGGGGTCACCCAATTCATAACAGTAGCAAAATGACAGTTATGAAGTAGAAACAAAAATAATTTTATGGTTGGGGGGGTCACCACCACATGAGGAACTGTATGAAAGGGTCGGGACATTAGGAAGGTTGAGCACCACTGTTCTAAGGCCACAGGACAGCTAATAGGCCTGGCTCCTGGCTTTTTGACCCATCAGTGCTACTTGTCTGGGAGTGAATCATGGGTACTTTTATGGGTAGAGTTTTCTACACCTCTCAGACAGGTTCCCTGGGGGTTACGTGACTCCACCTTGAGGAGAAGAGAGTCTGATCTCTTCAGGAAGTGCCCATCTGCCCTGTGTGGCCCAACCCAAATCAAAGGCACTGCAAAGTTAGGTAAAAACTGGAGTATTGTAGGCGCCCACCAACCTCTCCCCAAACTCTATAAAGTTTCATAACGAAAAGTGCACATTTTTATGAGTTGGTGATTCTCGGACATGGAAGCTACTTCAATTCAAGGCTGTTGCTCTCTATAAATGGGGGCTGACCATCTTGACAAGGGGAAAAAAAAAAAAAAAGAAAACCTTGGGTTCCACAGCCTGAAACTGTGATCCCATGAATTTGAGATATTTCTATGGCTATGCATCAATATTTAGAATCATTGTCATAGGCTTTTAAGGACCTTGGTGATACGTGTTTAAAGTGCTCACCTGCTAACTGAAAAGCCACCACAGAAAGCGATATCAACTTGCTTCCACAAGGATTTACAACCTTGGTAAACCCCCTAGGGTAATTCTACTTTGTCCTATAAATTTGCTAAGATCCAAAATCTCCTCAATGAGAGTGAGTTTGGTTGATGTACACACAGTCTTAAACATTAAGGGCTGCTATTTTTTTCTATAGTATGATTTTTTTGTTGTTGCCAGCAACCTTAGAGAACGTTCTAAGCTTTCCTAAGATTCAGCCTGAAGGTAAATGAAAGTGTTAAAAACAAAGGTTAAATGAAAGGAGAAAGTCACAACTATAGGGTGGCAAAAAATACATGGGAAAATTCCATTATCTTTTCATTCCATTTCCCCCATCACAAACTTTTTGAAGCCTCCTTGTATGTAACTTCAAACTCCACTTCCAAAGGTTGAGGGAAATCCCATACACCTGAGGCCCAGAGTGATTTTTGAGCTCGAGGCCCATACTGGGATGATTCTCTCTGGCCAGACAGTATAGTCTTCTATGAGACAGGCCCATTAAAATGCTCCTGAAGGCTCTTTTTTTACCCCCCATTTATTTTAAAAATAATTTTATTGGGGGCTCATACGCTTATCATAATCCATACATACATAATTGTATAAGCTTATTTGTACATTTATTGCCCTCATCATTCTCAAAACACCTGCTCTCCACGTAAGCTGCTGACATCAGCTCCTCATTTCCCCCCCTCCTTCCCCTCCCTCATGGACCCTTGATAATTTATAAATTATTATTTTGTCATATCTTGCACTGTCCGACATCTCCCTTCACCCACTTTTCTATTGTCTGTTCCCCAGGGAGGGGGTTATATGTAGATCTCTGTAATCGGTTCCCCATCTCTACCCCACCCTCCCAGTATCGCCACTCTCACCACTGGTCCTGAAGGGATCATCCGTTCTGGATTCCCAGTGTTTCCAGTTCCTATCTGTACCAGTGTACATCCTCCAGTCCAGCCAGATTTGTAAGGTAGAAAAGGGATCATGATAGTGCGGGGGAGGGGGGGGAAGAGGGGAGGAAGGATTTAAGAACTTGCTACTTGGCACCCTGACTAGCTCGTCTCCTCCCCATGACCCTTTAGTAAGGGGACATCCAGTTGTGAAGGCTCACTCTTGCGTCCTGTTTTTATTGATAACTTCACTCCCTGTTGGCCATCCCACTCACTAGAAAAAATCATTTTGAAGCGGAGCTCATTGAAAAGCAATACCTTTATTTTCTGCAGATGATTCTCTTTATCTTCTGTCATGGACTCTTTTGGGAGTAGTACTCCTCCCACTATCCTAAACCAATTTAAACTTTAAAAGGACAGAAAACAAAGCGGGGCAAAAGAACTCCTTCCATGGGAAAGGACTATGATGTATGGGGGAGAGTTGGTGGTCCCCTTTGACATGATGACAAACATGTTAATTGGTAAACAGTCAGAATTGTTTTATAAATTGACCCAGGAAGTCAGATGGGGAGGCCATCATATAAAATCCTAACGAATAAAGAAATCGGTTTTAAAATGGAAAATATTTAGAGCTTTCCAAGGTGAGAGCATACAGTTAATCCTTGCAGCCATTTTCTGATCATAGGAAACAGGCAAGTATACCTGATACTGAGCCCTAAAAATAATTTTCCCACCTATTAAAAATAATACATATCCAAGAACAAACAGACCCCCAAAGGCACTGAAACAAAAGACTAATCTGTATATATAGTCACATGAAAAATAAACATCTTTATTTTTTGCCTACTTTATTTCATTTTTTCAAATAAAATTTAAATCTGTACAAAGTATACTGTTACAGTATATATTTTGTAAGAATCAATGCCTAAAAGAATCACAATACTTCAATAAGCAGTACAGCAGACCTCGCTAGTTTCAGCTTTGATATTGAACAAACTCAAGCCGGCTGATGCACAACACATTTGCTTGGTTTCCACATGGTGAGTTCCCAGCACTGAGATGGGAGAACATGACAGCAAGTATGGTTATATTACAGCCCGACACACTGCGCTTCTTCATGTGATAATAACTGCACATATTTAATACAGAATGCTCAAATTTACTTTTTAAATTGCATTTGCTTACTTCTTAGTTGGCAAAATTCAGCATTCTCAATGGGGTCCCCAAACAGTGCAAATTAATGATATTCTACTGTATATTGGCACATCTCCAATAAGGATTAACTTATAAACTCAAAGAATATCAACAATTTTGTCCTAAATTTTAACCAATGTACATCTGGTCCATTTAACCAAAGTCATTTTGGAAAGATATTAAAGAACAATTCAATTTTCGAAAGGATATTTTTGACCATTCTTTAGAGAAGATAAATTTTTAAATTGTCATTAAAATGTTTGACTATAAAAATTTTACAAACTTGATTAGAAATTTCAAGATTATGATTCACAGCAGACAAATACAAACTGTTTATGTTCCAACAATACCTACTTTTAGATTTTCAAATAGAGCACAACCATGTCAGCTGTGTTAACTAAACTTCTGAACAGTGTACTAAATTTATAAGTGGTGCTGGGTCTAGCAAGTGTAAATACACAGTATATTTCAATGAAAAGAATTGTCTTCTTTATACTTTATTTGTTTTCCCATAAGGAAACATTAATGTTTACATTCTTTAATAAAGTTAATCTTACATCAGAATATAACTTAATACTGTCAGCAACAGGGACCACACACAGTAAATAAGAAGCACATTTAAAATAAGTCTGAATTCACATAGATTAACATTTGTTGGTTAATAAAATATTGACAGTATTACAATCTTACAATATTTACAGTAAGAAAAATCTAGAGTAATATATACCTTTCACAGCAGGATTCCTTATTTTATTTATTTTTCTTCCAGTTTGGGATTGTGTTTACATGAAAAGCTCAAAATAAAGCAACTCTGTAATATAATCTTAAAATAATGGCTACTAGAGGGAAAATCTGCCACAACCATTGAAAATAATGGTGACTTCTCACGGAGTCTGTGCATCTGAGGACCCAGTTAACTAACCAAAGTCTTGCTCAAACCAGCCTCAGTTACCCAGAATAAAGCTGCAGAACTCCGGCCTTCCCTGACTGCTGAAATCCCAACAGATTTTCTCAAAATGTCATAAGAAAAGAGGGAAAATAGGTTTCAGCTCACACCTCATGGCTGGAAGCCTCCAGCCAATACAGCGCCCATTCCCCAACTTACGTTAAAAGAGGACCATTTTCACCCATCAAACAGTCACAAGAGTCCACTTTCCAAGTAGTGTGCTTTGACACTGAGCTCACTCATTGCTCAACTCTTGTGCATTCGGGTTAGGCATGAACTTGGCCTGTATAACACACACCAGCATCTCAGGGACTTGGGACCGGGGCAAAGAGACAAACTAATGCAGTTTGCACTGAGATCAACAGGAAAAACGGGAAGTGACGCACGTTTCCAATTAGAATGGCAATAAGACCCACATCCCTAAACTGGAATTTGGCTAGGGCATCAGAGTTAGCACCCCCTCTCTGAATACCACAGCAATTGGGATGTACACTCTGGGGCTTCCTCCAAGAGAGTAACACCACGTGGGACATTAGTTTAATGATGACTCCCAAGCAAGCAGATACAATTCTTGAATCTAGGGCTGTCTACAGCACCTGAGGTCACTTCATTCAAGCTGTGTGACCCGACCCAACACTGCTTACTTAAAGAGAACTGATGGGCACAGAGTACTCGGATACGGCTGCTGGCTACTTTGGACTCTAGATCTCACAGGTAATCAACAGGTATCTGGGATTGAATTAGCAAACTGTACCATTTCTCCTTAAACAGACACTGTCAGGTTTGAAATCATGTCAAGCATGAATCTTCACTGTCAGGTCAGAAATTGAAGTGGGAGTCTTCCCACATCAGCCAAGGTTCTTTTATCAAACCTTAGAGGAGTTGGACAGTTTTTCATGTTGCAAGTGGGTGATTAGTTTACTTGTTTCAGTCAAACTGGATTGGCATACCAGACTGATCTATTTAGTTAGCTTTTGTTTTGTTTGATTCTTACGTATGTGCAAACCCAAAGCAGTTGTGTTTGGGCTAAATACACTGACAGAGAATATTCAAACAACAAAAGTTTTAGCAAACTTCTGTGGCATTTTCTTTTTGGAAGTCAATGCAAGATCTAAAGGTATTTCTACCCAACGAGTCTGTTAAAGTGTTTAAGGTTACTTCTGTTTTGGCCCTATACAGAATGCTATGACTTCTACATAGGTCTGAATGCTGCACCATGTAGATTCCTTCTGTATATCTAAAAATATATACTTTTCAGTAGTTCAATACATGGTTAATCTTCCTACAGAGGAAGATCTTTGTAATCACATGTTGTAAAGTAGAAAAAACATCTCCTTTCTAAAAAAGGAAATATACTTTCCTATTGTACACTTTTGAATAAGCCCAAAGACATGCACCAAAAATCATTAAAACTAATACATGCACTAAAATGGTGTAGAGTTAGACTTAAAGTGCTGCTCCTCAATTTTTAAATTTGGAAAAGACATTTGGTGAGTTACTGATTCAAAGATTCCCCACCCCCACCCCACCCATGATGTTAAGAAATTAAAGTAAAAATGTATGCATAAATCTTTAAACTATTCTTTACATGGGGGAATGAACAGATGAACGACCCTATTAATAAACTGGGTTCCCAGTTTTAAATAAAACCAATAACTACTGGTAAAATGTTTTCAAAGATAAAACACTCAAAACAAGTATTACTAGTAAATAATATTCTACATAGAGAATAATTTACTTTGGTTTTATGCACCTTCTCAAAAATAATACTGGTGTCCCACATGTCACCAAACTGATGTGTTCCAGCAAAACTGTAAGGCAAATCTTTTTTCCTAGTGACATCTTGTTTTCCAATAGCAAAACTAAAATATTTTGGTGAGGAAGGGGTTAAGATAATGGCTAACCCCTTGGCATCCTGAGCATTGTGGTTTATCAAACTCTACCCTGCTAGAAGCTGTCAGGCACCCTGACCCCTGCCTCGAACCATAGGAATGGCTCCCATGTTTAGAGATGCCTTGACTCCTGATAAATAGCTCTCAGAACTTTGCTTCTTTTTCTTCTGTCTGGCTGTTATCAAGTCTAATAAAGCTGGTTGCAATGTCACATTTTGCTAGTAGGGGCCACCATCTAACAATTATTCCAATCTGCCATGTTTTTAGCCAATAGTTAGTTTTGAATTGTCTCAATTAGTTGCATTAAACTTTCCTCTACAGAGTTGGGTTTCAGAAGATGTGTGATACCCCTGAAATTGTATGCAAAATTATCTATGTATATGCATTTTTTCTGGGGAGAGGGTCCATCACTTTCATTAGATTATTAAAAGATTCTGTAAACCTTCCCACAAAAGGAAGGGCTACAGGGACTTAAAGGGATACCCGTAATTCATTTTATAATGGGACTGGGAAATAGGGGCAAAACCCCTAAAAATGGCCTCAAAAAAGGGGCCAAAATGCTGCTCTTTCCCTTTCATTCACATCTGGGAAATAAGGGCTTCAAACTAGGAAAAGGAATTAAAATGGTTAAACTCCATTAAAATAGTTAAAA
>NW_022111372.1:95975659-95986030 GCF_000313985.2 Echinops telfairi
CCCCCACTTTATTTCCATATGTGGTCAAATTAGTCTCCAAATAAGACCAGCGAAGGAAGTTTTCTCTTCCTATAGGAAATTCAGAGAAACAGTGCTGAGCACCGTCCACATTTAAAGATTTGACAGTACAAGACTTCAACAACTCTAATAACACAAGCCTTTAATTTACAATTTTGGTAAAGGATCAAATATACATTGTTAACCTTCATTTCCCCAAATTGGTCCATGTTCAGAAAACTACCTGGAACAATTCCACTAAATAAACCCAGAATCTGAACAAAGGAAATTTAACTTTTCTATCCAAATTAGGAACAAAGTCACTAGGTTCTGCCATAGAGTCCAGCCACAAATAACACACAACTATTAATCTAGAGACAGGTATTTGAACCAGTTCATACTGGTTTGACCCTCTGCTAAGAATTTGCATTTCCACCCCCAGATAAAAGGATATCAGGGGGTGGAAATGCAGATACCCAACACAGGTTCTAATGGGAACAAACTGATTTGAAGCCCTGTTCCAAATACATCACTGATAATTCAACAGAATTTGCAAACATGAGCTCTAGAACTAGCAAAACATGCTGAAAAGAGCATGTCAAGCATTAGTCCCCCAAAATCCAGAACCACACTCAAGCATTCCAAAAAATAAGCCAGATCTGAAGAGAAGCCTCTCATTTGTTGGTTTCAAAAGAGAGATGCCTGAAAAACTATGGGAAAGGGAATATAAAATGAAGTGACAGCTTACAAAAAATAATTCGGCCAAAACACATCTGTCATATTCACAACACTGTCAAAGCTCCCCCCCTCCCAATTCTGAACATGGTGTTGCACAATCTCACCTAAGACAAAAAATATGTTTACAAGTGTTACCTTCCCCCCCTTTTCTTTCTATAGCATATCTTTCAGGTTATAAGAATGCTTCTGGTTAAAATAAAATCTCTTATCCCTTGTCACCCTCCCCCCCATCCAAAAGTGAGTCAACCCTGAATTCCAAAATGGAATATTTAATATAATTATTTTAATACCAGTTATAGCACAAACTATGAAGAAACCCTATGAACATTATGGAAAACTACATGAGAGAGGGAGTTACCACTTGTCACCCACTTTATTTTCAGCTTTTTAAGCCAGGACCCAGCTAGACTCAGATCTCATTGAGTTTAGTGAAAAAAATAAAATAAATAAATAACACTCTAAAACCAGGCCACATGGACTGGAATTTGGATCTCAAAGATATCATCATTTCATGCATTTTCCCCCTCTATCCTAAGCTTTCACTTTGTCTATTCAAACAGTTTAATAAAGCTCACATATACAAAGGGTTTTGTTGGCAAATAAAATAGGTTAAATTTTTATCAAAACAAATTTTTGTTTTTACATATCTAACATTAAGAAATATTTTCTTGGCCTTATAAAGCATATTTAATTGCATATAAGTTTTACTTTGGGTGGGATATTGAAAACATAATTCTGCAAGAAATTAGAAAAGATTAGAAACAAAAGTGAAAGTGACTAGTCTTAACTTTCAAAAAATCAAGTGCAAAGATAAATAGTGCAAATAATGAAAACTATAAATTTTATAGGCAGCTTTACATAGTCTTTCTTGCTTTTGCACTTTCACATATTGAAGATAGTTATAAACCCTAGCAACTGTATGCAGCATGGAAATGGGCTATCATTTATCTCCATTGACTAGACTCAAGAAAGCCTTTCAAAGACTTGTCTCACAGTCATTTAAATCACTGGTTCTTGACACCGGTTTGGGAATTCACTTCTTTTTAAATGATTCCTAAGGGAGGAGCTATTTAAGAAGGCCTGCATTGACTTAAACATATTGTAGCATGTATATAACTATTTTATAATCCAAAACCTGACATACAATGTAATTTGAAAATTATACTAAGTGCCAACTACAAAATAAACTTAAAACTTTGTTCCACAGGACAATCCTACTATTATTAATAAATTTAGTATGGGGGTGGGGATTAGCCTTCCAAGTTCAAAACCAGAAGCTTTTGGGGGCTATTTTTAATGAGATTTTTATCACAATGTGTAGTTATGGGTAAAATAAACTTGAAAGTGATCTGCCAAAATAACTGGGAATACACCCATACTAAATTAGGAAACAAAAGGCTAGTCCATGTATGTTTTGATTATATGACTTAAAAATACAATTATTTGTTACTTTAAAATGTTTTAAACGCAACACGGATAATGGGAGTGGATAGCTAAACACTATCAGCTCACCCTACAAAAGGGATTAGAACCTCCAAAATGTACTGGTTAATACTATTAATATCTGCCCCCACTGAGCTCTTGGAAATTCTGTACTTTTAAAGTAATAGAGTGGAAAAATCAAAGAAACAAGTTTGGAGGTATACTGTATCATTTCAGAAATATAATGTTAGGGTCTTATAAGTATACAATGTTAAATGGTTGCTAGGATTAGAAATGTAAAAAGATTTTGAACCCCCAAATAAAATAAAGACTATTTTGAAAAGTAAAAAAAAACAAACATTATACATTAGCCCAAGAAAATAGATATTTGGTAGGTTATTTTTGATAGTATGACAACTGTGAAAAAGTTTGAAATCTTCTTTTCTCCAAAAGATTAAGTTCCCATTGCCAACTTGCCAAGAAAAGTTGCCATTCCAACTGTGCCACTTAATTTGTCTCAAAAAGCAAACACACACATGAAAACAGATTTTATAATGTATCATCAACATAACACCCAGCTAAACTCTCTCAGAATCAAGGAGGGATCCATTTTCTCTGGCTTTATTGAAACTTCTACCACCTTTGTCCTTAGCAAACAACTCTCATTCAAATGCTGCCTTAGCAGCTTTTCCTGCCACCAATAAAAATTCCTTCTACTTTAAATCCATTCCTTGCCCTTACGTACCTCTCAAATGCCATTTCACAAACACCTTAGCAGCTTTTGCCATGTCTGCTCTTGAATTCCCAAATCATAAGTCTCATCCCCCAGTAACTTAAACTTACCTACACATACTTCTTACTCTCATCAGTTCAGAGATTCCTTAATAAACATTCATTTCAATGTCCTTGACACTTTCAACTTAAGACTATGGAGGAAACAGCAGTCAGGGAACAAAAACAAAAAAACTGCCCCATTACCTCATAATACAGAAATCTTTCTGGATCATCAGTTAGCTATGTTCTAAGGCAGGAGTCAGCAATTTCTTTACTTCCCTCTGAAGGGGGTTAGCTTGAGTGCCACTGGCAAGGCCTATGACAAGGAGAAGAATAAAGATACAAATGAAAGAGAAACAAGGAAACAGGAAGACAATGGGGAGAAAATGTCAGATGTATATGGTAGGCAAGTGCTAATAACAATTACTTTCCTTGGAGATTATCAACTCATCTCAGCTAAATGGGAGCTGGATTCAATCCCAAGATGCATCCACTAATTTATTAGATGATGGCCATCACCATTTGTGCTAGTCAAGGTGAGTGAGTAAGTTAGTCAGTGAATAAGCAAGTCTCCTAAATTTAGCTGCTACTTCACAATGACAACTTTTCTTAAATCTTTCTAGGGTTCTTCTGCAGTCATCTAATGTAGAAACATGCTTACAGGCCCATTTCCATGTTTCTCGCAATTCTAGACATAAGGGCTTGGTACTTGAACTGGGGGGACTTCTTGAATTGCCAAAGTGCATCCTTAATCAAGAAAATTAAACTCTTTCAACTTAAAAATTTCCCCCTTGGAATGCTATACAAATGTAATAAGCAATTATTAACAATCATCAAAACAAGGCATGTTTTCTGAAAAGTGTTACAAACATCTCATGTTTCCAAAGGAGCAAAATATTGCTGGTCTGTAAGCAGCAAATTGATTTTACATAGATCACCACCATGCTTCCACCTATCAACAAAACGATTTTCCACAAAAGCACAGTCGGGAAAAAGTAAATGAAAAATACCAAACAGAAAATGGGGGCAAAATAAAAACAGTAAATGAGAAGCTATGAACTGTAGTTAAGAAAAATGTTTTAACAAGTGACTTCTGACATTATGCAAATTTCCTAAAGATATAGATCATCCAGTCTACTCACCATCAAAATGTGATAGTGATAGTTTAGCAGATCAAAGATGACCACTGTTGGCTTGGGTCCCAGTATTTCTCACTTTTCACATGGTTGACCTTGCATCATGAAATGCTCCCTTACTAAATGCTAGTTTAGATGATCTTCACTTAACCATAATGCCATTTCTGTTCAAAATGGGCCTACAATTTAGGTGTTGTTTAGGATCAAGTAACTCCTCAAATATTAGATTCAGATTTTCTTAAAGATATATTGCAAATTCTGCAGTGACAACTTAATAGTCATTAATGCTGCTCGGTGAAAACAGCAATTTAAATGGTAGTGATCACTTTAGTTTTATAAAATACTTCATTATGAAAGGCCGAAATCCAGTTAACATGCAATGAAAACCTCAGAAATATGATATTTTAATGTGATTTAAAAGTCAACTTTGCAGAAATAGCTGTTGAATGCAAATAGCTTAGGTAATTTAAAAATGTTTGTCATGTTATACTCAGAGTTATCACCAACTGTCCCAACCTAGCATGCTAAAGATTCCTTTCCTTTAGGTTCCTTTACACAGAAAGGATTTCACTCTAATTATTCAAAGGACTTTTAAAAAAGGAAAAAGTCATTCGATTTGGCATCTCACTTTCTTATGGGAAAAAAAAATCTTGAAAGAATGTTCACATGTAAAGTAGAATGAACCATGGAGCTATGAAAACTACAAGACCAACAAACCTCATTTTAAAACTGTCTGGTCGTGTGCATGCACGTGTGTGAAAATGAGTGGGAATGTTACAGAAGAGAGGGTGAGCCATGCGTGGAAGATAAAAATAATCATGCCTATGGTGGGGTCACCATGGCTGGCAGAACACCCAAAATGTCATAGAAGAAAAATGTTAGGGTAGAAATTTTCCACAGTACCAAAGCATACAGTGTGAAAGTATAGAAACAAAATGAATGAGAGAACCCCCACAGGCACCACATTCCAATATAGAAGGAAAAATGGACATGTGCACTGTTCAATCTACCAAATCTACTTAATTGACTGAAAGATGATGATATAAAGTGCTTGGCCATGATACCCACTCAAGTTTTAAACACTGAGGCTTATCTGTAGACCTCCCCTTCGACCCATATTCAACTTTCCTGCAGACAAAAACTATACCATCACTACATGAAGAATAAGAAATGAAAACAGTGAGTACAACTGATATAGATCCATTGACTTTTATTACAAATGTACTTGATCACTTGGCTTCAAAAAGTTTAAAATCAATACCCTATTTTGTGTATGCCAGTACAAAGCAAACTGTTTTACAAATTAAATACCTAAAAATTTGACAAAAATATTAAAATTTGATGAAAAACAATTATAAAAATCCTTAATCTCTCTCTTCAAAAAGGAGGCAGTCTTCCCAGTCCTATTATACAATATTAATAATATTCACCATTTTTAGAATAGGTAACTAAATTATATCTTTTCTGTTAACATACAAAACTCTTAGACTAATAGATTTTTATTTGTTTATGCTCCAGTTACGTTAGTGCCATCTGATTGCAATATAATTACCTATCTTTAATTTAATCCTAATTTACATTTACTTAATAATTTGCATAGTTTGAAAGGGATAAAGGTTATTCTATGACTAATTACCATAGGGCTATTACAGTGCTATTTTTCAAGGCAATAAAGTATTTGCTCCCAAATGAAATTATGTGTTCTTTAGACAGGGATTAAATTGACTAGCAGCTTTCCAATACCTGAAAGATCAAATTGGAAGTTATCCCTCTCCAGATGTGAAGACTTTAAAAAACACACTTTACACTTTGAGTCAAATTTCAACCCCTGTATGGGACAACTTGGAAAGTGACACTTTCAAGGTTTTTTGTTTCCCTGTTAGTTTTGGTTTCTCTCCATGGCTTTTGAGAAGCTGGAAAAGTTTTCTCTTTCCTAACTAGCATTGTCTTTTTCCTTTTTTTCCCATTTGGCAAATCTTCATCTACCTCCACTATGTATCTAGTGGAGGAAGAGCCGACTTGGCTTTTCTTATGAACTGCCTTTGTTGTCAAAGGCATGTATACTGATTTCTACAGTCTGGCTAGTTAACTTTAGCTCCCTCTGTGGCTGGATGACTGCTGCTTCTAACATCAGCATGATAAATAGGAGGCACAAATAAAACGCTTAAAAAAGACTTGGTGATTTAAAAGAAAGAAACAACACACACACACACACACACACACATGGACATTTCAAATCTGGTGGCTGATCTCTGGATTAAATTACTTGACAGTGTCTCTCATTTAAAAGAATGTCAAATATTGCAATGCAGTTCAAGTTTTGTTTTATACTTAGGCAAATAATAATTGTTGAACCAAGCTCTTGGACCTTAGTTGTAAGACAAAGCAGATCAATAAAAATAAGGCATTCTTGTCGGGAATTCAGTTTCATTCATGTTTTTGGCACATTTGATCATACTGTCTTCCAGAAATAACACATATGGTCAAATATACCACTTCCTTTTTTTAAAAAAAAACACAAATAGAGTTTACCAACTAGCAAAATAAAAACAAGGAAAAACTCCAACATAAAACACTGAAATATAGAACCTTGGTAAAGTACTGAGCACCTGGGGGGAAGGGCAGGGGAAAGGATGAAATTGGAGAGTGTGAAGGGAAGGTTGAGAGTGCTTGGGGAGGTAAAGTGAGATGCAAAAAAAAAGCATCTTTACAGTCACTTAGTCTTTTCTATGATAACCTCTGAAGTCTTAAAAGATCTGCACGTGGATTTTTTCAAGCCCACTGACCACAAATCAGACACTGGTTTCAAAATCTTTGTAAGATTGTGTTCAACTGTCATAGTGTAAATACAATTGCACAGTACATGTGCTTCTTGATCCGGTAGGATTCCAAGCAGAATCTGAAGTCTATAGGTAAGAGAGGCTTCACTCAGGTGACTCTGACCCTAGAGAAAACCTCATGAAAGAACTCGCATCTCAAAGGAAAGGACACTTTGCCTAAGTTTGCTGTGTTTCTGTTGACTTGCACTACTTATTGCTGGCTACTATGAAACACTATCTAGAAGTACTCCAACAACCTGTAGTACAAGGCTTAACTTTAAGAAGCTATAGTAAACAAGAGACAAAATCAAAGCAATTCTCTTTCCTAACTAGTTAACAGCACAGAGAATGCAGTCTTTTTTTTCCATTATCACAGTTAAAGTACAGTGAACAAAACAGCTCAACAAACCTTAAGACAAAAAAGTGCAGGTTATTAATGTTTACATGCAATTGATAAGCATTCCAAATGTCACATTATGCACTGTAAAAGCTCAACTTTACTATATGAAAATAAGAAAAATGCACCTTGGGGAAAGGGAAAAAGCAATTTAATCGTTTCCAGTGATTTTGTAAGTAAAGAAATTCCTAACTATTGTACGGTCACCTCGTATTAACATTGTATGAGTATTAAAAGCAAACAATTTAATGGGAAAATGCACAGTACAATGGAAATAGCTTGTTTTTCAACACATACAGTAGATCTCAAAAACAAAGACAACACACTCAACCAGGGAGCTTAAAAATATCAAATCAAAACCCAAAGAACCAGCAGAAGAAAAAAAATCCTTCAAAAAGACAACTGTTACACCTTCCTAGGCCAATGCTTTACAAACTGAGAATGGTACCTTCCAGCTCCTACAAGTGGTGTCTTCTACATACAGCAGTTAAATCTATACGGCTGGGTTTGCCCAGAAACAATTCCATTTCCCAACTCTGTCAGACAAAGTCTTTCTCCCCCCCCCCCTTTTTTTACCAAAATACTTTCTACAGAATTCCAAACCAAAATGTACTGTTTAAGGCATCTTTTTTTTATAACGTTTTCTCTTCACTCAAAGATGATAGTCATGCAGCAGTTTAATGATAAAAATATATTAATATTTTACTATACAGCAGCAAGAAGTTAGTTGTCAATTAAAAGCACACAAACATCTTTAAATGAAAATTTGTAAAAGACTAGCGTTACAAACAATTTCAGACTGGAGGACACCAGCTTGGTAAAGTGCTCTCCTAAGCTTGCATTTTCATACCCTACACCTTGAATATACGAGTTATAGAATATACTTTTGATAAAAGGCTTATACACTTGGGGAACACAAATACACTTAGCATATAATGTAGCCAGTAAAAACTAGCACCACAGCTACATGGAAATCTTTTACATACACCAACTTGGCTTTCACTTTTCAATGAAACTCAGAATCCATGGCTCAGTAGGATAACTTTATAATTGCGTTGCTCTGCTTTTTTTAACAGGTCTACATAAGTTAATAGCACTGGCAAAAACCAAAGGATAGCTTCAGACTTCTTACAAGTTTAGGAGACAGTGCTAGTGACCACAGATAGACTTACTACCTGATGTCCAAATACAGGTTCACTGGAAATTGCTGCACGTTAGTTAAGTTTTTAAAATCTTTCCACACATAATAAAAAAAATATATTATGAACAAATACAAGTACATCTCATATACACAAGAATGACAAAACGCCTACTCAAAGCAAACAGATGCAGAAAAATATTATGGGAGATTTCCTTTTTCTTTCTCTTTTTCCTTTTACTATTTGAATAACTTTGGTTCAAACCGTAAAAATCACAACTTAGCAAATTTCATTTAAATGCCTTTTTTAATAATTTCTTCATGTTCACAGAAGTTTCACTGACCACTTTTATATGTTTAAGGTCCAGATGCAATGCATATTGTATAAAAGAGAGCACTTATTGTTTACCTTGCATGAATTAAACCTACGTACCTTTAACTCTACAAACTTCTGCATAACATTTAGACAAAGCTCAGACACAGCATGCCTAGCCCTCATGTATATACACATCTCTAATCACAGGTATATAGGGTGTCAAATATACTATAATAACCTCCAGGTAAGGTTTGAAATTTGGTAACAAAATGAGAAAAACTAAAAATATTATTTTACGTGTTCTAAAATATCTCTTTTTTTGTGCTAAAGTCAAATGTTAGCTCAACATGAAAAGGACTTTTATATAATTCAGCAATATTATAATCTTGACCATTTTGCAAACACTTTTAATAATAATAGCTTAAACGTGTACAAAAGTTCTTGGTTAATTAGGGAAATAAACACTCAGTTCTTTATATTTTTAATCAAGTAGGAAACACGGTTCATATAATGTTATTACTTTTTGCATTTTTTTTGTTTTTGTTTTTTTTTTTAGCAGCTGCTTACTGTTTTATATGGTGGATAAAGTGGACAACATCCAGCGATGGGTGGCAAGTCAAGAAGAGAAACTGTCAGTTGGTGGAGGTTCTGTGGGTGGTGCTCCCATGGAGTTAACAGTTATTTATTTCTTTTTCTTTTTCTTTTTTTTTTTACTTTTTCCTTTCTTTCTTTACAGTATATTTTCCGTGTGTGGCTGTGTGTTTGTGTGTGTGTGTGTGTGTGGGTATGCATGTGGGTGGGATTTTTTCATTCAGTTTGATCAATCTTCTTCCCCTTCTTCCTCGCCCTGCAGCAGCAGGGTGGCAGCGGCGGTCTCCTCCTGCTGCTGCTGCTGCTGTTGGTGGAGCTGCTCACAGGCAGCCCGTTTCTCCCGCTGTTTCTCTTGAATCTTCTTCATCTCCTCCGAGTACTTGCAGAAGGTGTGCCCGAACTTGGCCCACACCTTGTAGGGCACGGTGATGGAGTTGCGGTAGGTGGGCTTCACCTCGCTCACGCGCATAAACACGCCGTACTTGTTGGAGCCCACATCGAAGAAGAAGCGCTTGTTGTCCACAGTCAAGGAGGTGCCCTCGGGCAGCTCGGCCGGCTCCTCCTCCACGCCGTAGTCGTCGATGAGCTTGGCCAGGGCGTCGCGGAACTCGATGAGCCCCTGCGCGGGCAGCGCAATGGTCTGGCCCTGCGTGGAGCCCAGGCCGGGCCCCCGGTTGACCGTCTGGCGGATGCGCAGGAAGCGGCCGCGCTGGTTCTCCTTGAGATCCATGTAGTACTTGCGGTTCTCGCGCACCAGGAACTCGCTCTTCAGCGCCCGGCGCGGCTCGTCCTGAGCCTGGGCCAGGTCGGGCGGCTGGCTGGGGCCCAGCTGCGCGTAGTGCTCGATGAAGTCGCCCAGGTAGTCGCGGAACTCCACGGCCACGGACATGGAGAGGGTGAGGCGGCTCTTGTTGCCGCCCGCGCCCACCTCGGCGATCTTCAGGAAGCGGCCCTTGGCGTTCTGCTTCACGTCCAGGTAGAAGCGCTTGTTCTGGATGTCCACCCGCTTGGAGGCCAGCTCCTGCGTCTCGTGCTGCAGCCCC
>NW_022111372.1:95986258-95991461 GCF_000313985.2 Echinops telfairi
GTCGCCTCAGCCGCCGCTGCTTTCCCTCCCCGGCTCCGCCTGCTGCCGCCGCAACCCCCACAGCCAGTCAGCCACTCTCGCGAGATCTGCGGGAGAGACGAGACAGACGAGACCCGGTAACAGGGCACTGACTCCCCAGTACAGTAGCAAGGCACCCTACTGTACGCGCCCACCCGCCCACCGGCACGTGACCCGCGCCCCTTCCCCGATAGCTACCCCCCCAGTCAGCCAGCCTTCCCGCCCGCCCACCAGGCGGCGCCCACCCACTGGCCCTCACCGACTCCCCTGGCTGGGGAGGGGGAGGAGTGAGGCGCCGTGCCGCGTCGCAGCCGCCGCCGCCGCCACCACCACCATCACTGTGGCAGTCCCTGTAGGTCAGACCCTGAGTGGCTTTGGCTTTGGTCGGAGAATTGGGGGTAAAGGGGTGAAGAGAGGACGGCCATATACTAAGCCGACAGAGAACAGGCCTGGACTCTGCTTTCCGGTGACCCCAAAGAGAGACGGGGGAAGGGCCTGCGCAGCACAGTCAAGTCTGCTGCAGAGGGGACACCGAGTCACGGCCACCCTACCCTGCGGCTCCAGCCAAACCCAGACCCAAACCCAGACAAGCCCGCCCGCTGCCTGGCTGGGCTGTCTCCTACCGCAGAGGCCTGGCCGCAGAGGGAGGCTTGAGAGGAAGAGGAGAGGTGGCGAGGCGGTAACCCTCAGCTGCAGAGGGGGCTGCCTGGGATGAGGACCGGGCGCCAGCAGCGGCGCAGAGTAGCAGACACCTAGCCCTTCCCTCCCCCTCGCTCCCGCCGCTCCCTCTCCCCGCTCACAGCAGAGCGGCGCTGGCCTCAGATGATCCCGCTCCCCCCTCCCCCCAACCGCAGCCCCGCACAGCCGAGCGGGCGGGCAAGGCGCACTCACCGGCGGGGGGAGCCGAGGGGAGGACGGCAGACGCACCAGGGCCGGGGTGCCCGCAGTGCCTCTTCCCAGTGGCTCTGCCCTTCCCCCAAACAGCGATCAAAAAGAATTTCTACACTCGTCCAAAAACCTGCAACCAGTCCCCTTGGGACCACGACTGCCCGCCTGCCTCCCCCTCCTCCTCCCGAGATTTGGGTAAGGGGGGCACCCTGCTCAGGACTGAGCACAGCCTGAGTTGCCGGCCAGCTCTGCGGAAGAACCAAGGCCTTGCCGAGCATTCGGCCCCTAGCCCACCCTTCATCTCTGGAAGGACCCAGACTGGAGAAAATCAAGCAGGCTTTAGGAAAATCATGAGCTAAAAATGTCAGGAATTTCCTGGGAAACGCAAATCCTTACGGGATTCATTAGAGCAGGTTTGTTCACCCCTTTAGCCCTTCCTCCAAGAATTCTAATGTGTCAATGAAGAGCCCCCAATCCCACCGTAAAATGTTAAGAGATTGCTGGTTTTTAGGCAGATAGCTAGATTACCAACTATTAATTAACGAATGCGTCTTAGGACAGTGACAGGGACAGTGAAAAGGAACTCCTGGGCACAGGAGGGGCTCAGGAGTAAAGAGGGGCTCAGAAAGAATGGATTTCTCTATTCCTAAATTTGATGTATAATGCTGGGCTTATTTTCATTCTTCAAAATAAGACAGCAAATGCTCATACTCCCTTGCAGCAGTCTGCAGCCCTGACAGCTGTGGAAAAGTCACCTTTCTTCTGGGGACCCCCTTGCCAATGCTACTTACCCTCTCCCTATCACCTTGTGCAGAGCTGGGAGGATACAGACCATGAAGTCCTTCCCTTGGCTTTCTCAAGCACTGATTGTTGTCTCCATCCTGCGAGGGATGTGCCTATCCCATATGTAGCTTCCATTTCCATTAACGTTCCCTCCGTACAAAGTAAGACCTGCCTCCCCTCCTTTATAGGCTCAGAGAAAGCTGAGCACCTGGTTGTCCTGCTTCTTGGAAAAGAGAGGAGCAAAGGGAGGATTAAAGATCAGGAAACTGGGCAATCCAGTGCATAAGCCTCCGCAATGTTGGGGCCCTCCAAGAACCCTAGACTATGCCTGCACCTCCTAGGCAAATCTGCTGGCTAAGTATTCCTGGCTTCCTTTTCTTTAATATAGGGCCTCATTCTATTTAGCTACTTGAGCCAACCATAGTGACTTCCCAATAACGAGGAAGAAACGGGGGAAAGGCAAAGTATCTTGCCACCAAGAGTGAACCAGTTATCTAGTGAATGGGACCACCCATGTCCACTAGTCCCTGAAGTGGCTTTCTAACAGGCAGGCCCCGCTGCTGTGAGAGGTAGAAACCCAGGCTTTCTGCCCTGTACAGAACTTTACCTTAGTTAGGGGGTAATTGCCCCTACTGAGCAGGTCCGATCCTTTTAGTGCCGTCTCTTCTGCCTGTCTTCATCCCCTTACCCCACACCCAAGTTGTCAGGAAGGGGATTTAGGACCTGTTGGTACGCCCTCACTACCCAAAAAATTTTAGGTGAAGAAGCGGGCAACTCCTTCCAGTCTGAACAGTATAGATTCAGCTCCGTGAGGGAGGGTACAATACTGTCTGCATAGAGTTGGGCGGGGCAGGGAGGGCAGTGACACCCTCACTGGTGCTCAGAGTCTAGAGATCTGGTGAAGTTGAAGCAAAGAAAGGGCTGCAGCTCTTGCTTAGGGATTTTACCTCTCTAGGAACTAAGCCTTCGCCCCTCAGGAGAAACCTCAAGGCAGCAACAAGGCCAATAAGATTGTGATGAAAAGGCCAGCCCTACAGTCCCTACAATTCCCCTCAGTGCTTGAAAATATCTGCCTTCTACATTTCTTGTTCTCAGTCTCAAACATTTATGTTGAGGGGCTCTAAAGAGATTTGAGTTGGATAGTGCCCTGCTTTTCTGGAAAGTGACTGTCACCTGGGACTGAGTTCTTAGCTCTTCAGTGCAGACGCAACCAATGAAATTTCCAGGCAGAATACAATTTCAATATCATTTGTACCCATAAATTGTGAATTTCAAGCTCAGATCAGGATCGCTACATATAAAAATTCTGCCACCATATACCAGCTTCTTCCCTACTTTATAAACATATCTAAAAGGCAGATGAGACTAATCATGCTTTTTCTAAAAGAACGCAATGATAAATTGTCTATTTAGTGAAATTTCACTATGGAAACAAGTTAACTTCTGGATAAGCTGTAAGTATGGAACTTTTCTCAGACAAGAAGGGGTGAAAGGCATCTTTCCTTAGCTGTAGTACAGAGTAGCCTTAGAAAGCAACCTGGTTAGCGTGAATACTAGCTCAAAGAAATGCCTCTAAATACAAAAAAAGTTTATAGTAGTAAATAGAATTTCAAAGTTAGACTTGAATTTCAACTTTGAAAACCCACTAGAAAATCTGTGGACTTATAAAGACTTTTATCCTTAAGTTAATTACCTAAACTTGGTCAATAAAAAGCCTAGTCTAGTACTCAGCTATTTGAATTTATTTTAAAACAAATACTTATTAAATTAAGCTTGTTTCATTGTAACATGAAAGATAAAGGGGAACGAGATATATTAATAAACACCAAAATTCCTGTGTTAATGAAAACATTTTAGAAAAGCAAAACTCCCTTTCTCCTTAAAACTTGCTTATACTCCCCAAAAACAAAAACTGGTCTCTAGATTTCTTGAGTTCTTTTACTAACACTGCACACACATTTTGAAGAGAATAAAGACTACTTTATCTTTAATTCTATGATCTTCATGCCTTCGACAAACTATTACCAACAAAAAGATGTGGCACAAAGAAACAGACATTAGACTAATCAAGCAGGAAAAAACTTCAGTTTTCCTCAGCCTGACCTATAGGTTGATTAAAAAAACCAACCTAACAATGTTGGCTTTTCAGAGTGAAAATTAACACACATTTGTATAATAAACCTGTAGAGAATGTGTACCTACCTTTGGGTATTAAACTCTTTTGATTGCCGACCAAAAAAATGTGATCAATTAATTTGAAGAAAATCACAAATTTTCCAAATAAGCGAGAAGCAAGAACATTGAACCTTGTATTTTCAAATGCTATTTAGGTTAAATGCATGTCTTAAACCAGGCAATTATCTTCACTGCCCAAATCATTAAAGCTAGCTGAAATATTGTACTGAAAATGTTCAAGATAGTGAGATTATCTATTTCTTCTCATAGTTATCTGCCAGAAAATAAAAGGAAACTCCCAAATAAATCTTAATATTTAATAACAACAATAAAGACTAACAGCGACAGAATTTCACCAATCATTTTTAAAATCACCTTTCTAGAGCTCCCCTAACATTGAAATTATGCCTTTTGTTGCTCTTTTAATGTTCTAGACCAAAGATACAAATTAATTATTTGAAATTAGACGAGAATAACCCATGTGACAAAACCTCCCATTTCACAAACTGTTTTTCTTTAAAACATTTGAAGTTAAATGCATGTATCAAAAATTCAAAATTCAATAACCAATGCACAGAACCTGACATTTCACGTGCAGAAAGGTCCAAAGAGAACCAATCAGAATGCTAATAGTTCTCTCTTCCCAGAGATTTACATTGCTTTACTAGTATTAAAAGGAATAAAATCAACAACTCTCAACACTCCAATTTCCAAAGCCGCAGTCCACAAACGTCAGTTTGGGCGGAGAGCTGTGAAGGTCCTGAAGTAACCCAAAGATTCCTTTTCCCCTCTGACGGTCTACCCCCAAACGGCAAACCAAATTCAACTTCTTTTACAGCACCAGGTCCACCTTTCCGACGACGCAGGGCGTAAGCACAGACCGCTGCAAAAAGCTGTCCAAACGCGCTTGGCCCCACAGAAATGCAAGCGCCCCGAATCAGAACCCACAGGAGGGTCCTGCAGGGATAGCGTAAATGGGGTGACATTTATTCAGGGGTAGTCAGTTCCGAACCAAGAAAAGTTCTCAACTCATTGGGTCTCTTTTACCCAAGTTCAGGGCTCTTGGCAGACCTATTTGTGGGGCCCCTATCCTTGCAGACACCTAAGTGCACTTCTGGGGTCCCACTGTCGCTCAAAGGGCAGATTCTCTAGCTTTACGTCCGTTCCTTTTGTCCCCAAAGGCAGAGGAAACTGTTGAGCTGACCTAGGGCCATGGGGCACCCCAAAATGGCATTTTCGGTTCACCCATCCTTGGGTCTGGCATCATCTGCGATGTCAGCACCGTTGTATTATTTTTACAACGCATCCGGGTCGGGTGTGTGCCTTTTTGGGGTGGGGG
>NW_022111372.1:95992553-96010189 GCF_000313985.2 Echinops telfairi
GGCCACAGAGCGCGCGCCCTCAGCCTCCTTCACGCGCCGCGCGTGCGCGCGCCCTCCCCGCTGCCGTTGGCGCCTCAACAGCCTGAGGCCCAGACCTGGAGAGGCGTCTCTCTATCTCTCGGCCCCGCGCTTTCGCCTACGCCCGCCCGGCCGCCCGCGCCCAGGAAGACTTATCCCTCCTTGGGCTCCGGTGGACGGAGGCCCGGCAGCAGCGGGACGGAACCCTGCCGGGCCTGCGCCAGCTCCACTTTAAGGGCCTGCGCCAGCTGCTGCCCGCCCAGTCGTCGCTGCCCCGCTCTCCTCTCCCATCTCTAGGCTCCAGGCCTTTGATCTCTCCGGAGGGTCTCACCTTGGCCTTCAGACCCCGGCCGGGAGGGGCCAGAAGGGCAAAATTAGCATAAAAAAGAACCAGGCTAGACTGCGTTCGGCGGTAGCCCGGGGGTTCTTGACAGGAAGCGTGGGGCTGCCCAGCCTCCCACGCTGCGTAGGGGACACTGGGCCCCTTTGAGGGCTGTGACTAAGGCGAACCCTGACATTATTTACGTGTCCTTTGGTCAGGAGGGAGAGTAAAAGACACAGGTTAGTTTTATACATGGGCCTTCACGGGCGAAATGTGAAATGAACGTCCTTTAAAACTTAGAACCCAACAGCTTAGATTGACAAGATTTTTTGGCGCTCAGTGCCTTTTGCCTCGCCCTGTAGTCTGTGGGCATCGACTCCATGGCAGTGATTGTAATCTGCCATCTCCGTGTATTAAAAACTATTTGCTAATTAGAAACTGCCTTCATCTTATAATTTTAAAAATAGATCTGAGAAGGCAACCTGTGATTGAAGGAAACTTAGTCACTGCCCTAATTTATTTGAACAAGTATATTTTGAAGCTATTTTGCAGTACACTTAGATAACGTTTTATTAGGCAGTGGCAGAATTTTAAACACTTCTTATAGGATTTCCCCCCCCCCCCACAAGGAGCTTGTCTAATTAAGCATTGGAGACAATAAGAAGCAAGTGTAATTAACCGTATTTTATAGATTAGATGAGGAAGTCATGCTAAAAAATGTAAGTGGTTCAGAGTTGGAAGCAGTCTGCCACAGCAACAGGGAAAAGTCTAGGTCTCTATCACCTACTTAATCCATTGTTTTCCTCCATTTACCTTGATGGGTCATCTTAAGGACTTATGGATGTGTAGCAATGCTAACTAGCTGGAAAGAAACAAATTTAAGGGGTATTTCCAGAGGACACGCCCCCCCCATCCTAGAGGACTCTAAAAGGCCTGGGTTTGAAAATTTTCTGCAGCCAAAAAATTTAGCTTAGAAATAAATTATGTGAAACAATTCAGCTTCTATATTAACAGCAGCAAAATATTTAGTAATGCCTAATTAGAGAAAAAATCTTGAGACAGACTTAAGAGTGATAGGTCATTTCCCTAGAATTGCTTATTTACTCTCCTCATCTTTAGGTGGCAGCACTACTATATAAATACTTTTGAACCGACAGTCTTCTGCAACATATTCTAAAGATTGTCCTACATGCTTCCAACTATTTTGGGGATTGGGAGCTGGTGGAAATATGAAATAACTGAGAATTAAAATAATTAGAAGATTCAAGATGAAGAAAAACAAAAGTTTTCAGAGAAATTAATACAAATTCATTGAACGATGGGGAAATATTGGAAACTTTCAGAAAAAGATTTTTGATATATAGTGCAAGTAGCATTTTTACTCTAGGGTTCTTAGGTCAATACAGTACAAGAGAACCTTCCAAAGCAAATCATGGTTTCTCAATAATGCATATTACTAACATTTACACGCTTAAAGTAGCTAGTTATGTAGTTGCCAGTGTCCTAACTGAAAATTTAAAATCCAGGGGCAGTTTTTCCTCATTCAACAGTATCAAATTTATGAAGATCCTGAATAGATTCTTATTGTTGACCCTTTTATAAGAGAGAAGGTTTCTTGGCTTCTCTTCTGGCTTCCCTGTTTGTTCATATACAAAGCCAGTCACCATCCCTTAAACTCAAAGGAGTGAAGACAAGCTGAACCAGACGTAAAATGGTAGCATCTTCTAAATTTTACATCTTAATTCCTCCCACTTTTTTAAGGTAATAAATTGATATTGGGGTTGTTTGGATCAAGTGTTTTCCAAATAGAATTTTGTCATAACTTTGTTTATTTATAAAAGTTCCTCCTGTGCCACTTCTCCAAACAACTCCCCCAAAATTAAATTTACATGCATTTCAAAATAGAACCTACCTAAGATTTACAAAGTAAACATAACCACCAAGGAGCATAAAGACATCACCAGGGAATATATAGGAGTGGGGCATCAAATTATCTCTGGGTAGAGGATGAAATATGGAAAAAAAATTTTAATTTTAATAAATCATTTTATTGAGGGCTTTTACAACTCTTATATCAATCCATACATCAATTGTATGAAGCACAGTAGAATGTTTTTTGATGACTTCTTTCATCCAAGTCAAGCTTGGGGGATGGGCAGAGTACCCATAATGCTTACATCTTGGGGTAAAGACATGGGTAACTTTTCACTATAGGTTGGTAAATAAGCACTAGTAAGCATGTGGCTTCCCCCCACCCCACTCTCTTACAGGGTTCTTTGCTCCTGTCTGGGACTCTAAATTTGAAAAGAGGCTTTGATTCTGCAGGAAGGTGCTGGGAGGTTGGCAGAGAGTCAGAGGCCAGTCATACCTAAAAGCAGAACCTTTCATGTGTAAAAAAAAAAAAGTGCAATTGTTCACAATAGATAGTAAATGAGCACAAACTCTCTGCGTACCTTGCTTATTGGGTAATACTCCCTGGTTGGGGGAGGAGTCTCACACTTGTAGTTCTCAAACTCAACAGCATTATGTTAAGATTTCGAAGCTCCCTGGTGCCAACAAATCATGCAGTCTGGGGGCTTTTGCTCCAAACTTTGCTAACTCCTTTTGGCAGTGAAGTGTTCTGTGGAACAAAGTTTGCACGTGTTTAGAATGTGAAGTGGTTCTTCAGGCATTTATCTGGTTTGCTTCCAGTTTAGGGACTTGAAGGCAAGGGTCAGAAGTGTGAGACAAGACTGTGAAAAAGATCCTGAACTTTAAAAAGACAGCTTTTTTTTTTTCTTCACCTGGCGTAGGAATTGTTGAAGTGGACCCTTTAGTGATTTGTTTACTCTGTGACACCTTAAATACTAACATGATAATGAATCAATTCTCACAAGTACATAAGCAAGACCCCCTCTGTTGAGGGTGCTGAGCTAGGGAAAATAATTTCTCATCTGACTCTTACCACCACCATAAAGTGTTCATCCAGGTGAAAATCATTATGTAATAAGTAAATTGTAAAAAATTGACCTGTAATTATTTAAACTATATCTTTAAAAAATCATTTTATTGGGGGCTCATACACCTCTTATCACAATCTATACATTCATCCATTGTGTCAAGCACATTTGTATATTTGTTGCCATCATTTTCAAAACATTTTCTTTCTACTTGAGCCTTGGTATCAGCTTCTCATTTTTCCCCTATCTCCCCCACCCTCTCTCCCTCATGAACCCTTGATAATTTATAAATTATTCTTTTTTCATGTCTTACACTGACTGATGTCTCCCTTCACCCACTTTTCTGTTGTCCATCCCCCTGGGAGGGGGTTATAGTAAGATCTTTGTAATAGGTTCCCCTTTTCTCCCCCCACCTTCTTCTTCCCCTCCTGGTATGGGTACTCTCAATATTGGTCCTGAGGAGTTTATCTGTCCTGGATTCCCTGTGTTTCCAGCTCTTTTCTGTACCTGTGTACATGCTCTGGTCTAGCCTGATTTGTAAGGTAGAATTGGGGTCATGATAGTGGGGTGGGGTGGGGGAGGAAACAAAGAACTAGAGGTAAGTTGTATGTTTCATCGGTGCTATACTGCACCAACTTTATCTTATTTATTAGATTGTCTGTCACTCTGCGCCTCTAAGCTTTTTTGGGTATCAGTTGTCCAGCTTCATCTTCCCGGAGCCCTGGGGTTGCAGTGGGTTACATGTTGGGTTGCTAATTACTAAGTTGGCAGTTCAAATCTACCAGCCACTCTGTGGGAGAAAACATTAGGCTGTCTGTTCCCTTAAAGATTCGGTCTCAGGAAAAAAAAAAAAAGATTCAGTCTCAGAAACTTAAGAAGTAGTTCTACTGTACCCAGTAGAGCGACTGTGAGTCAGAACCCACTGATGGCAGCAGGTTTTGGAGTCCCATCCTAGAGGAACAGCACCAGGCCCAGGCATGTGTGATCATTTGTTTTGTCCCGGAAGATACTCTTCTTGTGGGAAATGTAAACACAGTCTTAATTTTCATTATTTTTTCAAGTAATTCTAATAGTCAATCTTTGCAGAACCTGTGGACACAAACACAAAGTCATCTAAATGCTGATTCTTTTTTTTTATTCCTGTTTTAAGAGGACTTGAAACACAAAAATACAAAAGTAAAATAATGTGTTGAAATGATACTACTTTCTTACACTTACCAAGATCAATGGGATGCCAATTTTGTAGAATACAAATATGGTAATTTGAAAATGGTACTTGTTCTTTTTTTTATGGCAACTGTTCTTGATAATTTTGGCAGCTGTGTGGTTTAAACTCTTACTTGTACCTTTTCAGTTTCTTTCCTGCTCATTAAAAGTAACTCAGAAGCCAGGCAGGATGAAGTTAGAGATTAAGAGGAAAGCTGGACCTTTCCAAATAGTGACTCTATCTGGACAAGAAAGCACTATTGAACTTTGTTACACATTTTATTAAAAAATCAAACCAAACTCACTGCCAGCCAGTGGTTTCTGACGTATAGTGCTGTATAAAACAGGTGAGAACGTCCCTTTTGGGTTTCTGAGATTTGAAAACTTGAAATATTTACAGGAGCAGACAGCCTCAGAGTGACTGGTGGGTTCAGAACACTGATATTTTGGTTAACAGCTCACTGTATAGCCCACTATGCCACTAGGGGTCCTTACACATTTTACAGAGACTCAGAAACCCCATTGATGGCTTACTCTCTAATGTCAATCTATTGCCATTTTATTACCTGATAGAATAGTACATATGCATGCATACATAAATACAAAGGTAAGTGTTTAAGGCTGGGTTCACTAGAGAAGCAAAACTAGTGACGTGTGTATGTGTGTAACTATCAAGAAAACTGCTCATAGTTGTTGAAAAGGGCCAGTTCCAGTCCAGGTATTTTCCAAGTCCAGCAGTCAGATGTTAAGCTAGGGGTTTCTCCAGACTAACGTAGTTTCAGGACCTGGTGAACCTGAAATCAGCTGGAAGACCACATGCTAGTGGCAGAAGAATCTAAGGCCAGCAGCTCAGATGTCAGGCCATTAATTGCGCCTAAGATTGGTAGGCGATATGGTGCAAGTTCAGAAAGCTGAAGGTGGATGAGCTAGCTGCATCCAGACTCCATCCAAAAGGCAAAACAAGTTCACTCACAGCGTCTACTGATACAGAAAGTAGGCCACACCTTTGAGGAAATGTCCTTTCAATTGTATCAGGGTTGTGACTTGAGTAAAAGAGGTGTATTTCAGGGTCATCTTACAACTGACTGGCTGCTCACAGTAGATTCCATTATGGGGTCTGTTACCTTTACTTAAATCACATTATAGGAGCTTACTAGGCTCAATGGCCAAATCATTGAGAATCCTGGCCCAGCCAAGTGGATGTAAAACCTAGTAAGTTAAAAAAATATGCTAAAATTTTTTTTTTTAAATGATACTAGGATTCCAGTCATTAAACAAGTTCATTCCAAATAAAGTGCTTAAGATGTCTCTTTAATCAGTGAATGGCTGCAGACAAGTGTTCTTAGTAATACATTTGTCTTAGTCGTGAGAATATTATCCAAAAAGGTCCAATTAAAACAGTGGCTTGACAGTAGAGAAATAATTTGCTGAACCAATTAAGCTCAAGGCAGAAAAGTCAGCTCAGGTTATGGATACTATTTTGGGGTCACAAAGGGGGTAATTACCTCCCCCTACAAACTGTGAATTTATTGGTGGTTCATAGAACCAATCAATTTTCCATTGAATTCATGCACATTCTTCCTCTTTACCTAGCCCTCTTGTCTTCTGAACATTGTCTTTGGGCAAAAGCTGACCCATTGAGACCGTGTTGATTGATTCTAAGGAGTGTATATCCCTCTAGTGTTATTTACTGTATAGACCTATTATTTCACACAAGGGTAACCTTGATAGATTTTCTTGAAGGACACAGGACAGTCTTATTAGAAGATTTTAAGAAAATTTAAACCAGCATTGGTGATAAAAAGTCCAGTAAAGTTACACCAAGGAATTTTTTTCCATCACAACAATATACCTGCTCATTCTTTGAGGGTAACACAGCACACTGATCTTGTCCCTTTGGGTTTTTGTTGTTGTTCCCCTAACTCTAAGAATATTTAAAAGAAACATGATTTGAGTCCCTTGGGATTCCCAAATTGCCTTTTTGACGTGGTGTAAATCGAAGACAACAGGATTCTTAGGGGAGGTTGTCCTGAGGTACCATCTAGTTTATTCTGACTCATAGCAACCTTATGTTCAACTGAATAAAGCACTGCCTGCTCCTGTGCCATTCTCCCAATCATTATGTTTGAGCCCACTGTTGCAGCCACTGTGCCAATCCATCTTGTTGATAGTCTTTCTTTATTCCTCTGACTTTATCAAGCATTATATCCTTCTCCAGGGTCTGGTCTCTCATGATAATATGTCTAAAGTACAAGAGGAAAGACTCACCTTCCAAGAAGCAATATGGCTGTACTTCTTCCAAATCAGATTTGTTTGTTCTTCTGGTAGACCATGGGTATACTCAACATTTTCCACCAATTAGTCTGGGTACTTCAGAGAAACAAATCCACAGAAACTCATGTATAAGAGAGAGTTTTATATAAAGGTTAAGTGTGCATCAAGAAAACATCTCAAGCCAGTGCTGCCCAAGCACACAAGTCCTACATTAACCCATATGTCTAACACCAATCCACAAAGTCCTCCTCCATCTCACAAAACAGACACAACGATGCCGACTGCAGGAGGAAAGCTGAGTCAGTGAAGGTGTGCACATCTCAGCGCTGGCAGGAGTCTCCACGCAGGTGCTCCAACACCCAGGGCTGCATCGGAGTAGGTCCATGCGGCTTCTCCTTGGGAATGTCTTGCAGGAAGTCAGTCTTGCAAGCTGAAGCAGGGAACTGCTAAGGCAGCTGCACCCTGGTGGGACCATCACAAAGCAAGAGATCTGAGAACTCAAAAGGCAAGGCTCACCAAGCCATTTATCCCTCCGCCCTTCAATTAATCCCACATGTGTTTATCGGCCAGGTTGGCACAATAAACTAACTCAACCGTCATTAAAATATATTGATTTTTATCCAGCTTTTGCATGCATATGGGATGACATCTCTGATCTTCAGAAGTGTATAGACTTAGCTGGAGGATATGCTGAGAAACAATAGCCTCACATTTTGATAATTTTTGTTTGATAACGTTTCTGATTTTGTAGCCCTACTTTTTTACTTACTTTTATACAACCAAATACCACAGTGTATTGTGTATTGTGTATTGTGGAGGCTAGTGGAGGCTTGCGTGTTGCTGTGATACTGGAAATTATGCCACTGGTATTTCAAACATCAGCAGAGTCATCTATGATGAACAGATACAGTGAAGCTTTTGACTAAAATAAGGCCAGGAAGAAGGGAGAGGTAGTTAACATTTGAAATATAAGCCATGGAAAACCCTATGAATAGCAGTGGGACATTGTCTGATAAAGTGCAGAAGATGAATCCCTCAGGTTGAAAGACACTCAATATACAGCTGCCTCCTTAAAGTAGAATTGACCTTAATGAAATGGGTGGAACAAAGCTTTCATTTGCTAACAGAGTACTACAACTCAAAATGAGAAGAAACAGTGGCAAACATGCATTAATAATTGGAATGTAGACACAAAGTATGAAGCTAGGACACTTGGAAGTCATCAACAATGAAATGGAATGCATAAAGATTGATGTATTAGCTATTAGTGAGCCTAAATAACCAGTCCTAGCTATTTTGAATTAGACAATCGTGTGGTTTACTATGCTGAGAATGACAAGTTGAAGGGGAATAGTCTCATCAAGGGAACCTGGCGGCATTATTGGTTACCTATTGGGCTGCTAACGTCAAGGTCAGCAGTTTGTACTCACTAGCCACTCCTTGAGAGAAAGACGAGGCTTTCTTCTCTTGTAAAGATTAACAGTCTCAGAACCCCAACGAGACACTTCTGTTCTCTTCTACAGCGTTGCTCTGCGTCAGAATTAACTCAATGGCAGTGAGTTTGGCGTCTGGAATGTCACATTTGTTGTCAAAAAGGATATTTCAGAATTTTTAAGTACAATGCTATCTGTGATAGGGTACTATTGATATGCCTATAAGGATGCGTTAGTCAGGGTGGACTAGAGAAACAAATTCAGGGAGACTCAGATGTGTATAAGAAAGAACTTTATATACAAGAGCAATTGGATATTGAGAAAACATCCCAGCCCAGTCCAGATCAAGTCCGTAAGTCCTATATTATCCCATATGTCCAATATCAATCTATAAAGTCCTCTTTGGACTCATGAAACACATGCAATGATGCCAAATGCAGGCAAATCACAGGCCAGTGGGTGGAAAGTCTTGTGAATCCAGTGGCAGTGGAAGCATCTCAGTGCTGGCAGGGGTCTCCACATGGTTCCTTCAGTTCCAGGGCTCTAGTGTAGCTCCGTGTGTCTGTCTTGTCAGCAGGAATGTCTTGCAGGGAGCATGTGAGTGTCCTGCCTCCAGTGAGCTATTAACCTCCTTAGCGGCTCCAAATGAGGTCATCAAGCTGCAACCTGATTGACAGGCTGAACTGTACCTCTTCAAGTCTCAAATTGACAACAGGTTATGTAACTACTACAAAGGCTGTCCAGTTAGTGCAACTATTATTCAAATTTTATGCATCAACTCTTAAAGACAGCGATGAAGAAATTGAACAAGTGTACTAACTTCTTCATTTTGAAATTTACCAAACATGCAATTAAAATGCACTGATAGTTACTAGTGATTGCGATACAAAATTTGGAAACAAAAGAGGAAGAATCAATAGTTGGATAATAGGGCCTTAGTGACATAAAGGAAATTGGATACACATGATAGAATTTTTCAAAACCAACAACTTCTTCATTGTAAATACCTCATTTTGTTTTTCTTTGAATGTCTTTTTTTAATTCATTTTATTGGGGGCTCATACAATTCTTATCATAATCCATACATACATCCATTGTGTCAAGCACATTTGTACATTCGTTGCCCTCATCATTCTCAAAATATTTGCTCTCCACTTAAGCCCTTGGTATCAGCTCCTCATTTTTTCCTCCTTCTTTTAATGTTTTATTGGCATATAATTAACATAATCCAATTCAATGGTTCAATCATTATAAAGAGTTGCTCATTCATCACCACAATCAGTTTTAGAACATTTTCTTCTTTCTTGTAGTCATTGTCATTAGCTCCATATTTCCCTCCAACCTTCCCTGCCATACTCCTAGGCAATTCTTAATCCAATTACAGTCTCTCTAGATTTACTTATTCTGAATTTCATATACAAATAATCATACAAAGCAAAAACAATAAACAATAAAATCTCAACAGCAATGATAAAATAAAACAAAGAAAAACCTTAATCGAAAAGAAAGAAAATAGCAAAACTTGGAACAAATTTTAAATGGGTCAAAATGTAGATCCAATGATAATGTGTTACATTTTAACCTAACTACATCTGATACAATTGATTTTACAATGTACTCTGTCTGATAGCAAGGCTATTCACATCCACGGACTCTGATCAGAAGAATTCACCGGAGGCTTAATTCATGTGATGGTGTTGTTAGGTGCCATTGGGTCATTTCCAACCCATTTCCAACCCATAATGACCCCGTGGGGTCAGCAGAATGAAGCACCACTATACTTGAAATCATTGCTGCAGCCACTTTGTAAACTCATCTTGTGAGTGCTATTTTTTTTCACTGCCCTGCTACTTTACCACACATGATGTCCTTCTTCAGGGACTGGTCTTTCCCAAAACATGTCCAAAGTATGTAAGATGAAGTCTTACCATCCTTGTCTCTACGGAGCAATCTGGCTATACATTTTCCAAGACAGGCTTGTTTGCCATCTTTCGACCACAATATATGAATTGCTAATTTGTACAATTGTTGACTTGTACAATCCATGTGGGACTCCTGCAAAGGGATTTTAGGTTTTCATATCCTGCAAACCGAATGTTCAGAATTTAAGCTCCTATACCTTTCCAGATTTGGATTTTATTATTTTTCAGTCCTTGGATCACACAGGATGGTATGCTTCTGGACTATGTTGTGGAACACACAAGTTGGTATGCTTTGGGATTATGCTATGCACAAACTTGCTCGCCGAGAGCAGGAAAGACTTGATACATTTGCTGATGAAAATCAGAGATTGTAGCCTTAAGTATGACTGTAATTCAACAAAAGAAAAACAAAAATCCTCACACTATCACAATAAACCGTGAAAAGATTGAAGTTGTCATGGATATTAACTTGCTTGGATCCACAGCCAATGATCATGGTTGCACCAGTCAAGAAATCAACTGACATATTGTATTGGGCAAGAGCCCTAGTGGCGAAGTGGTTACATATTGGGCTGTGATTCACAAGATCCACAGTTCAAAACCACCAGCTGCTCTATGGGAGAAAGAGAAGGCTTTCTACTCTCATAAAGTTATAGTCTTCAAATCTCACAAGGCCAATTCTACCCTGTCTTATAGGGTCACCATGAATCAACATCTACTTGATTTTCTGTATATTCCATCCGGTGAGGTCCATTGATTCTATGAGTCAATCACTTCATATGTATGTGAAAGCTGGACAATTAATAAGGAAGATTGGAGAAGAATTCATGCATTTGACTTACGGTGTTTGCAAAGAATACTGACAGTATCATGGACTTGTAGAAGAGCAAGCCAATCTGCTTGGGATAAGCACAATTAGAATGCTCCTTAGAAGCGAAGCTGATGAGACTTTGTCTCATGTACTTTAGCTATGCTATCAGGAGTGACTGGTCCCTGGAAAAGGACATAGTGCTCCGTAGCATGGAGGTGAAGCAAAAAAGAGGAAGACCCTCAATAAGCTGGAAGGTGGATTGACATGGTGACTGCAACAATGGGCTCAATCACAGCAACACTTGTGAGAATAGGCAGGACCTGGCAGAGTTTTGTTCTGTTGACCTATATGGGTCACAGCATCAACTTGATGACGCCTAGCCTCAGCTACAAATATAATGATGATCTTTTAGTTCCTAGACATATAAATTAAGATTTATTTAATAAGTATATGTATGCTGAAGAAGTGGGGGTTTTCCTTGCTTGTTGGGACATTATATAGACCTATTACAGTTGATGTTTAGATGGCATTTTTTGTTTGTTTTGCTTTGAACATTCTTCTATAAGCAAGTATAACCTATATTAGGGTGGGTTCTTAAATTGTTGTTTATGTAAATCTTGTTTTCTTCAATCACACATTTATTGAGCAATATTTATCAAATGCTTATCTCTCAAACATTGTACTAGTTTTTAAGAAATTGAACATATGCCACATACCACTTGTATTAGTCCAGGTTGACTGGAGAAACAAACCAGAGACACTCACACAGTCCAGATCACGTCCATAAATCCAATATTAGCCCATATGTCTGACACTAGGCCATCAATTCCTCATCAGACAGACTCACATAACCACTTGCAATGATGCTGAATGCAGGAAGATCACAGGCCAGTGGGTGAAAAGTCTTGGGGGTCCAATGCCAGTGGAATCATCTCAGCACTGGTTTGGGGTCTCTACAAGGCTCCTTCAGCTCTCTGACTATGGCCCTTCAACGAGGCTCCCTGTGGCATGTCAACAGGAGGCTGAGAGCAGAGAGTGTGTGGCCCTCCTTCAGGGAGAAAGCGAGGAAGTTCCCAGAATCCTCATGAGAGGGTCATGCTCACCAGGAGGCATCATTAGGCAGTAACCTGATTGACAGGATAAACTCCACCCCTTCACTTTATTTATCAAGTTGACATGAAATTATGTGACTACCACACCATGATACTACATGTTAAGATAAAAGTAATATAAGGCACTCATAAATTCTGGAAAAGAAAGTTTTAAATTAAGAAACACATCTGACCCCAAAGATTTTGGGTAAAGGATTGTAGATCTATGCTAAAATTCTTCTTCATTTACTGATTAAATCACTTTTGATGCTACTATTTGAAACACACACACACACACACACACACACACACACACGCACAAATCCACTGCAATTGGGTCAATTCAAACTCATGGAGAATATATAGATAGATGATATATTTTAGTCAAAAGCATGATATATTATGTGCCCATCTCTGTTTCAGCACTTTATATATATTAGATCATAAAATCCTCACAATTACCTTATGAATACATTCTGTTGTTCTATTTCATTAAAGTATACAGTCGCTATGAGTTGGAATCGACTCTATGACAGGGAGAATTTATTAAAGAGATTTGCCAAAAATCATGCAACTATTATGTAGCAGAGTTGGAAATTTAAGTCAGACAGTCTTGTTCCAGAGTTTGCATTCTTTGTCACTAAACTGCATGTTAATACTCTGTCTCTTTAAAATAGTCATAACTTGTTCTAGTTTGTAGCCGTTTTGAATATCAATCCTTTCCAAGAGCATGTTTGTTAAAATATCAGCTCTAAAATATGACATAAAAACTTACATTTTCTTAAATGTTAAGGATCCCCTCCCATTTTATTTCTCTTTGCTATAATTCCAGTGACTTGTTTCAATGATGTTAGAGATTCACTCATTGACACTCTCAGTCTGGTCAATGTTCATGTTAATCTTTTATTTACCTTTTCATTTCCTCTGAATATTTCTGGATAATTATAAAGCATCTCCCTTACTTTTGTGGCCTTGTAGCGATGTAAATCACATTAAAAATTGAGATCGTTTGTTGCGCGGTAGAATCCTTCAAGTAAAGCTTTGCAGCTACTTCATCAGTTTCTGAATTAATTACATTATTTACTTCAGATTGCTTTATTTTAGATATTAAATTTGAGTTGTTGAGGTGGAATTTGTTTCCATTAGTTTGTTCTTCCATAAGCATCAGAAACGGAGACGGGTTCTGTTGTTATCTTAAAGCTTTACTTTTTTAAGGGGTTAGTTTCTATATAAGAGGAAAATATATTGAGTTATATTTGATTGTGAGTTTGGACAAGGTTCATTTGAGTAAGCATAGTATATCTAAACTTCCAAATGTCTACTTCTCATTGTCCCATGGATTCATATGAGACATTAAACAAATCACTCTAGTTGTTCTCTGTGAAAATTCATGTGTTGTCCTTGAATACAAAGATGAAAATTATGACATACTCTCAGTAAAGCATTATCTTTTGAGAAATGTTGATAGATTTGTTCTGAGCCAAGCACAATGTCTCTGGCGGTCATTCAACAGCTCATGTTTGCTAAGTTTAAGGGTGAAGTTCATGGCCACTAGAGCTAAGATGGAAATAAACTTGTCAATTTTGCTTCATTAGCACAATATTGAACTCAATGAGTTAACAAGCCAGTTATTATATTGCCAAGAAGGAAAAAAAGAGAGACTGAGTGAATATGCATATGCATGGAGATTGGCTATAAGGTACATATATTTATAATATGACAAAATGAGGGCTGCGCTAAGGCTTATCTTGGATAGCTATTACCTCTATCCTGAAAGGGATCACACAATGAGATATTCTTCTTCTGAGACCACACCCCAAATGACACATCTTTTCTTCACTAGTTCCACCTTCATTGTGTCCAGCACAAAACTTTATTGTTTTTTCCAGCAAAACTTTTGAGGCACAGAAGTAATATTCACCAGCATGTAATTATATCTTATGAGTATAAAATATTTATATATTTACCTCATCTTTATATAGGTACATATTAATGAATTAATGTGATGAGTAGATATTTTTTTTATCATTTCAGATTTTCCTCAACTCAATGGTAGTGCTCAAGAATATGGACTATATAATCTGATATCCTATATAATCTGAAGCCCTGCTTTCAACTTCTTAACTGTGTGACTTCGGACAAATTAATTACCCTCTATTGGTCCTGGTTTCCTCGTTTATAAAATGGGGATGATTATAGCTACTATCACATAGGTATATGATGAGGATTAAATTAATTAATAAAAAATTAATTATAAAGGTAAGTACTTTAGAATTCTAAACCCTAAAGTACGTTTACTTTCCTGCCCTCCCTGCCCTTCTGTCAGGCTCAAACCTAATTCTCTTTCTTTCTCTTTTCCTCCACAGATTCCACGATTCTAGGGACATCACATGTATGACCTTTAAAAACCATCTTATCATTAGTGATATATATTCCTACATGAAGTGTTGCAGAACATATGTGGGGTTAAGGGGAAGAGGGAACCCCACAAAACATCACAGGTTCGGTAGGCACAATTGTACAGCGATAATAAGTAGAGATTATAGTAAAGTCATAGAGAGCATGAGAGTTAAAGGATGGAGTCAAGTAATGGAGTCAGACGCAATTCATGGTAGCATAGCTCACCTCAGCTAGGCTTGATGGTCCTCGTGGAGGGGGCTTAGCCGTCAGAGAAGAAGCTGCTGCTTCATCCTCCTTAGTCACCTTCTCCAGCCACCCTCTCGAGAACCAGGGAGCCTCATTATTTATTGCTAACCACGCATCATAGAGTTATACATCACAGAAAGGGGCAATACAATTCATTCTAGAACACGTTTGATCACTCTAATGTCTCACATAATAAAACAGACAATTACTATTCTGGGAGGCATGCAAGTTCCCTGATAGCGGACAATAACCTGAGTCACTGGGAGGGGTATTAACATAGGCAATACAATCAATAGGAGAGGAATCACCCAGGGGTGTGCCCACATTTGTGGGAATAACAATGGTGTCTGCTTTATCTAGATAGCCGATAATGGCTATCTAACCTTGGTCATCCTTGGGCGGGTTTGCCCTCTCTGGTATCTCCTGCAAGTGAACAGACCACCATTATCCTTATCAGAAGGGAGTGGGTCTTATTTAGGGTGAGTCAGACTAATAGTCTAGCCACTATAGATGGCTGATGTTAAGGAGAATAACCTCTGACCTACTTTTGCTGATCACCTATTGTACAGTCACTCTTAAGCAGCTAAGTTTGGTACATATTTTGGGGAGACAACTTAAGAGAAATCCTTCTGTTCCCCACAAACATACTTGGCTCACTCACACATGTTGAATTTTATGATATCCTTTAAAGCATTGCTGTGTAGAAGCTAGAGCCTGGTCTACCATGAAGTCGGTGCTGGGGTTGGAAGTCATGACAGACTGGAAGTTGGGGAATGTTCACTTCTAATGACATGTGAGAATTGAACCACAACGACGTCGAACAGCCACCATGAGGCCAACTTATTTGTTGCATTTGTTGTAGATACTGGTGCAGACTTCATTGTAGACCAAGCAGATCATGTGATCTTATGCAGTGTTTTATACTACAAGAAGTGTGGAGTCATCAAAATGGAACCTAAGCATAAGTCAGAGACTACCTTGACTTAAGGTTAAAGCATTTCTTTTCTAATGAAAGAGGGCCCATATCTTGCCCCATAAATAAAAATAAACTCTAGATGGATCAAAGATCTTAATGTAAATCCCAGAGCTCTATGGATCATCAGTGTAAAAATAGGGACAAAATTAAGGGCCCTATTGCAGGGCATACACATATTACCAAAGATAATAAAGGAAGCACACACCATAGAGGACAAAACAGATGACTGGGGTCCACTGAAAATAAGATACATATATGCCTCAAAAGGTCTCATTAAAAGAGTTAAAAAAGAGCCCATTGGAATGTGAAAAGAAATCTTTAGCAGTGACACAATGGAGAAGGAACTAATTTCTAAAATCTACAGAATTCTGCAACACTTCAATAAGAAAACGCATGCCAATTCAAAAGTAGCCAAAAGACATGAACAGTTTACCAAAAATGACATTCAAATGGTTAACAAACATATGGAAAAATGTTTACAATCACCAGCCATCTGGATGGTGCAAATCAAAACAACTGTGAAATGTCACCTTACACCCACAACAGCAGACCAATTAAAACAAAATCAAAACAGAAAACATCAAATGCTGGAGAGGGTGCAGAGAAACTAAAACACTGCGGATAGGCTGGTAAACATACAACTATTGTGGAAAGTGATATGGTGCTATACAAAACTACTGGGAATAGAAATTCCATATGACTCAGCAATATCTCTGCTGGGTATGTACCCCAAAGTTGTAAGAGACAGAGCCCGAACAGACATATGGTCTCCCATGTCGATCACAGCGCAGTTCACAAAGGCAAGAAGCTGGAAACCGCACAAATGCCCATAAATAGAAGAATGGATAAAGAAACTCTGTGAGTTTATTTTAATGGCAGCGGAACAATTTGGAGATGGATATCAATAAGGGTTGTACAACACAAAGGTTACTTAATCAATGGTGCCGAATTATACATGTAGAAGTTGTTGACTGGAAAAATGTTTTCTTGTGTATATTTTGCCACCATGGAAAAAAATAATTACGCAAATAATGAGTACAAGGAAGAAGAAAATGTTCTAAAATTGATTGTGGTATCAATTGTACAATTCTTCTTGATATTATCAGACTATTGAATTGTATGATATGTGGATGAAGTGTCAACAAAACTATTTTAAAAATTCTGTCACATACCCATATTGGATTATTATACATCCAAAAAAGATGAATGAAGCACCTCATGACTTGAATGGACTTGGAAACCATTATGCTGTGTGATGTTAGTCAATCACAAAAGGGCAAATATTGTATGAGACCACTATTAATTATAAAAATAAACACCCAAGCAAAAGTAGGCATATGTTTTCAAGTCATGTAATTTTTTAATCCAGTCTCCCACGTAATGAGGCGATGTGCCTGCCTAATGCTCCTAATTTATATATCACCCCCTTATTGGTACATCCTAAAACCCACCTCATCATAAGAGGCCTCAACTCAGCTGAAGTTAGTTTCACAAGTTGAGGGGGATAGAGATCGCCAATCAATTCCTGCCCTGCAACGTTGTTCCATGGTCACCCCACACGGTGGCAATAGGCCCGCCTACACAGGTGCTCAGTGAACCTTAGTGGACATTCAGATCCAGAGGTGAGGGTTGATCTCTGTCTTAGAGAAGATGATTTCACTTCGGTTGATAGGTAAACAACTACTTATATAGACCACTAAATGTCTCTATATGCCCTGAACTATGTTCCTAATTAGACACTTTTGTTCAGGTCTGTCTAGTCTTTGGTGACTCAAGCTGTGTGCAATAGGCAGCTGGAACTTTTAGACTTTGTCCTTCTGATGTGCACAACATCCTGCATAGGCCACACCAGAAGGAGCTGATTGGAAACCCCAGTAAATGAACCAGACTTTACCTTAACCACACCTGTAGCAGATTAAAACAAAACAAAAAACCTTACTGGCACTGAGTCTATTCTGACTTATACTGACCCTATAGAACGGGGTAGAACTTCCCCTG
>NW_022111372.1:96021299-96034155 GCF_000313985.2 Echinops telfairi
CTCCCTTCCCGCTCCCCCCTCCCTCATGAACCCTTGATAATTTATAAATTATTATTTTGTCATATCTTACACAGTCCGATATCTCCCTTCACCCACTTTTCTGTTGTCCATCCCCCAGGGAGGGGGTTATATGTAGATCCTTGTAATAGGTTCCCCCTTTCCAACCCACCCTCTCTCCACCCTCCCGGTATCGACAATCTCACCACTGGTCCTGAAGGGATCATCTGCCCTGGACTCCCTGTGTTTCTAGTTCCTATCTGTACCAGTGTACATTCTCTGGTCTAGCCAGATTTGTAAGGTATAATTGGGGTCATGATAGTGGTGGGGAGGAAGCATTTAGGAACTAGAGGAAAGTTGTATGTTTCATCATTGCTGCACTGCACCATGATTGACTTGTCTGCTCACAGCGACCCTTCTGTAAAAGGATGTCCAATTGCCTAAAAATGGACTTTGGGTCTCCACTCCGCACTCCTCCTCATTCACAATGATAGGATTTTTTGTTCTGATGATACCCGATATCTGAACCTTTCGACACCTCGTGATTGCACAGGCTGGTGTGCTTCTTCCATGTGGGCTGTGTTGCTCCTGAGCTAGATAGCCTCTTGTTTTCCAAAAAATTGTTTTCTTCTTCACCTCATCAACTGCGTTATTCTTGAAAACGTACAAGCACCTTTCCCTTTCTTCAGTGTTCGGCTATTTTACCTCCTTATCTGAACAAGGAGGACTTGAAACACTTGCTGATAAAGATAAAGGATTGTAACCTTCAGTATGGATTACAACTCAATATAAAGAAGACCAAAATTCTCACAACTGGACCAGCAGGTAACATCATGAAAAATGGAGAAATGTTTGAAGATGTCAATGATTTTGTATTGTTTGGATCCACAGTCAATGCTCATAGAAACAGCAGTCAAATGATCTAATGAAGCATTGCCTTGGGTAAATCTGCTGCACAAGACCTCTGTAGAATGTTGAAAAGGAAAAATATTACTTTGAGGACTAAAAGGTGGCAGATCCAAGCCATGGCATTTTCAATGGTCTCATATGCATGTGAAAGTTGGACATTGAATAAATATTTGACTGAAGAAGAATTGATGCATTTGAATTGTGGTGCTAATGAAGAATCTTGACAGTACCACAGAGGGCCCAAAGGACACCAAATCTGTATTGTAAGCAGTATGAGCAGAATGCGCTTGAGAAGCAAGGATGGTGAGCCTTCCTTACATACTTCATGCATGCTTTGGACATGTTGTTAGGAGAGACCCGTCCCTGAAGAAGGGCATCATGCTTGGTAAGGTAAAGGGGCAGCACAAAAGAGGAAGGCCCTTGATAGGATGGGTTGACATAGTGACTGGCACAGTGGGCTCAAGTATAGGAACAATTGTGAAGAGGATGCAGGACTTGGCAGTCTTTTTGTTCTGTTTTGCCATAGGGTCTCTATGGTCAGAACTGGCTCAATGGCATCCAGCAATAATAATAACAACAACAACATCTGAACAATCAAGAGAAGAATGAAGCTTTCTACTCCCATAAAGGTTTACAGTCTCAGAAATTCACAGGACTAGTTAAACTCCACCCTACAGGGTTCCTGTGTTAGTTGGGGTTGACTAGAGAAACAAATTCAGAGACACTCATATAGGAAAGGGTTTTTTTATATCAAAGAGTAATTGTATATATTTCCCCCTAACCCATAGTAATTGTATATTAAGAAAACATCCCAACCCAGTCCAGACCAAGTTCGTAAGTCTGATATTAGCCCATATGTCTGATACCAGTCTATAAATTCCTCTTCAGGCTCACGCAGCACATGCAATGATGTCGAATACAGGAAGATCACAGGCCAGTGGGTGAAAGTCTTGTGGATCCAGTGGTGGTGGAAGCATCTCAGCGCTGGCATGATGCTCACTGAGTGTGGCTCCTCATTGCGTGACAGCAGGAAAGAGAAGCAGAGAGAGAGTGTGGCCTGTCTCTCAGGAGAAATCGAGGAAGTCCCCAGAATCCTCATGAGAAGGCCACACCCACAAGGAAGCATGGTCAGACTGTGACCTGATTAAAAGGCTAGACTTTACCCCTTCACTCTATTTATCAAGTTGACAAGAAATTATGTACGTACCACATTCACTGTGAGTCAGAATTGACTCAATGGTAGTGAGCTTGGTTTATCTGAACTATTCTTCTGGGTTCTCTTGAGCAGTCGTTATTAGTTGCCTTCCAGTCAATTCTGACTCATGGTGACCCTGTAAGGTGGAGTAGAACTGGCCCTGTGGGCTTGTGGGACTGTAAACATTTACGAGAATGGAAAGCCTCATCTTTCCCTGATTGCTCAGAGGTGGTGGTTGTTGTTCTTAGGTGCTGTTGAGCCAGTTCTGACCCATAGAGACCCTATGCACAGCAGAACCAAAAGACTGTTCAGTCCTGCGTCATACTCACAATTGGCCCTAGGCTTGAGCCCATTGTCGCAACCATTGTGTTGCAACCATCCTGTCGAAGACCTTCCACCCCAGAAGGATCCAATTTAGAAACCCTCCTAACCAAACCAGATTTTACCTTAAACAATCTGTAGCAGATTAAAAAAGGACAAAACCCAACCCCACAACAGAACCTACCCCACTGGATTCCTTTATATACGCACAATCCAGTGACATTGATTGCATTCTAACAGTTGCACATTCGCTCTCGCCCTCCTCATTAGCACAACATCACTACCTCCTATCTAAAAAAATTTTAGGTTCCTATCTAAAAATTTAATGTTACTGTTACGAAAGTTATTGTTGTCACTTTAATATCATAAAGATTTTAAAAATGGTATAATATGCAAAGCAGACTTTTCCCCTCTAATTAAGCTATGTTATTGTTTGGCTTTAAGAAAACACCATGGAATGTTTTTATTTTAAAAATTGAAGATTCTCAGGGCAATAGTTTTGAGGGTTTATCCAGTTTCTATAGCTCAGAAAGTCTAAAATTTGGTTCTCCATTCCCCACCCCAACCCCAACCATTGCTTTGATCATGATTATCTATTGGTTTTTAGTCAAAAGGCTCACTGATGATAGTAAAGCATCATCCAGTTCTTCTGGGCTCATGAAAAAGAAGGCTATTGTTCATAGAGGGCATTAGCCTTACGTTCCATATCCTCTTCTTATTCCTGACTCCTTTCTCTTGTGTTTCTGGTGAATAGAGGCCAAATGTGCCTTGGGTGGTGGCTTGCAAGCTTTTAAGATGCGGGTACAACACAAGAAACTAGGAAATAGAACAGACATACTAAACATGTTATTAGGCCAGTTAGGTGGAATGCCCTGGTAGAGGCATATCTATGAAAAAGAGTGCCTATGGCAATTAATATGAAATTGCTAAATGCTCTCTCATAGCTAGTAATGGAAGGCTGCGATGGTCAGTAGAAAATTCTCAGCCTCCTCCACCCCACAGTGGCTCTCAGTGCACGTGCCATACCTGCTATATGTTAGATATACTTCTAGCTCCATAATTTTCAGGTCTGGGGCCTTCTGAAGCAGGCCTTCTGCTGTATCTGTCAAAGTCCCTCTGAGTGTGTTCAAACCTCCAACCTTTCAACCAGTAGTTGAGTGCTCAGCATTTGCACTGGGTACTCAGGGGCTCCTTCTATAGCTGTTGCTATTGTGGTTCTAATTCATAGTGACCCGACGTAAACAGAAAATAATATTGCCCATTCCTGCACCATCTTTACCGTCTTCGAACTCATCGTTGCAGTTGCTGTGTCCATCTCATTGAGGAGCTGCTTCTCATGGACCCTCTACAGGATGTCCTTCTCCAGGAATGAGTTCCTTCTGATAAATGTCCAAATTAGGTGAGACAACGTCTCCTCGTTATGGGTGTGCTTCTAAGATTTAATTTGCTCTTCTTAGCCAACATTAGAATTCCAAAGTATCCATTTTTCTTCTGTCTTTCTTATTCATGGTAACTTTCACACGGATATCAGGCAATTGAAAGTACCATGGCTGGGGCCAGGTACATTTTAGTTCTCAAAGTGACATTGCTTTTAGCACTTTTAAAAATGCAAAAAACACTTCTTAGATTACTTGCTCAGCATTCAGAGTGAATTATGATGAAAGGATACAACTATGATGCACTCTTCTGATTTGAAACCACATAATATTCGCTTGCTTGATTGGAATGACTGTCTCTTGGTCTATGTATAGATTACTTTTTTTTTTCTTTAATTGATTTTATTTTTTACATAAAAAGTTCAGTAAAAATTGGATAAAGTAATATGTATAGATTTCTTACGAGCACAAGTAGTGTTCTGGAATTCCCGGGTTTTTTTTTGCAATGTTATTCATGACTTGTTCTGACCCACACAATCAAGTAGATTTTCATAGGTAATAAAATGCACTTAAACATCTTGTTGATATTCTTGACTTTTAGCCAAGATTCATCTGATTTTAAGAACGATATAACTAATTTCACATACTCCTCTGAAACTGGCTTCAATTTCTGGAAGTTCTCTATCCATACATTGTTGCAACTATTTCTGAATTGTTTTCAGCAGAGTTTTAATTGAGTGTAATATTAATTATATTTTTTATAATCTTTGAATTTTTTTTATCACATTTCTTTGGATCAGGCATAAATAGGGACCTCTTACAGTAGGCTGGCCAGGTGGCTGTCTTCCAATTTTGTTGTTTAGATAAGTGAGCACTTCTAGCATTTCATCTGTTTGTTGAAACATCTCAATTAACATTCAGTCAGTTTCTCAAGGCTTGTTTGTTTGTTTTGCTAATGCCTTCCATATGGCTTGAACTTCGTCCTTCAATACCATTGGTTCTTTATCATATGCTATCTCCTGAAATGGTTGACATCAATCAATTCTTTTGGTGCAATGATTCCGTGTATTCCTTCCATCTCCTTTTCATGCTTTCCGCATCATAATATAGTGATATGATCCATAGAATTCTTCAGTTTTGCAACTCAAGGCTTGAACTTTTTCTTCAGCTCTTTCAGTTTGAGAAATTTTGAAAGTAGTTTCCCCTTTTGTTTTTCTAATTCCTTGTCTTTGTACATTTCATTATAATATTTTGTCTTTGAAATATTCTATTCAGCACTTATTACTCCATCATATATCCCATTCATTTTATCTACTCTATGTTCAAAAATAAGCTTCAATCTCTTCTGGCATTCATTTTAGTATTTCCTTCCTTTCCTGTGTCTTTAATGATCGTTTGCTTTTTTATGTATTGTGTTATTGATATCATCCCATAGCTTGCCTGGTTTTCAATTATTAGTGTTCAATGTGTCAATTTTATTTTTGAGATCATCTCTAATTTCAAGTGGAATATACTCAAGAATGTACTTTGGCTCCTGTGTACTTTTAAATTTTTTCTTCAGCTTCACCTTGAACTTGCATATGAACAATTGATGGTCTGGTTCTGCAGTTCACTCCTGACCTAGTTCCGATCAATCTTATTATTTGAGCATTTTTTTCTGGCTTCTCTTGCCACAGAGGTAGCAGATTGGATTCCTGTGTGTTCTATCTGGTGAGGTCCATATTTTAAGTTGCTATTTATGTTATTGATAGGAGGCATTTCTAATCAATAGGTCATTGGTATTACAAAATTCCAACGTGATCTCAGGCTTTGTTTCTATCCAAAGGCCATCTTTTTCAGCTACTGATCCTTCTTTGTTTCCAACTTTGGAATGAAATAACCTGGAATTATGAAGCATCTTGACTGCATGTTTGATCTATTTCAGAATGTAGAAGTGGGCAAAAGTATTCAATTTCTTCCTATTTGGCATTAATTCTTGGTGAGTAAATTTTAATCGTCATCATATTAAATGGTCTTCCTTGTAGGCCTATTCTATCATTGACAACAATGTATTTTAGGATAGACCTTGAAATGTTCTTTTCTCTTCAGTTTGTCATTCCTAGCATAGTAGAACACAAGATTGTCTGCCAGTACAAAGACCAATTCAGTGTTTTTCAGCTCACTTATGCCTAGGATGTTGATCTTCAAGAGTTCTATTCCATTTTTGACAACTTTCAAATTTCCTAGATTTATGCTTCATACAGTCCATCTTCTAATTACTAGTGAATGTTTACTTCTCCTTTCGTCATGCCACTACAACAAACTGACACCCTAAAAGTTTACCTGCACCTGACTGACTGCTTTGAGGAGGCAGCACTTCTCCAGTCACCTGAGTGACTTCCAACTTCCAAGCTTAGGTGGTTATCTTCCAGCACTGTGTCTACCATAACATGTTCTACTGTTATCGATAAGGTTTCCAATGGCTGTTTTTTCCCCCTCCAAAAATACATTTCCAGGCCCTCTTTCTCAGTCTATCTTAGTTTGGAAGCTCTGCTGCAAATGTTCCGCACTGTTGACATAGCTCCCAGCGTCACAGCAACATGCATGGCACTGACTGGGTCTATAGCAGCACCTTCTCCATTTCTACATTTGAAGGATTTCCCCCTGACTACTGGAGTGTGAATTCCTTGAAGGTAGGAACTGTGTCTTAATTATCTCTCTTGTTCCAATAAGGGGCTCTGGTGGTGTAGTGGGTCATTAATTGAGCGGTTTATCATAAAGTCAGCAGTTCAAACCAACCAGTGACTCTCTGGGAGAAAGATGAGACTGTCTACTGATCTGGTTCTACTCTGTCCTATAGGGTTGCTATGAGTTGGAATTGACTGGAAGACGATGAGTCTCTTTTTTGTTTTTCATTGCTGCAATCCTTTCCCATCCTCCCTGCAATACTGTCCACACATACTCAAGAAAAAATGGTTGCCTAGATTAATTAATTCATGTGGATTTTGTATTGTTGTTCATTTTATCCTGGGAATTCTACTGTGGGCCTCCAGGTTTTCTAAAAAGTCTCTTGGTCCTCTTATCTCTGGAAATTAAAATTGTATTGTATTTTGTTGTTGATGCTAAGGGCATACACAGCAAAGTATACAACAATTCAACAGTCTGTGCATGTACAATTCAGTGATATTAATTATACTCTTCGAGTTGTGCAACCAATTTGACTCCTTTTCTGAGTCATAGCCTCTCCATGAACATAAATTCATGGGCCCCTAAGCTTCTTATCAAGTGTTTTGAGTTGTTGTCAGTTCGATTCTATATAGATAGGTCTTAAAAGAGCATAATGCTCAAGGCAGGCATTCTTTACTAGCTATGCTAAACAGTTGTTTGTTTTATACCTGTTCATACATTTATTAAAAAAAATTTATTTATTGTATAATAGGTGAAAGTTTACATAGACAATTTAGTTTGATAGTTTGTAGGACGTTGATTGTATTTACCACCGTTACCAAGGCTCTCTCCATTTCTGCCCTGGATTTTCCGCTTCCTTTCTTCCAAATTTTCTGTGCCTAGCTGACTTCTCATATTTATGTTTTGGGCAAAAGTTACCCTTTTGGTCTTGTATAATTGATTGCTCTAAGGAGCACGTTTTTCTCAGATGTTATTACTTATTTTACGGACCTATCTATTATCTACACTATAGGGCTGCTATGAGTTGGCATTGGCTTGATGGCAATGAATTTGGAGCTTTTTGGAGTCTACTATTTGGCTGAAAGTTTTCTCTAGAAATGGATTTTGCTCTAGTCAGAAGGGTGTCTTAGGATCATTGACCTAGGGGTTCATGCAGTCTCTGTCAGACAAGTAAGCCTGGCCTTTCTTGAAAATTTACATTTTTGTTTTATATTTTTCTTCTGCTCTGTCCAGTACCCTCTGCTGTGCTGTTTTGCTCCCAGTCAGAGCAGTCGATGTAGGTACCTGGGCACCATCTAGTTCTTCTGGTCTCAAGGTCCTGTAGAGTGTGGCTCATGTGGTCTATTACTTGTTTGGACTAATTGCTCCCTTGAGTCTCGTTCTACTTCACTCTTCTTTGTACCATATGAGAAGAGACAAGTATTCTATATTAACAGGTAGCTGCATGCTTTTCAGACTCCAGACTCTACTTACCAAAGTAGGATGCAAAACATTCTTTACAAACTATGTTGTGCTGACTGACATAGATGTCCCTTGGGTTTTTAGTTTGCTGTCAAGTCTAGGTGTTTGGCTATGTCTAAGAAGTTTCCATAACTGTGCCTCTTGTATGCTCTATTGTTTATATTCATATACATGCAAGACCTACAGTTATTTATATGGGAATACCACAACCACACCTATATTTTCAGGGAGAGATGCTCCTGAGGCGTCCTGGTGACATAGTGTGCTTTGCATTTTTTGGTGCTAATTGTCAGGTTAGTAATTCGAAAGTACATGCTGCTCTATGGGAGAATGATACTGCTTTCCACTCCTGTAAAAAGTGACAGACTCAGAAACTCGCAGGGACAGTTCTGTCCTGTCCTATAGGGGCATCATGAGTGGAATGACACAATGGAGGCGAGTCTTTGCTTTTTATACTTTAATGTATTTTAATAGCAAACTTACAGGAACAGCACAGAAGATAGACAACATTTAAAAATATGTACTTGAGAGAGGGTGGGGAGCGGGAGGGAGGGGGAAAATGAGGAACTGATACCAAGGGCTCAAGTAGAAAGCAAGTGTTTTGAGAATGATGATGGCAACAAATGTACAAATGTGCTTGACACAATGGATGTATGTATGGATTGTGATAGGTGTTGTGCGAGCCCCCAATAAGATGATTTAAAAAAAAAACACCCCAAAACATAATGCTTAATAAAATGAAATAAAAACAATCCAAACTTCCCCCCCCCAAATATGTACTTGTACAGAGCACAACTTTGTTAGAAAACTATAGTGAATGTATGGAAACTACTGTATGATAAAAATGCTACAAATACCATTTAGTTGCTGTCAATAATAATTTTTTTAAATGCAAATGCTGGCATTGTCCCGAAAAAATTAACAGGTTTAGTTTAAATTGTTATAAAGTTGAACTGCTGAAACATGTTCACTGAAACATTTTGACTTGCATTCATGCTTTATGTCCCGCGCTATACTAAAAATTCACACACAAATGAAAGTGGAAAAACTGCTAGTACTTGATTTCTGTTCCTGATTTTTCCATTTGCAATCACATACTTAGGTATCTTTTGACCCCATGAGAGAAAACAAAAATTTAACATTCAGAGCTACCAGTAACAGGAAGAGAGAATTTTTTTTAAAAAGAATGCAATGTTTCCCTGTATAGTGGATTCTTAAGCACGCTCTCCATGTATGCGACACGCTAGCTGGATGTCTTTTGGCATAATTGTTACACTTTCGATTGGCACGGATAGCTCATAGGTCAGTGTCTTCAAAAAGGCCAGCCAGTTGGCCTCACTTACCTCCTGCAAAGATCCTCGGTTGTGAAGTCCTGAGCGACTTCGCGCACCAGACACTGGCAGAGAAGTTTGCGAATCAGAAGTTGGGTGGATTTGTGATGACGTCTAATTTCAGGATGTGCCGCAGCATCAGGCCTGCAACGATGGGGATTCTTCACCCTCCAGTGAGGGGGCGCTCTTGCGAGCGGCTTTTGTAGCCAGCTGCTTCCTGGGTGCTTTACCACCGCCTGATTTAGTCTGCTTTGTGGGGCCATGGTAGCGACACATCCTCATTTAGCTCCCTTCTACTTCAGCTGGAGCTTGGCCTGCCTGAAGCGGTGCTGACATTAGAGAGCAGTGAGGGCCACAGTTCTGTTTTTGTTTTTAATGCTCTCTTAACACTCCCCACCCCCCGAACACACACACACACACACACACACACACACACATCTTTTAAATATATCTAACTACCTCAAACCAAAAAGCCAAATTCACTGCTGTAGAGTCATTCTGGCCGATGGTGATTCTATTGGACAGGGTAGAACTGCCCCGGTAGGTTTCTGAGTCTATAAATCTTTAACGGGAGTAGAATGCCTTTATATTTCTCCCTTGGAAAGGCTGGTGGTTTCGAACTGCTGACCATGAAGTTAGGAGTCCAGCTCATGAGCCAGTACAGGACCACTATGCCACCTACCTACCTCTGTTTAACATAGGCAATTCTGCAATCATAACAATAATTTATTAATGGATACCTACCTATGCATCCATAAACAAATTGTTGTTATCATTATAGGATTGTCTATGTTATAGCTAATACCATTAAAAAACACACGAACCAAACATTGCCACCCATCCAATACTGACTCATAGCGACCCTATAAGACAGGGTAGAACTACTGTGAAGTTTGGGGACTGTAACTGTTTACAGGAGTAGAAAGCTTGATCCAGAGGAACTGCTGCTGGTTTCGAAATACCAACCTGGAGGATGGCACCCAATTTGTAACCACTGTGGCACCAGGACCCCATGCCAATTACCTTAGTTTCCCTCCATGCTTGCATTCCTTGTTTATGCTGTTCTGAATATCTCTGGAAAATATAACTTCATCTAGTGACCTGAGTGCCCATCTTGCATCGTCACAATTTCCTGACTGGCCGGTAAGAGGTTCAGTTACCATATTAGATAGATTATTCTCTTTCAAATTTGTCAGTAACTTTGCAGAACTCTGTGTTTAATTCTTGTATGATGATAAGCCAGGCCTTCTTCACGTTCTTTACTTGCAGAATAAGAATTAGCACTCTCATGTCCCACTTGGAGGAAGTGAGGGTGAGATTTATATTACTTTCTTACAAAGTTAAAACATTTTTTTCTTGAAAATGTAGGGCCTATCAAAATGTTAAATGCTCATTTATTTTTTATGTTCCTACCCATTCAAATCAATGTTTCTCTTAGCTTTGTTTACCAATACCCATATTACAGCTATACGAGAATAACTCAAATCATAGGGCTAAAAGAGCTTAATAAGCATTTTGAGTAGTTAAGACATAAGCAAAAATTCCATATTAACATGGAGGGAGAAGTGGCCAATTGATCAGGGTTCTTTTAAATCAAATTGGCTTGCTCATCTAAACGATTTAAATGAGACTGTCAAAGTCTGAGAACCCTTTGGGATACTACAATTATTGGAAAGAATTGATATATTTTTGAAACCATCTTTCTAATTTGTTGAATAGTCTACCTTTATATCCATTTAGTTTCTTCTTCTGTTTTCTCTTAAGTGTTATTTCCTGAGGCAATGCCTCTTCATTGCTGCACAATCTATAGATAGTTAAGCAACAAACCACTAAAATACCCCCACTTCTCTTGGGAAGATATTCAGAGAAAGAGTCCTTACAACTCAGTTTATTGGCCCAAACTATGGACACGGTAACTGTTAGAGAAGATAAAAGGAGCTTTCAAATGCAAGGGAATCATTGTCCAGCCATGTGGGCCTGTCAGCTTCTCTGGGGACATTGTTCTGTTCAATGGGCTGAGATTCTGCTTTCATGTCAACTTTAGGAGGGGGTGACCCCATTTTTTAAAAGTCGATTTATTGGGGCTCATACAATTCACCACAATACATAGATCAATTGTGTAAAGCACATCTATACATTTGTTGCCCTCATCATTCCCAAAATTCGCTTTCCTCTTGGGTTCCCGGAATCAGCTCGTTTTCCTTTTTTCCCCTCCCCCTCCCTTCCTTCTCCCCCCTCCAGGGGTGACCCTATTAAGTGCGTTGTCTTGGCCCCTCAAATAAAAAGGCTAACAAGACATAATAAAAACTCTATTCACCTGTGCACCCCTATCCTTTAGGTCTCATTGCAAATATCTTTCCCCCCAGAAAGTATTCCCTGACAACCAGACTAGGTTTGTTACCTCCTCTCTACTCCCATAACATTCTATTCATTATATTTTGGATTTCCTGCACAGAGAAACATACAAAACCCCAAACCCCAATAACAATAACAAAATACAACAGAGACAAACCTCAATCAAAAAGAAAGTAGATACAAAACTGGATACAATTTTATAAGTGTTAAAAGGGTGACTATATGATAAGGTATTACATTTTAACCTAACTATATCTGCAAGAATCAACTTTACAATGCTCTCCGTATGACAGCAAGGCTATTCACATTTCTGGTCTATGGTCAAAGGGGATTTACCAGAGATTTAATCCATGTGGGGACGCTGAAAATGGATTTTGACTTTCAGTGTCTTCCATAGCCTTTTGTGAATCAGGTGTTTAAAATTTAGGCTCTAGTACTATTTCTTCCTCTGGTCTCAGATAATTATTTACAGTCCTTGGATAACACAAATTGGTGTGCTTTGTCCATGTGGACTTAGCTTACCTAAATAGCTACTTGTCTTAAGACAAACCTTTGAGACCACGGATGCTATTCTTTCTGACGGCTGGGCATCACCTGCTTTCTTCACCACACTTTGGTGATCTCTTTTTTCCCCAAGATTCATGCATGTTGTTGTATATAATGGTAGTGTGCTCGTTTTCAGTATTACCAAACATTCTATTGTATGACTACACCATAATTTACTTATCCATTCTTCTGTTGTTGTAGCCTTTAAATTGTGAGTATTTCTGCTATAGACATTCTTAATGCATGTTTCATGGTCACATATGCAAGCATTGCATATTGGTTTTATGGCCAGGAATAGTGTTGTTTCTGCAGTGGAAGAGTGTTCAGTTATTTGACTTTATGACATAATTGATTCTCCCTCAGTTTTTAAGAATTGAATTACATATATTCTTCAATGTTTGCTATTTTTGGTAGTTTCATTGATGTACAATTAAAACATCATACAATTCAATGGCTTAAGCATATTAAGAAGAGTTGGGAAATCATCATTATGATCAATTTTAGAACATTATTTGTTGCTATTGTTAAAATTCTTTAAACATTTAAAAAAATTTTTATTTATTTATTTTAAAAATCATTTTATTAGTGGCTCATACAACCCTTATCACAATCCATACACACATCAATTGTGTAAAGCACATTCGTACATTCATTGGTCTCATCATTCTCAAAACATTTGCTCTCCACTTAAGCCCCTG
>NW_022111372.1:96034679-96046289 GCF_000313985.2 Echinops telfairi
GTGCTTCTTCCATGTGGGCTTTGTTGCTTCTGAGCTAGATGGCCGCTTGTTTACCTTCAAGCCTTTAAGATCCCAGATGCTATCTTTTTTGATAGCCGGGCACCATCAGCTTTCTTCACCACATTTGTTTATGCACCCATTTGTCTTCAGCGATCGTATCAGGGAGGTGAGCACACAATGATATGATTTTTTTGTTTTTTGATGCCTCATAACTGATCCTTTCGTCACCTCATGATCATGCAGGCCGGTGTGCTTCTTCCATGTGGGCTTTGTTGCTTCTGAGCTAGATGGCCGCTTGTTTACCTTTGCTATTGTTAAAATTCTTAATTTTTGTCAGCGGAAGTAAAAATGATATGCATGCAGTTTATATAAGATGGAGGAAAGTCATCTTTGCCTGAAGCTTAAAAAATATCTTCTTCCTTTCTGTATTAAGAGCTTGCAGCCTCATTTGTTGTGACAGTGCCTGAGAGTTCTTTGAGAGGAATCCACTTGTTTGTGTGACAGTTTCTGCTTAGGGTGTAAAACATGAGATGGAGTGGAGGCTGCTAACTAGATTGTTTGTATGTTGCTTTTAAATCGATCTTGCAAATAAACACCAAATTATGCACACTCTCAACTTTCTTGTTTCTGCTCAACAGAAATGAAAATATGTCAAATTTTATTTCTTTCATCCCAAATTAATTTCCTCTTAATAGATTATACCTATGTGCTAAATTATTTTAAAAAGCATCTTTGATCTATTTGTCTGGAGTATTTCAATGGGACTGTTTAGAAAAATATTTTTGTGCATTCTCCTATATTTTACTTGTACCCAAGAGGGTCAACTTACCTTCTTTTGATATTTACATGATGCAAAACAAATTACTATCTCAGTATAATTTCAAAACTCCACTGTAATCCACTCAACTAATGCTTTCAGGAAACCAAGCCTAAACAGATGGTGCTGCTACGCTGTACCCTGAAATGTGTTTCTTTCCATTGAAAAAAACATCTCTCATATAAATAGTTTTCTTCAATAACTGAAAACCTATTGAGATGGAGAAAGAGAATCAAAGCAATTGGCAATACATGCATATTTTAAAAAATGATTTTTATAGTTGCTTGCATTTATAACCTTTAAAAATGAGCAAATACTGGTTGGACAGGACTGTTATTTTTGTTGTTACATTAATTTATATTTCCGGGTATAATGCCATATTCCATTGGGCCCTCAGAGAATATTAATTAGGTACAAAACTCTCTTCTGTATTATTAGTATTTGTTGACTGACAAATGGCTGAATGAATATTCATGACCAAGCCAGAAGAAAGCTGCAGTTTACTTTCTTTGCTTTGGTATCACACCTATTCTTGGAAATAATTCTTCACTACTGTGAATAAATTTATGCCAGGTGAGTGTTTTCTCAACTTTATTTATACAACTAGCACCGTGTTTAGTTAAGTTACTATCAGCTACTGTTTTTATTTTCTCTTTCAATGCTTTCTTTTAAGGTCATATGTTAAACTTATTTCCTCATTTTCACAATGCCAAATATTCTCATCTATACTGATTCAGAGATACTGGTCTTAAAGCAAGGCCGACTCCTGCAAAACCTCCCTCTAAGTAGAGGTTTACTTATCCTTTATATTATGCACTGTTAAGTGAATTTTTCATTTGTTCTTCTTATTTTGTAAGTGGTGATTGTTACAATGAGCAAAGCTGGAGTTTAAGCTTAACTTCTGCCTTCCTCTGGTATTCATACCCTTGCGTGGTCCTTTCATACATTGTACCAAGGTTGGTCCCAGTGACCTATAGAATGTGACATAGTGATAGGATGTCTCTCTTGCAAGATGAGGTTATAAAAGACTGGCTTTTGTCGTGGGTGCTCTCTCTTTTATCCCTTGCTCTAGGCAAAACCAGGTGCATATTGTGAGGACATACAGGTGAGCAGGCTTATTCGGCATGGAAAGGCGATTCCCAGTCAATAACTGGCAAGACCTGAGCTTTCCCAGATAACTGCTGTCCTAACTGCAACCTCAGGAAGCACTCTGAACTAGACCACTCAGGTAAGCTGCTTCCAGATTCCTGACCCACAGAGAGGTGAGAGTCTCTAAATGATGTAATAGAGAGAATCAAAGTCTTCTCTTTTGAGCTGCTAAGGGTTAAGGTGATTTGGTATGCACCAATAGATACCTAATACACTCATTTTCAATGAAACAATTTTAGGGAACTTTCCAGATGATTAAGACGTTGATTAACATTGTTGCTTAAGCCAATGACTGGTTTGATTTATATGAGTTTGAATGTCTTTGCTATTAATTCCCAGTGCACCCATTTGACTCTTTTCTTTCCCTGACCACTTCCTAGATTCTTCACCCCCACCTTTTCTCTCACCTGGGACTTTCTTGGTCCTTGTAAACATAAGATTCTAAACTTCAGCTCTTCAAAAATATGTTCATGTAAATGATGGTCTAATTTCATGCAGCATCACAATCTATAAAGATAATTTACAATTGGAGTGGAAAATGTGGATTAATTCACAATTTAAAACCAAAGAATCAATTGGTTATTTGTACTTTGGCCCAGTTGCAAGGAATTCCATAATGTAATTCAAATGAGCAGGTTCTTAAGGACATCACAATCTATGTGTTGGCTTGTCCTTCAGAATGCTGGTCTCCATGGTTGGTTAGTATTTGAATTCTTTTTTTTTGGGGGGGGGAGATTCTTTAAAAAATATATGAATTTCTGGGTTGATCTGTGGTAGGACCCAGGGTTTTGTATTTTAATAAGGATTTCAGGTGATTCTGATTATCAGCTATGTTTTTCAAACTATTGCTAGGATATGCAGAGACAATGGAATGTGAAATATTGAGTCTAAATAGAATTTAAAATTTTGTTCTAAAAAGTAAAAGTACCGGGCACTTGAGTACAATTTGCGTGCCTTCTACGTTTGTTTGCCCCCTACTCCTTCTCCTCAGGAGGTAATTTCCCTAAGCACCACTATGCCATTTTTTAGTGAGGCTTACAAAATCATCTCCAGGGGTGGGAAGGAGGAGGGAGTAATTGGCAAACAAACATAGACAGCATGTGCTATTTGTTTTAAAATACAGTATTTACAATGACAAAAGTCTGAAATACTTTGACTAGCAAAAGGAGAATGGTTGAATAAATTTGAGTGTATCTGCAATGTAATGACCTATTTGACCCTTCTAGCTATCATCTTGGCAACTCCTACCGAATAACAGGGTCCAAAAAACCAAACTACTGCCATCAAGTAAGCTCAGCACTCAGGAGTAACCCAAGGCTTACTAAGGCTGTAAATGATCACAGGAGCAGAAAGCCTCATCTTTCTTCAGAGAAATGGCTGGCGGGTTGACCTTGTAGTTAGTCGGCCAGTGCTTATTTGACAGCCCCTCAAGAACCCCTTCAATGACTGTTAGGACTAAGCAAATGTGAGGTGTTTGTGGCCCACCGAAGGGATTGGATAGCTTGTTAATAATGCACACAAATTACAAGACACCCTTGTAGGGTTTGCCTCGTACATACATGATGTTCCTGGAACCCTAACATGGGGATTGGTCAATTTTGGCATCCCACTGAGTTTAAAATGAGGCATCCCAGAGGCAGAAAGGAGGAGCTCCCTGTGCTGAAGAAAGGACCAGGAGTGGAGTGAGGTATCAAGGTCCCTGTGCTTACCATCCTCACTCAAAGAAACCAAGCAGTGACACTAGAAACAGCAAGAAATGGCAGAGAAGCAGTGCCACCAGAGGCTTCAGGACCAGGAAACTGGCAAGAGTTGGCATAGTGGGCTTTTTCACCCCCAGAGTGAGAGTTCAGTGGCTGCTGGCAGGAGTCTTTCTGGAGGAATGAGGTGCCTCTTGGTCACCTAACTGTGTGGTTTGCTAGTCCATGGAACTATAGCCGAGTGCCTTCTGACAGGCTTGACTGGCACAGTGGGAAAATATCAGCAGACTAAAGGAGCTTTGTAACATTTCCATGAGCACCACGGAGCCATGTGGCTGGGAGATGAAGGACCAGAGAGGCATGCCTGAAAAGGAGAAGCTGTCCTAAAGGAAGAATTGTGTCCTGAACATTTCTGATCCTGAATTGTAATCCTTTAGCTTCCCAAATAAACTCCATAATCATGAACATTATCTGTGCGTTCTGGATGGCCATTGCAACAAATTGTTGAATCCAGCAGAGAAGTGGAGGTGTCAAAGAGGGACAGTTGTGCCAGAACTGGTAAAAGGTTGGACAGAGGCATATTTTACCTCTGCCTCGTAAGAATCAATCTTGGGCTGTTGGTTTTGATTCTCTCTCCCCCGGGATGAAGGTAAAGGAGGCCGGACACTGACCCATGCCACTTTTGCAGTATCTAAATGATGTAATAGAAAACAATAAGTTATAACTGTATTCGGGAGAAAGACGAGACCCCCTGCTCCGTCAAAGAGTTATAGTTCTTGAGTTAGGACTGCTTCACATACCCTATGTGGGGCGTTGTGTGTCAGAATCAATTTGTCAGCACAGTGATCTGGTTGGAATTGTAAGTTTTTAGTTTGGAGAGAATGCATTTGAGAAAAGCTCCTTCCCTAATTGTTTACTTTATAACACCCTTCCTTTAACTCTGTGTCTCTTGATGCTTCCTCTCTCTTTCAAAATGTGTCTTGTTCTGGGCCAGGATACTTTATGCACTACCTATGCATGAGTACCCTATTTCTGGTATCCTCATTTTGTTTGTTTATTTTTTTGAGACACCAAACAAGACTAAGTTGTTAACAGCTTTGCTATCATGCCGAGTGTATTGGAAAGTGGATTATTGATGATGAACTTAGGTTAAAATTTAGCATTTGATCTCCCTTTTGACCCATTTAAAGCTTATTCTAAATTTTAAGATTTTTTGCTTTCTTCTCAATTGAGAGTTTTCTCTGTTTTACTTTTTAATTATTATTTTATGTTTTTCTGTGTATGAAATCCAGGATAGGTACATCTATAGAGACAGTAACTGGATTAATGGTTCCTTGGCATATGGTAAGGGATTTGTGGGGCAGAGAGGGGAAGATGGGGAGCTAATAATGAACACATGAAAGAAGAAAATATGCTAAAACTGATTGTGGTGATGATTGTACAACTCTTCTTGATACGATTAAACTATTGAATTGTATAATATGTGAATTATATACTAATAAAATTGTTTAAAAATTTTTAAAGAAATTTTCAGTTCCCTCAGACTATAGCTTTAGTTTTAAAAACTTAAAAAGATTTTATATTATTTTTAATTGCAGTCATTAAAAGATCCAGTATAGGTTGAGTTTTTGGATCTTCTAATGCCTGTTACCCCATCCCGACAACACCTCATGATTGCACAGACTGGTGTGCTTCTTCCAGGGCGGCTTGCTGCTTCTCTGCTAGATGGCCACTTGTTGGACTTCAAGCCTTTAAGACTCCAGATGCTATTATCTTTTGATAGCAAGGCACCATCCACTTTCTTCACCACATTTGCTTATGCACCCATTTTGTCTTCAGTGATTGTGCTGGGAGGGTGAGCATCACAGAATGCCAGTTTGTTAAAACAAAGTGTTCTTGCCTTCTACATTTTCTTGAACTGCAGAAACAAATAATGATTGGTGATTGGGTCACCAACAACACGCAAGTAAAGATGTTGTGTTAGGCTGAGTTGACTAGAGAAACAAATTCATTGACACTCCTATATGTATCAGAGAGAACTTTATATCAAGAAGTAATTATGCATCAATAAACCATCCCGGCCATGTCCATAAATTAAACATTAGCTCATAAGTCCTGTATTAGTCCATGAATTCCTCTTCAGACACATGCAGCATATGCAATGATGCAAAATGCAGGAAGATCACAGGCCAGTGGGTGGAAAGTCCTGTCGATCCAATGTCAGTGGATGCATCTCCAGGGCCCTGATGGCTCCATGTGGTTTGTCAACAGGAAGGTGAAGCAGAGAGAGAGAGTGTCCTGCCTCCAGGGAGGAAGAGAGGCTGTGACCTGATTGACAGGCTAGATTCCACCCCTTCATTCTTTTATCAAGTTAGCATGAAATTGTGATTGTGTAACTACCACAGATGTGATTAGTCAGGATTGGACTGCATAGATTGCATAAGGGGTAAGGCTCGGCCTTTGGGACTAATCTAGCCAAACTAAGCACAGGGGCAGCAGGTCACTGACCGTAGGTTGAGGCCAAGTCACCTGCCAGGGAGTTGCTTGAATCAGAGCAGGTTTTGTACATAATATAAACTGAAAGCAACCACTCGCATCTTCTCCATTTTCTTTAAGTCTATTTTGTTGATTTATTTCTATATTTGTATATAATCAGTATTAACATAGTTAAAATTTTTATGAACACAGAAAAGTATAGATTTAAAAGGTCTCCTTTCACTCTGAATTGAAATTAAATCATTGCTTACTATGGCTCTTCTAGCCATAATTTTTGTAAGTCCCACCCATTCAATGGGCCGGAGCATGTAATTATAGTATAGCGGCGTCTAACTAAGGGACGGTCAGTTTTGCCATTCTGTTGAAACAGGAGCTGGAATCCCACGACCATCCAGAAAGAAAAGTCACCAGTGGAGCACATGGGAAATCGTTGCCTGAAATGACAGAGGCAACAAATGCACTAGAGATCATGAGGCGGAGCAGGGAAGCCACGCACAGACCTTGAGGCAAAGCAGAGGAGCATCACTGAGACCATGAGTCAGAGCAGCAGGTGGGCTTCCTGGCACACGGAGGCAGAGATAGGGACCATGTGGCCGAGAGGCCCAAGATCAGAGAGACATGCCTACATAGCATGACTGAGAAAAGGCACCCCTTGGACAGAAAACTGTATCATTTAATAAACTGTTAGCATCCTAATAAATCCCATAATCGTGAGTATTATCTGTGGGTTTTGTATGGTCATTGCTATGACTTATCAAACCCAGCAGAGAAGCAGAGTGCTGTGGAGGGATGGTTAGGGTCAGAATAAGGTAAAGAAAAATGCAATTCTTGTTAATCAGCTTTTAAAAGTTATATCAGTATAACTATAAAATTTCCTACATATGTATGTTAGAATGTCTTTATGTAATATGTATACTACCTAATTTTTAAACAAAAATTGTTGCATATACACATGTTCTGCAAATTTCTTTTTTCCGTTATATTTTTCAATCTGTGCCTTAGGCAAGATAGCGTAATTGTTCCTTTTTTTTCTAGAACCATTTTATTGAAAGCTAATACAGATATCATATTGTTCCATAGTTCAATCACATCAAGAAGTATTGTACATGCTACCACAATCAGTTTCAAAACATTCTTTTCCTTCTTGAACTCCTGGACATCAGCTCACTTTTACTCCTCTCATACCCTACCCCACAAACCCTCATTCTACTCGCTGTCCGTGTAAGTTCATCACGCCTGGGTTTCATAGACCGAAAAGCAGAAAAACATATAGCAAAAATTCAAGACAGTCACCCCCAGTGACCAAATATATCTGAGATAATCCCCAATATAAACAAACAAACAAAAAATACAGAAAATGTTGAAAACCGGATCAGGCCCAACATGCCTCAGAGGAAGGATCAGCTAACAAAGTTTTAACCATTCAATCCAGGTTTATCATTTTGATCTTCTGCAGTCATCTCTCCAACGCATTGTTTGGTAACCAGTTTCTTCTCATCCCTCTATTATGGGTAGAGGGAAGTCCCCAGAGGCCTACTTCCTATGTAGATCTCACAAATACATCTTGCATTCCCACTGTCACCAATAGCCTTCTGCAAACCAGATACTCACAGTTTAGGCTCTGATACTCTTCCCTCCTTTGGCTTCAGATGGTATGATTTACAATCCTTCAGTCACTAATGTTGGTGTGCCTTTTCCTTGTGGACTTAGTTGACATCTCACTTAGATAACTGCTTGTTCGGAAACAAGCCTTTAAGACCCAAGAGGCTATTTTGTCTGATAGCCGGGCAGCATCTAATTTCTTCACCACACTTTGCTATAGCACCCATATCTTCTGTGTTCCCTTCCTGAGGGTGAGTATCGAGCAGGGCCACAATATAAGACCTAATTGTTCTTAAATTGGAGCTAGGTATCAGTGTGAGCTCAAAACTTATTCCTGGATCTATGTTTTTTGTATTTTATCTGCCTTTGGCTTCCTTTCAAAACCTCCTTTATGTTAATGTATGATGTAGAGTCTTATTGATCATCTCCCTGGGGCATAAAGATCTCCCATTAAAAAAAAAAAGATCTTCCATTAATATTGTCTGTGATTAGCCCCTGGTACTAATTTTTAAAGCACTGTTGTGAGAAGGATATTGGGCCAATGTTGGTTAACTCCATATTGTGGTACCTGAATTATTCACTTATACAGAATCAGTCCTTTCATGGCTGGATGCTATTTACACAAACAATGGGAGCTGGTTGTCAGGGGAAATTTGCAATAAATATACACTGAGAATGTCAGTCACAGGTTTGCTGGAATAATGCAGATGTTAATACAGCATATAGGGCATTGATGTAGCAAGACCATGTTTGTCCGCCTACTGACAGTTCAACAATCTTGGTGCAGCTGTCTTCCACTTCCTCAGACACCGTGAATTTTCAGTCTTAAGTCCTCAGGTTACAGGTATGTCTGAAGGCATAGTGGTTCTTATGGCTTGCATCGGGTTTCCCAAAAATAGATGTTGTAAATCCTAACTCCTATACTCATGATTATGATCCCATTCCAGATTTATTTGTTATGCTAATTAGACAATAATAATGTAAGATGTGACTTGAGTCTACCCCTTCTCAGATATAAAAGGAGAAGCAAATAAATGCTACATGACACGAGATCTCTACAGAACCAAGAAACAAAAGCTGAAAGAGACAAGGACCTTTCCTCAGTACCTTTATTGGGTCATGAGAATACTCTGTGTTGTGGTTATGGTCACACTTGTGAAAATTTATCAGAATTACTGCACTGTCTTAACTGTAAGCCCTAACCTACGAATAATCAGTTTTATGATGCAGCCCTGCACAATACTTATGATACTTACTGTCATAAACGAATCACTGAAGATATGGTGCTATAGCAACGTGTGGGAATAAAAGCAGATGGTGCCCAGCTACAGAAAGAATAGCACAATTTTGTCTTAAAACAAGCAGCCATCTAAGTGAGGTGCCAGCTAAGCCCACATGGAAGAAGCACACCAGCCTATGTGATCCAAGGACTGAAAATAATAAAGTTCATGATTAATGGAGGGAATTGTATTAGAGCTTAAGTTCTGAGCACCTGGTTTGCAGTAGGCTATGGATGACAGGGAAAGCCCAAAATCTTTTTGCAGAATTCCTACTCAGATTAAGCCTCCAGTATATTCCCCGGCCCTGCCCTCACAGTGCATCAGAAAGTGAGTTAATGTGAATATACTTAGGTTAAAATTTAACATCTTCTTGTTTGCTTTCCCTTTAGAACCATTTTGAAATTTATTCTCGTTTTTATTTTCTGCTTTCTCTGGTTTGAGATTTTTCTGTGTTTTATTTTGTTGTTGTTGTTGGTGAGGGTTTGGGGTTTTTTTTGGGGGTATGATTTTCTTTATATAAAATCCAGGATAGGTAAATCTATAGAGAGAGTAACTACATTAATTATTTCTTAGTGTTATAGTAGGGAGGTTGGGAGGAAATGGGGGGCTAATAACGAGTACAAAAATGAAGAAAATGTTCTAAATTTGACTGTGCTGATGATTGCACAATTTTTTAATATATTCAAACAACTGAATTGTATGGTACATGAATTAGATGTCAATAAAACTTTTAAAATATGAAGAATGTTAAAATGGCAAAGGAATGAGTGCATTTTGTTTTATGTAAACTATTCCCTCAATGAAAATTATTTTTAAAAAATAATACAGGGGTTAAAAAAGTAACTATGCAATACATTCTGGAAAGTATAATATTTTTAAATTAGAGGAATAAATATAATAAGTAACATTAAAATTATTAGTTTACTTATTATATTGTTATTTTAAAACTTTATTTGTGAATTGATTGAAAGTTTGCAGTGCATAATATTAGTTTTGCATTCAATAATTTGTATATACAGTGAACCCTCGCCACTTCGCGCTTCGACTTCCGCAGCTTCACTCTATCGCGGTTTTTGCGTAACAGCGCATGCTCTGTCATTACTGCCACTGATTGGCTCATACTGTACACGCTTCTGTCTGCATCGCTACGTATCGGAGCTACGTATCAGATGCATTTTTGCTTTTGTACAGTGTACTGTAATTGTTTGCGATTTTTAAGAATTTTTATCTAAGCCCTATGATGGCTCCTAAACGAGCTGCTTCTTCTAAGCCTTCTGACAATAAAAATAAGCGCCAGAGGAAGATGCTCACCATCCAGGAAAAGGTAAAACTTGGATATAAGGAATCCTACTTCGCGGAATTTCATTTATCACGGTAGGGTCTAGAACCGATTAACCGCGATAAACGAGGGTTCACTGTATTTTGTTTCATTTCATTAATCGTATTCCCTTTAATGTACCATCAATTATTCCACTTCCTTCTCATATTTCCTATTTCCATATGTTTCCCTTTTTCTATAGGCACACAGGTCAGCTTCTTGATACCCAAATTTCCTAAATTTTCTACTGCGAAAAATTGCCTCCTTCAGTAGATTAACCTAGCCTATATTATATTCATCTTTATTTTACCAATTCAATTGTAAAATGTAATTTTTGAAGAAGAACACATGAAGGCAAAATTGCACAGGGTTAATAAAAGTCTGGATTGAATTGTGCCCCTTAAAACATTAGGTTAGAACTTCAATCTAATATTTTAAGGGGCGCAATTCTATGGTCCCATCACCAATGTAAAAGCATTCGTACCTTTCCACATCCTCTCCACCATTTATTATTTTCTGTTTTATTGAATTTTGCCAAAAGTGTTGGTGTGAGGTGATTATCTCATGGTTTTAATTCGTATTTTTCTTATTGCTAATGATTGTGAACATTTCTTCCTCTGGTTGTTGGCTGCCTGTATTTCATCCTTGGCATTCAGATCTTGTTCTCATATTTTGATCAGATTATTTGTAATTTTCTTGTAAGATGTTGTAGCTTTCTATAGATTTCTATAATCCTTTATCTGATGTATTATACTAAGTTTTTTTGCATTCTATGGGTTCTCTGTTGACTTTTTTGAGTTGTGCATAGTATCAGATCCATAATAGCAGATCCCTGTTCTTTATTTTGTCTTCTAATGTGTGATGTTTTCATTATATTCAGGAGTGTGTTTCTACCATGTAATAAGGTCCTTAAGTTTGCCCCTATTTTTAAATTGATGGTCTTAATAATTGTGTGATTTACATTTAGGTCTTTGATCCATCTTGGATTTGTTTTGTACATGGTATGAATCATGAGTCTGGTTTCATTCTTTCACTGGCGAAACCCAGTGTTTCAAGCACCATTAGTTGAAAAGGCTACTCTTGCCTACTTAATATGTTTTAGTTCTTTATCAAAACTTAAGTGTCTATATGTCCTTGGTTGTATTTCTGGGTTGCAATTCTTTTTAAAAAAAATCAATTTATTGGGGCTCATACAATTCATCACAATACATAGATCAATTGTGTAAAGCACATCTATACATTTGTTGCCCT
>NW_022111372.1:96047934-96059300 GCF_000313985.2 Echinops telfairi
GTGGGGAGGGAGGGGGAAAAATGAGGAGCTGACACCAAGGGCTCAAGTAGAAAGCAGGTGTTGTGAGAATGATGATGGCAACATATGTACTAATGTGCTGGACACAAATGATGTATGTACGGATTGTGAAGATGTGTATGAGGCCCTAATAAAATGATTATAAAAGAAAAAGAAAAAAATGTGCTGAAAAACTCGGCTTATACACGAGCATACACGATATCTTATATTTCTTTCTTTTCCATAAAGATGGTTTTTCATATTTCCATTTAAAAAAAAATTGTGGTGGGATTTGGATTGGAATTGCATTGAATTTGTAAAGTAATTTTGCCAATATTAGCATTTTCACAATATTTAGCCTGCCTATCCAGGAACATGGTAACTTGTCCCATCTGCGCATGTTCCTTTTGTTTTCTTGAAGAGTATTCTGTGGTTTTCTTTCTATAAGTCTTTTGTTGCTCTCTTAAGATCTATTCCTAAATATTTTATCTTTTGTGTAGTTATTGTAAATGATATTGTTCTTTTGATATCTTTTTAAGGTATCATCATCCTTAATATACAAGACTCCAACTGATTTGGTGGTCTTATAGCTTGCTATGCTGCCAATTTTTTCAATTAGTTCAAGCCACTGTTTAATCGAGTTTTGGGGTTTTCTATATATAGGATTATGTCATCTGCAAGTAAAGAGACTTTTATTTCTTTTGTGCCTACGTGGATATCTTCAATTTCTTTTTGATGTCTTATGGTTCTAGTTAAAGCTCCCAGAACTGTATTAAATGAGAGAGATGATAAAGGAAAAGCGTGTATAGTTCTTGTTCAAAATGGAAATGATTTCAATATCTGTTCATTAAGTGAGATGCTGGCTATTAGCTTCACATATGTGGCTTTTATGTTGTTGAGAAATTTCCCTCTGTACCTAGTTTGTTGAGTGTTTTTATCAGGAATGGATATTGAATTTTATCAAATGCCTTTTCTACATAGATTGATGTAATCATATGGTTCTCCTTTATTTTGCTTTTGTGATGAATCATATTGATTGCTTTCCTAATATTAAACCATCCTTGCATATTTGGAATGAATCCCACTTGATTGCGATGTATTATATTTTTGATGCTTTCTTGAATTCTGTTGGTTAGTATTTTACTGAAGTCAATTTGATTTCTCGGTATTCCAGCTGAAGAAATCCACATGTATAGTCACCATTTGTGTTGTTAAAAAAAGGTATTTGCTATGAAGAAGTTATTGGCCTTGCAAAATTCTGTCATGAGATCTCCAGCTTCATTTTTATCACCAAGAGCTTATTTCCCAATGATTGTTCCTACCTCTTTGTTTCCCCCTTTTGAATTTCAATTACCAACAGTTATCAATGCATCTTGATTGCATGTTTGATCAGTTTCAGACTGAAGATGTTGGTAGAATTCTTCAATTTCTGCATCACTAGCTTTTGTGGTTTGTGCATAAATTTGATTAATGTTATGTTGATTGGATTTCCATGTGTTCAGATCAACATCATTCTATTACAGACAGCCAGCATTATACCTCAAGATGGATCTTGAAATGTCCTTTTTGAAGATGCATGCAATGCCGTTACTCTTGATTGTCATGCCTGGTATGGTAAACTATATGCATTTCTGATTCACAACGGCCCAAACCAATCCCTTTAATCTCATTAATGCCTAGAATATTGATCTTTATGCATTTCATTTCATTTTTAACAACTTACAATTTTTCTAGATCCATACTTCCTACATTCAAAGTTCCAATTATTAATCCATGTTTCTTCTCATTTTGAGTCATGCCCCATGAGCAAGCGAAGGTCCCGCAGGCTTTCCTCCAGCAGGTTTTTCTCTATCTATGTCGTTATGGATAACTTCTGTGAGAAGGCAGCTTTTCCTCAGTTATATGCGTGCCTTCTGACCCGAGGGGCTCCTCTTCTGGCACTGTCTCTGACAATGCGCTGTGTCTGTTCATTAGGTTGTCAGTAACCAGGACGATGTGTGTTCAGTGGCAAATCCCACTGAAGTGGACAGCACAGTCCTTCATAGTCTGTTTTCAGTCTGGAAGCTGTGTTGAAGCCTGTTCAGTTTGGGTGACTCTGCTGGCATTTAAAATACCAGTGACACGGTTTTCTGTATCATAGCAACACACAAGCCATCACAGCATGGCAAACTGACAAGCGGTGGACATGTATATGAAGCCATTGAAAATATCATGGTTTGGGGCAGGCAAGTATTAATCCTCAAAAGGACATCCTTGCTCTTCAACACTTTAAAATTTTGTGCAGCAGATTAGCCCGATGCAATATGCTATTTGTTATCCTGACTGCTGCTTCCATGAGCATGGTACATACATAATAAATATTTGCTGACTAGATGAATTAAAAAGGCAATCAAAAAGAAATGCTAATATGCCTTTTCTCTTTTGATTTTTTAATTGTAGCTAATTATCACAAACATTTTCTAATGTTGAATTACCTTTGCATTCCTGATGTGATTCCACTTGGTCTGGTGTTTAATTCTTTTTTTTTTTTTTCCTTTTTAAAAAAAATCATTTTATTAGGGGCTCATACAACTCTTATCACAATCCGTACACACATCAATTGTGTAAAGTGCATTTGTACATTCATTGCCCTCATCATTCTCGAAACATTTTCTCTCCAATTAATTCCCCTGCATTAGGTCCTCATTTTTCCCCTCCCTCCCTGCTACCCCTCCCTCATAAGCCCTTGATAGTGTATAAATTGTTATTTTGTCATATCTTGCCCTGTCTGACGTCTCCCTTCACCCACTTTTCTGTTGTCCGTCCCCCAGGAAGGAGGTCACATATTTCCTTGTAACCGGTTCCCTCTTTCCTACCCACTCTCCCTCTACCCTCCCTGTTTCGCCACTCACACCCCTGGTCCTGTAGGGCTCATCCGCCCTGGATTCCCTGTATTTTCAGTTCCTATCTGTAGGTCTGGTGTTTAATTCTAAGGTGTGATGGACTTTGAAGATTTTAAGTGAAGATTTTTTAAAATCACTATTCTTCAGCAAGATTATGTAGCAGCTTTTCTTTTATTGTGGCACCTTTATAAAATTTTTTCCCCTTATATCTATTTTTCATTAAATGAAAGGAGGTTTTTTGGTTGTGTGTTTCTAAATAGAGGCCTGGCTTTATCTTGGTGTAGTGGTTATGCTTTGGGCTTCGATCCGCAAGGTCAGTGGTACGAAACCACCAGCAGCTCCTCAGAAGAAAGCCTGGGTGTTCTGCTCCGGGAGGAACTGCAGTCTCAGACGCCCACAGGGGGTCGCGAGGAGTCAGCTTTGACTTGAGGGCAGTGCCTTTGGCTGGAGGTTTATTTTGCTAGCAGAAGAGAGTTTTTCCCCCTAATACGAAGAATCAGGATTATTTCAGCTCTTACTATTTATTCCTCAGTGTCTAAGGCTAGGGTTCTTCTTAATTCATGGCCTTGTTTTTGATCATGTGTATGAGAAGTAGTGAAGTATTTTCTAAGATAGTTTTCTACCTTGAGGGGTTCTGATCTCCCATTTTGTTCATTAGGGGGCAAAAATTGACAATTTTCAGGTTTTTCTTCTTCAGAATCTGTCTCTGGGATGAGGTAGGGCTTTTTGTGTGGACCCTGGCCCTCTCCTAATCAGTGTTGACTATTTTTCAACTTTTAATAAATGATTTAGGACAATTATTAGGAGCATCTATTATATAGTGCTGTCACATGATAATATTCTCATTGATATTGAAGTGAGTGAGCACGTTTGTCATGACCTTAAAGGTTCCTGGACTTGCTGTGCATTTTGAATGATTTTATCAGCTTTACCAATTGCGTTCCTTTCCTTCCTGTGACGATTAAGGTTCTACGTCCATTTGTCTGCGTCATGATTCTCAGTGGCAATTATGATATAGTCATCCTTGATAGTATTTGACATAATATAATCCCTTCTGTGATGAGATCTGCTATGAGCCATCAATATGTTTGAAAAGGAATTTCTTCAGAGGTGTGCCCTGCATCCAATATGTGTGAACAGTATGGTAAAGCTCTTAGCTTTTTACTCGACCTAGATCAGATTTATCATGATCTGACCTCTAGGTCTTTGAACTTGTGTCAGCAACCTGCTGTACTGCTTGCTGGTCTTGGGAATCATTAGCCTCTGCAGCCTGTGAGCCCGTGGCTTTTCATCTTACCTGTCAATCTTGGGTTCATCAGTCCTTGCAGCTACGTAAGTCAGGAGCAGCCTCTGGCCTGATTTCTGACGCTCAGGTTTGGGACTTGACAGCTTCGCAATCATCTGAGCCATTTCCTTGAGATAAATCTTATTCTATGTCCACAGATACACAAGCTTCACTTGTTTTGCTGCTCAACAGAACTCAGCCTTTCTCTTCAAAATCAGCATTTTAAAATACTTATAATAGCCATGGATTTGAAAAACAAAACACTTGTTGAAATTGTACCTAAAACAAAATTAAATAGATCTTGTGCTTGAAGAACTTCCTTATGCAAAAATAAGCAAAAAAAACCAAACAAACATAAAAACATTTACACATCAGTTTGACTGTTTAGTTTTTTAAAAAAATTTTCTTTCTACTCCTGTTAAGAGTTATAGTCTTGGAAACTCACAGGGGCAGTTCTACCCTGACCTATAAGGTTGCTATGAGATGGCATCAATTCAAAGGCAGTGAGTTTGTGGTTTTTTTCATTTAATCAATTGAAAGGGATTTTTCCCAGGCAGGTGGCTTGCTTCCAACCTCTGTGGAGGCTCTGCAAAGGCTGCTTTCTTTTTGCTGGGGCTGGATCTCTTATCGGGCTGGTCATCTGACCTCTGGTTCTTTGGACTTAGTCAGTGGCCTCTTGTATTGCCTGCTGCTCTTGGGAGTTGTTAGCCTCTACAGCCTGCCAATTGGCAACCTGCCCTCTTACCTGGCAGGCTTGGATCATTCACTTCTACAGTCAATAGCCTGCTGCCTGACATATAGATCTTGGGTCCACTATTCACTGCAACTCCATGAGTCAGAAGAAGCCTCTGCCTGACATCTGACCCACCGACTTGGAATTTACCTATCTCTACAACTCAGAGACCCAGTTCCTTAAGATAAATCTCTGTATATTTACGCTTTTAAGATTTACTGGCTTGCTTCCCTAGCCTAAGGCAGGCATAAATGAATTATTACATTTTAAAAAATTGAATGGTATTTATAATAGAACAGCAGTTCTCAACCTGTGGGTCGCAACCCCTTTGGGGGGTTGAACAACTCTTGCACAGGGGTCGCCTAAGACCATCGGAAAACACATCTTTTCAATGGTCTTAGGAACCGAGACACCGCTCCTCTATCCGGCTCCAGTGGATTTGCCTGCTACACCACGCTTCAAGACAAAATTTCATTTATTTATAATTAGAAATAAATATTTCACAATATATAGTTACACATTGTTTTTGTTATTACTCACTATGCTTTAATTATGCTCAATTTGTAATAATGAAAATACATCCTGCATATCAGATATTTACATTACGATTCATGCCAGTAGGAAAATTACAGTTATGAAGTAGCAACGAAAATAAGTTTATGGCTGGGGGTCACCACAACATGAGGGACTGTAAAGGGTCGCGGCATGCGGAAGGTTGAGAACCACTGGAATGGAGTAAATAATAAAATTTTAACTTTCATTATCATTATCACATTCTTAGCATATCTTTCTTAGATGTTGTTTAAGAGCTTGGGAAGCATAATTAAGGGTGGTTAAGGCCATATTTCAATTCCCTGTGTCATAAGTGTTAGTTCAGTGTTACTATTTCCAATCTTTAAGTAGAAAAATCGAGTCATAGTGTAGAATAGTGATTTACTAAATCCTAAAAAACAGTTAAGGAAGCAGGGATAAGATCTAACTCTCAGTTTTCCCTTTTGATTTTTTTCACAAATCAATTTATTTAAATTTTCATTGAACATAAATTTCCTATCCAGTAGGTTTAAATGTACTGTATACTTGCATATAGCATTATATTTTCTGCTATCATTTATTGGTTATGAAAATAGGAAACATCATATCATGTTCATAAAATGCTCATTATCTTAAACATATTATGAAGATAGACCACATCCTAAGAAGTTCATTTGCTCAAAGCCTAATAATTTCTGTGTCAAACTTTGACTAAGCAAAAGATAAGTCACCAATTTGAGAAGTACTAAGCACTAGCTACAACAGAATGGCTGGGTGAGGACCCACTCTATGTCAGAGCCCAAGAGCCCAAGAATTCTGGAATTTAATCTCATTTATCCTGACAAAACAAATAACTCTTGATGAGAATTTGCTCCCTTTACAATGAAAAAATACTGTTAAATAAATGAACTTCCAGTCTGTCTTGTATCCTCTTAAAAACTTAGTGGCTTCTCATCAAGTACGGTTTTAATTTCTAACCTTGTCACACAGACTCTTCAAACATTGGCGCCAAGAGATCCAAAACATAGATTCGACTTTAAAACGTCTTAAATATGGAAATTGCTTGGCTAACACAATTGAAAAGTCCAGGGACAATTGTTTTCAGTTGGATCAAAGACTGGAATAGTGTCAGTGGAATTCATTCTTTCTCTTTCTCTCTCAGTTCTATCTTCTGCTTTTTCCAAATAATTTCTTGGCACAAAATACTGACTTCTCAGCAGTTTCAAGTTTATAGCACCCCCACTATTGATGAGCAATTCCAGCAGAGCAGCCATGTGCTTTCCTTGTAACCACTCTAATGTAGCCTACGGACCATTCCTGAACTACCTCTGCAGCTAGGTAAGAGGACGGTGATTCACCAGGTCTCTGTTGCTCCTGGATAGTGGTTAACGCTACCTAAAGTTCTTTTAGTCACTGAAGAGGGAGAGGTTAGTTTGCAAGAGGAAATTAGGGTCTTGTTACCAGAAGGGTGAAAGAATGCAGAGCAGCAAGATGATAATGTCTGCAGGTACGCTCACATGGATAACCCTGTTTGAGCAGGGCAGTCTACTTATTTCTCCCAATACACCATGAACGGTGCCCTGTCCTCTCCTCCAGTCTCTGTTTGAGAACACCCCGCTCTTTGAGTTCTTCACATCTCTGGGTGCATCGACCTGTCCTTCGTGAGAGCGCATGCACCAAACCACAAAAGAAAGCATGACAGGGTACAAACAAATGAGAATGATGCTTATAAGAATAAGTTTGAATTCTCTCTTAATTTACTTAATATGTATATGCGTATACTCACTACACACGTGAGAAAATGTGAACATTCTTAATCATGCTAGCCACCTTGACTGCTATGCGGGCACAGGAGGCACAGTGCCATGCTGAGCACCGCCAAGTCTCACCCGGTTGAGGATTGCTTTGCGTCTGATAAGCTCCGCCATCAGTCAAGAGCTCCTGTGTGGTTGGCCTGCACTATCTGTATCCTTTTTGCTGTCTATATTCATGACTTAGTCCAAGCCATATTAGACATTTCTTTGTCCCTTTGTCTTTATTCAGTAGACAATTAATAAGCCTTTATACATTAATGAATTAAAAGATAAACTAGCAGCAGGGGAATACTATTAAAAAGGTAGTTCTGGATAATTATAGTCACAATTTAACAACTCTGTAAAAGAAAAAGGAATCTTCCTATTATTAAACGTGCTCCACCTGGGTGTTCTCGCAGCATTTTATTCATACTGTTATCATTACATTTACCATGTTCAATTATAATTCATCTTTTTACTTAGCTGTCTTCTTCTCTAAATTCCAAGCAACTAGAGTACAGGGCCTGAGTCTTATTTCCTATTGTATTTCTGGATTTCATTACCGGTATTCAGGTAATGTTTGTGAGAAACAATGACCGTCAACTCTGAAATCAACTGTTATTTTCAACTCTTGTTTAAAGAGATATATTTCCTTACTCCTTTGATCTTGAGGATATTTTGATTCAGTGTTTGACTATGTAATTTACCTATTGCTCAGCCATGGGCAAGACTGGCTAGTTAGTTTAGGCCAAAGTACAGATTATTCTAGATTGAAGGGGTTACTAGGTCTAGCTTTATACTAGTACTTCATGTAGTAGCACCTGGCTCACTTTTTAAGGAAGAAAATAGTGTGGCGGGAGGGGAGAGCACTCACTCAACAGGGAGAGGCCAGACAGAGGCATTTGTGTCCCTCTGCAGACGAGGCAGGGAGAACCCAATCAGAAGTGATGGAGAAATGAGAAGAGGGAATACATTCTACAAAGGTACTTTATTATTTGGACTTTTGCCTTTTGGTTTAGGCTATTGACTTTTTATTTTAACACATCTCATTTTATTTTTATCAAACCAAATCTGAAGGCCCTTTAAAAACTTCATGGAAAAAAATCCCATTACCTTTTAATTCCATTTTCCCACAAACTTTTTGCATATTTATTTTTAAATTTGTTATTAGGAATTAGGTGGGGGGTTACCTATAGGATAATCATTGTTGCATTCAACAGCTTAGCAAATGCCCCAATAACTTTCCCTGTTTCCTCCCGTGCTCTCCCCCATCTTCTTCTTGCAGGGCAGTATTTCTCCTTTACCCATGTTGGAGCCCTGGTGGCAAAGTGGTTACATGTTGGGCTGTTAACAGCACGACCCAGTTTTAAACCACCAGCAGCCCATGGTGGTTTTTTGGGAGAAAGATAGGATTTTTTACTTGTGCAAAGAGTTAAGTTTTGGAAAATCACAGGAAAATCCTATAGGGTCGCTGTGAGTCAGGCAGGTCTACCCTGTCCTATAGGGTCGCTGTGAGTCAGGCAATTCTACCCTGTCCTATAGGGTCGCTGTGAGTCAGACAGTTCTACCCTGTCCTATAGGGTCGCTGTGAGTCAGGCAGTTCTACCGTATCCTATAGGGTCGCTGTGAGTCAGGCAGCTATACCCTATCCTATACGGTCGCTGTGAGTCAGCATCGACTTGATAAGTGAGTTATTTTTGGTCACCCAATTTAATACCTGTCTACTCTCTCCCCCATTGCTTCCCCTTTCCTACTCTACTGGTCATCATTAAAGCCAGTTTCTTTTGGTGGAGAAATCTTGATTTTCTTTCTTTTCATAACAGTGGTCTCATATCATATTTGTCCTTCCGTGTTTGACGTACTTCATTCAGCATAATGTCCTCCAGATTCTTCCAGGTCACGAGATGTTTGTCGTTGCTTCGTTTTTCTTCAGTGATGTGTAGTATTACGTTTATTTTGTCATTCGTCCACTGATCAGCATGACGTAGTTCCCATCCTCTAGCTAGTGTGTATAGTGCTGTGATGAACATGAGTCTGCGTGTCTGTGTTCTTTAGACAAGTAGCACAACGGCTGGTTCATGAGATATTTCTATCCCCAATAGTTTGAGGAAACACCATCCCACTTTCCACAGGGGTTTACTTCCCCACCAGCAGTCTAGAAGGCTCCAATCTCTCTTCTTTGGTAAACTGTCTGTTCTTGTCTTCTGCCTATTTTAAAAATTAAGTTATTATTTTGTTGTTGCTGTTGAAGTACTGAAGCTCTCTATAGATTTTAGAGATTAGTCCCACGTCCAATAAGTCATTGCAAAAAAAATTTTTTTAAGTTATTGTAAATACCTCAACCCCCAATTTTGAGGGTTCTTGTTTTACTCTTTTGGTGAATTTTTTTTAGTTTAGAAGAGGAACTTTTATTTATTTATTTTAATTGTTTTACTGGGGCACTTACAGCTCTTATCACAATCCAGATACATCAATTGTATCAAGCATATTTGTACATATGTTGCCATCATTATTTTCTAAACATTTACTCTCTATTTGAGCCCTTGTTGTCAGCTCATCTTTTTTCCTCCCCTCATGACCCCTTGATAAATTATTATTATTTTCATATCTTACACTGACCACTGTCTCCCTTCCTCCACGGTTTCTGCTGTTCCTCCCCCTGGGGGGGGGGTATGTGTCCATCCTGTGCTTGGTCCCCGCCCCCCTCTATCCACCTTCCCCCTCCCCTCCTGGTATCACTATGCCCACTTCAGTTCCTGAGGGGCTTATCTGACCTGGATTCTGTGTGTCGTGAGCTCTTTTTTGTACCAGTGTACATGCTCCGGTCTAGCCAGAAATGAAAGGCAGAACTGGGGTCATGATAGTGGGGGGTGAGGAAGCCTCAAGGAACGAAGGAATATTGTGTGTTGCATTGGTGCTATACTATACCCTGGTTGACTCGTCCCTTTCTTGTGACCTTTCTGTGAGGGGATGTCCCATTGTCTGGAGATGGGTTTGGGGGTCTCTGCTCTGGCCCCCTTCATTTTCAACCATATGCTTTTTGTTTGTTTGTTTGTTTGTTTTGGGTCTTCTGATGTCTGTTACTTGATCCTGTCAATACCTCGTGATTGCACAGGCCAGTGTGCTTCTTCCATGTGGGGTTGTTGCTTCTCTGCTAGATGGCTGCTTGTTTATCTTCCAGCCTTTAAGAGCCCAGACACTATATCTTTTGATAGCCAGGCACCATCAGCTTTCTTCACCACATTTGCTTGTTCACCCATTTTGTCTTCAGTGATCTTGCTAGGAGGGTGAGTTTCACAGACTGCCTGGTTGTTAGAACATAGTGTTCTTGCAATGAGGGAGGGTATGAGCAGAGGCCCGAAGTCACCTCAGTGTATTGCCATATAAATATATGTACATAGGCCAACGCCTCTATTTTTGTGAATTAATATATTTACATATGTACACACCTATGCTTATACCCCTGTCTGTAGCTTTGCTTCCTAGATCTTTCCTCTGTTTCCTTTTACTTTCCTCCTGCCCAACTATCATGCTCACCCTTCTGCCTCTGAGTAATTCCTCTCAGCTAGATTGCTGTTGCTCCAGCACCCCAAGGATCTCTACGTCCTCCTTGTTGTTGATTTTAAATCCCTAGTTGTTCCCCTGTCTATGGCGTTGTTTGCCCACCGCTCCCCCCCCATCTCCCCCCAAGTCCCCCAGGAACTGTGTTGTTCCCGTTGCTTTTTCTTCAGGCTTGCTTCCCATGCCTGTCTCTTAATTTTCTGGTTTAACAATAGGAGCATGGGCAGGTGATTCTACTGGATGCCATCTTGACTCTTTCCTCTGGTGAAATCCTTTGATGCATGTAAGTTTCTTATTTTTAAGAGGGCCCAGTCATCTCCAAAACTTGCTCTTAATATATATATATAGAGTAACTGAGGAAGATGGAAGAAATTATAAAGTCAAAGAACTGGCTTGGCACCCCATCAGACTCGACTGGAAAACACGCCTAAAGGCCAACAAATAGTTCTTGAACTAACTACAAGCTTTTCTTTCTTGTTATTGTGCTTGTTTGTTTTTTTGTCATTGGCTTGCTGTTGTTGTTGTTTTGTTTTCTTTTGTTGCTTGGTTTTGCTCTGTCTTGTTTTTGTGCATGTTATTATCTC
>NW_022111372.1:96061049-96062235 GCF_000313985.2 Echinops telfairi
AATTGGTGAAACACCAACAGAAATGTTTCAACAAACTAAAGAAACACTGGAAGCCCTCAGTAGTCTAAGCCAGGACATTTCGAATATAACTCAAATTCTAGAAAAATATCATTGATATCACACTCAAGTAAGTTTTTGCTGAAGATACTCCAATAGTGGTTGCATCAGTACATTAACAGGGAACCAAAAAGGTTTCTGGCTGGATTCAGAAGAGAATGTGGAACAAGGGATTATATGCTAATGTCAGATGACTCTTGGCTGAAAGCAGAGAAGACCGGAAAGATGTTTACTTGTGTTTCATTGGCTACGCAAAAGTATTCGACTACGTAACCATGGATAGTCTTGAGAAGAACGAGAACTCCAGAGCACTTCATTGTGCGCACATGGAACTTGTACAAGGACCAAGAGGCAGATGCGTGAACAGAACAAGGGAATTCTGCATGGTTTAAAGTCAGAAAAGATGTGTCAGTGTTGGATCCTTTCATCATTCCTATTCAATCTATGTACTGAGAAAATCATTGGAGAAGCTGAATTATATTGAGACTGCAGCATCAGGATGGGAAGAAGTCTTATTAACAACTTGTGATAGGCAGATGACATAACCTTGTTGAAAGTGAAGAGGATTTGAAGCACTTGCTGATGAAGATCAGGGATTTCAACCTCCAGTATGGATTCCAACTCAGTGTAAAGAAAGCCAAAATCCTCACAACTGGATCAACAGGTAACACCATGCTAAATGGAGAAAAGATGGAAGTTGTCAAGGATTTCACCTTGTTTGAATCCACAATCGGTGCTCATGGAAGCAGCAGTCAAGAGCTCAAAGGACTCATTGCATTGGCTAAGTCTGCTGCACAAGACCTCTCGAAAGTGTTGAAAAGCAAGAATGTTACTTTGAGGACTAAGGTAAGTCTGACCCAAGCCATGGTACGTTCAATGGCCTCATAAGCATGTGCAAATTGGCCATTGAATCATGAAGACTGAAGAAGAATCCATGCATTTGAATTGTGGTGCTGACAAAGAAGATTGAAAGTACCATGGACTGCCAAAAGAACAAACAAATCTGTCTTGGAAGAAGTACAGAGTTCTCCTTAGAGGCAAGGATGGAGAGATTTGGTCTCATGTACTTTGGACATGTTTTGAGGAGAGACCAGTCCCTGGAGAAGGAGAAGGACGTCATGTTTGGTAA
>NW_022111372.1:96062734-96066603 GCF_000313985.2 Echinops telfairi
TGGCAGTTCAAGACCACCAGCAGCTCGGCAGGAGACAGAAGAGGCTGTTATTCTTATAAAGATTCAGTCTCAGATACCCTAAATAGGGTTTCTAAGAGTGGGCAGTAAAATTTGGGTTTTGTGCAAAGATTTATGAAAGTTTGCTCAACGTCAGTAAGACCAGGGAAGAATCGATTAATTTAAATTACAACGTTGGGGAAGAATAACGAAAGTATCATAAACTGCCGGAACAAACCAATCTGTCTTGGAGGCGATATAGCCAGGATGCTTAGCAGTGAGGATGGCCAGACGTAGCCTCATGTACGTTGCACACGCTATCAGGAGGCAGCAGTCCCTGGAGTAGCCCATCGTGCCCAGTAAAGGAGAAGGTCAGTGCGAGGAGGCAGACCCTCCAGGAAGTGGAGCGAGACAATAACAGACAAAGAACAGTTCTGAAGAATGCACAGAACGGGGCAGGGCTTTGTTGGGTTATTAATAGGGTCACCATGAGTAGGAACTGACTAAACAGAACCTAACAAAAACAACATGGGAACATTATGTAAAAGGGTGCTCGCTGTGCATTGTTCGGAATGGTAAAAAGAAATGGGAGTGTTTATTATTAGAGGAAGAATGTTTTTGTAGGCTGTGCTATCTCTGTCTCATGTATTGAGTCATAAAAATTATGGGCCAAGGGAAATGTTTTGGATAATATGTCAGACAAACAGAGTCTCCAGGAGAGTTTGTAGTGACCATCTACATCTGTATGTGTATGTATGGCAATAGAAGAGCAGGGCACACACCAAAATGTTGCCAGTATGTATCTTTGGCTGCTGACTTACAGGTGAACTTTTATATTGTTCTTTGGTTCTTGTGTGTATTGTCTGAGTTTTATATTGTATTCTCTTCAAGTTATAAATCTAAAATAATTTTTGTAACTTGAAGAGAATACTGTGTTATTTAGAACAAGAAATACTAACTTAGGATTACTATGTACATTTAGAAGAATATTTTTTAAAGAACATCGCTTTTCCAAAAACATTTTATTGGAAGCTAATACAGATATATCGCTCCATAGTTCAATCACATCCAGCAGTGTTGTACAATTGCTACCACAATCAGTCTCAAAATAGTTCTTCCTTCTTGAACTCCTTGACATTAGCTTCCCTTCACCCTGTGCTGCCTCCCCACCACCCCACTCTACCCCCTAGGAACCCTCATCCGACTTGCTGTCTCTACAGGCTCATCAATCCTGAGTTTCATATACTGAAAAACAGAAAAGCATACAACAAAAATTCAAGAGGGTTTCCCCCGATGACAAAATCCATCTGAGACAAACCCCACTATGGAAAGAAAAACAAACACAGAAAATGTTGAACACCAGATCAGGCCCAATGTGCACCAGTAAGGAGAGCAACTGACAAGGTTTTAACCACTCAAGTCAGGTTTATCATTTTAATCTCCTATAGTTATCTCTGCAATGCGCTCTGTTTAGTAACTGGTTTCTTCCTACCCCTCCATTATGGAGAGAGGGAAATTACTGGAGGCTTATTTTCTATGTAGCTCTTGAAAATGTATCTTGGGCTGCTATCCTCTACTGCGCATATACCCAGAAGAGGTAAGAAATAGACCATGACCAGTCGTCTGCACGCCAATGTTTACTGTGGTGCAATTCACAATCGCAAAGAATTGGAAACAACCTACGTTTCCATCGATAGATGAGTGGATTAGAAACCTCTGGCACGTACACGCAATGGAGAACTATGCATCACTGCAAAGTACTGATGATCGCATGGAGAGCATCATCTCATGGGAAGAGTTGGAGGAAATGTTGCTAAGTGAAGTTAGCCGATCACAAAAGGACAAGTACAACATGAGTCCCCTGAGGTAAGTATAATTAATCAGCACAGTAGGTATAGAAGAAAAGCCACTTGTCTCACATTATACAGGTTGGAATACAGGCAGTCAGGTGGGGGACAAACCAAACCCAAGGATGTACATGTTATTCCAACACAAAAAAGGGGAAAGGGGGGGAAAGGGGAAGGGAGATGATGGCACCAGGGGAGCAGGGCACTAGCTCACCCGGGGAAGAGTATTGGTTATGTCTCCACAGAATTGGGAGTGTGCACACAGACCCTACCATGGCGCACCAAACCCTGTGGGCAACACAACCACATGGAACGATGCATGAACAGAGTGGGCTACAGGCCCGGCCCCAATCAGACCCAAATTGACCCCCTCCCTAGAAGTCTGTGCTACACAGGACAACACTAAGCCTATAGACTGGGGAGAGGGGCCGGCCTGTCACACCCACACGGAAGCAAACCAAGAAGGAAAAAGAGAAGCAGGTCTACACCCTATATTGGTACACCAAGCTGAGGACAACGTCCCTGCGTGGAGCTTCAAGCCACAGAGAGGACTGTAGGGTCGACAACAACTCAGACATGATGACCCCTCACTGGAGCATACCATGGCAGAGGACAATACTGGGGACATATGGTGGGGAGTTAGTCTAGTCTGAACCTCCAACAGAGGGACGAGCCAAGAAGGGAACATCACAGATTAGCAACAGGAGCAAAGCCAAACCACAAAGCCCCTGAAGACCCAAATATAGACTTCAGGCCAGGAGGGGCAGTTCCTGGAATGACCCCAGGAAAAATGGGGAGATAGTCATAAAGGTCAGTGGACAGACCTGGAATTATGTATGTTGGGTTTTTTAAATTTAATCAAAAGAATTTTAATATTTTCTAAGAAATAAGGGAATGTGAAGTACAGTTTACACATAAAGTCACATAGTAAACTTCCCAAAATCTTTAGTCAAAATAATTTTCTCAAAACGCATTTGTATGTGGTTTTCATGTTTTTTTCCCCCTTGCTATTATTATCTATTTTTTCACTTTTGTTTTCTTTTTGTTTTGTCTCCATTATTGTTGGTTTTGGCTCCCTATATAAGATGGGCATGGGAAGCAAGCTCGAGTATAAAGCCACGGGACCAGTGGTTTTGGAGGGACCTGGTGGGAGGAAGGGTGTGATGAGCAAACAATGCCATAGACAGGGGAACAACTAGGGAATTAAAATCAACAACAAGGAGGATGTGGAGATCCTAGGGGTGTTGGAGCAACAGCAATCTAGCTGAGAGGAATTACTAAGAGGCAGAAGGGTGAGCATGATGGTGGGGCAGGAGGCAGGAGGAAAGTAAAAGGAAACAGAGGAAAGATCTAGGAAGCAAAGCTATAGATAGAGGCATAAACATAGGTGTGTACACATGTAAATATATTAATTCACAAAACTAGAGGTCTTGGCCTATGTACATATGTTTATATGGCAATACATTGAGGAAGTGGACAGACTTCGGGCCTCTGCTCAAGCCCTCCCTCAGCTCAAGAACACTTTGCTCTAACAGCTAGGCGTTCTGTGATGCTCACCCTCCCAGCAAGATCACTGAAGACAAAATGGGTGCACAAGCAAACGTGATGAAGAAAGCTGATGGTGCCTGGCTATCAAAAGATACAGTGTCTCAGGCCTTAAAGGCTTGAGGTTAAACGAGTGGCCATCTAGTAGAGAAGCAAGAACCGCTCATGGAAGAAGCACACCAGATGGTGTGATCCCGAGGTGTCGATGAGATTGGGTAACGTATCACAAGACCCAAAACAAACAAACAAAGATCATATTGTTAAGAATGAGAGGGTTGGAGCAAGAGACCCCAAACCTACCTGTAGACAACGGGATATCCCCTCACAGAAGGGTCACAAGGAAGGGATGAGTCAAACCAGGGTGCAGTGTAGCACCGATAAAACACACAATCTTCCTCTGGTTCTTTGAGGTTTTCTCACCCCCCACTATTATGTCCCCAGTCCTGCCTTTCAGTTCAAGCTAGACCAGAGCATGTACAC
>NW_022111372.1:96067359-96072349 GCF_000313985.2 Echinops telfairi
TCGCCTGGCTCTCTCTCTCTCTCTCTCTCTCTCTCTCTCTCTCTGTTGCTCTTAATCAATGTGACAATAAATATATACCATTCTTCATGTATGTGACATTTTAGAAATGAGGTTTGGCAACAGATTGATCAGAAGCTTGGTTTTATCAATTCCGCCGAGATTGGCTAGTTCGTCTTAAGGAAATTTACCAAACATTGAATTAAAAACCAGATGTCACTTCATTCAAATATAGTGAGATATGTTTATTTGAAAATGGGAATCTATTTCTAGGTTGCCTTTTCCTTGGTTATGAATTATCCAATAACCAGGACTCTGTTTCAAGAACTAGCAATTTTAAAATAAGAAGGTTACATGCACATCCCTGGAGAGGTGAAAGGTTGAGTTCTACTTCACTCAACCAGCTACCTGTTAGACAGACAGAAAAGCTCACGACGTCTAGTCAGGTACCTCCTCCCTTTGGCAGTGCTGTAGGCACATTGGCTAGTCTTACTGATCAGCTCTATGAAAAAAAGAGACAGAGAAATGTTCACTTCCTATTTTGACATCAGTTTTTTGTCTTTTGGGCTTCGTGTCACTTTGGGACTGGTAGTTCATAGTCTTATTTCCTTCGTAAGATGAAGTTTTGTGCACTGTTTATGCCAGACTACTGTACTCTGTTCTTTCTTTGAGTTCCCTGAGGGGGTATGGAGCGCAACATGCCTTTCTTTTCTCCATTTTAATTGGTTCTCTGGCCATTTAATCTCAAGTGGAGAAATCAGTCATCTGGAACCATCAGGCTTCCCGCCGTTTAAGCTGTAAACTGGAGGCAGAAAAGGGGGCAGCTACAGCTCTCAGGGGCTCTTGCCTCAAATTTCTGCGAGAATAGTAGAGGATGGGGGCAACTGTTTTAGTCATGACGCCAAGGGTAAGCCTATACATATTAAATGTCAATTCTGTGGTGGTAAATGCTACCAAAATGGATTGGTTTTAAAACTGGACAGAACGCTGGCAAATAAACTTTCAGCTCTTTTCTCACACCACTGTATCCTTTTCCTTACTCCATACTTTGCCGAAGCAAGTGTGGAACAAGCTTCATTTTGATTCATGAATGTTGTTTTTATTCTAAATGTCCCATGTGACGAGAATGCTAATAGAAACAAGATATATGCAAATTCGCTTGCATACCCAGAGAAGGCAAATGAGGCTTAGTTCTTAGTTAGACTCCTTGATCAGGCTGCCTGGGTGAGAAGGCTAAGGAAAGAGGTGTCGGGAGCTGAATTACAGAGAACGTCACGTTTGAGAGGGAGCGAGGAGAGATGTTGGCTGTCACACAGCTCCCAGCATTCCAGAACCTGCATCTAAAAGTGTGCGTAGCTGCCCCAGCAAGTGAAGGCCCTCGCTCCGTGAGAGTACAGCCTCCGCTGCCAGGTAGGAGGGCATCCAGGAGCAAAATACGTGCAGCGGGATCAAATGTAAGTTCCAACTTTCTCGCATTAGGTCTTGATCCCAAACCCCTGGATAAAGCTTTAAACTGCTGACGATGTCTTTCTGCTTCCTTTCTATTTGATAACCCAGGTTGAAGAGAGGGAGGAGCAAAATGTAAACGCGCCAAAACAACCACCACCCAGCAATCAAGATACCTAATATTTTAGTGCATTCTTTTTGAAAAGAACATTATTAGTGCAAAATATCATGTTGCACAAAACATGTACACTATAAATACAGACAGCATCGTATTCACACACTGGAGAAATTCCACCTTACTTGCCTTACCCTCAACCCGGCCCTGATTCCAATAAAACTTTATTTACAAAGCAGGTGGCTGGCAGTACGTTTCCTATTTTGTTCTTTAAAATATTGCATGGAATATTATTTATATTGATCAGTGAAGTGTTTGGGTTTTTTTTACAGCCCTTTCATGTAGTGTCTGAGATAAACGCCTCCTCTTCCTCACCCTACCTTCCTCCTGGTCATGTGCTGACCCCGCCTTTTCTTTTTTAATGTCTGGACTTGGCTGAAGACACATATACTGAGAACTAGGCCGAGGGAGAACACACTGGTATTTGCGGAGCGCTCCTCTCGTGCCTCCTTCTGCCTCTGCCTGTTTCCTCTGGAGCTCTTGCCCTGGCAGAGCATTCTCAATTGTCCTCTCAGGTCCACGTGACTTCATTTCTGGTTTTTAAAGCAGCGCCCTCTAAATTTCTTGATTCCAGGACCCACGCTCTGACGATTTCAGAAAAAGACATCTCGATCTGCCACCTCCAGAAACTCCATTCCACTACTGATCTTAGCCAACCAGCAGGAGAGAGAAATTTGCTCCGCCTGTGACAAAGGCTTGTTGGACTGAATAATGTCCCTGCCAAGGGAGAATGGACGTCGCATAATCTGCCAGGAAGAAAACAAATCAAAATCACACCGAGCTACATATTCTTATGCTAAATTTGGTATCTAGGAAGGAAAAATTGGCAATCTGTTTTATTTTAATCTGTCCATGAAAATCTTACGAATCAGAACCACGGGGTCTCACCGTGCATGGGTCACCGTGAGTCTGGAGACCAACCCCATGGGAGCTAACAACGTGTTTGGAACAAGAGGCTGCATCGATGCTCTGTGTTGGATGGCTTTAGTCCTTCGGTTCTGTTCTAGTGCGGTGACATATGTATGTGATGACCATGCACGTTCACCTGTGCACATTCAGGGAGAAACAGGGAGGGAAGAGAAAGTAAGTCATGAAGGCTCTTCGGAATGAGAGGATACACCAGAAGAGAGATGAAGGGAGATAGGACTCGACATTTTTCTTACAAAACTCTGCCTGTGCAACTGTACTTCCTGAGCAAGTTAAAGCATACAGCAATTTGTCCATATTAAATATTTCTTTACATTTTGGTTTGCAAAATAGCTGCAATTCCAGTGAATAGTAATAAAGGATTGTTGCTATTGTCTGATCCAGCCATTGACTCGCAGAAGACACGAGGTGCCGCCATGGTCGCTGTCCGTAGACGGTGTGGATTCAAGTCCTAGCTCTGCCTCTGATTATTTGAGTGACCTTGGGTTTGTTATTTAATCTCCTAAGAGTCCATTTTTTATCATTCCAAAAATGAGGATGATAATAAATACCCACCTTATAGGGATGCTGGAGGGATAAAATGGAAAAAATACATGTAACACGCATCTACTCAACACAGTGCCTGGTGTTTAGTAAATCTAGTATTAGTTAGTATTGTAATAGGTTTAGGATTACATAACTGCAGGAGGACTTGCCACTTGGTTGAGACCTGTGGTCCCAGACCCTCACGCTAAGGTCCAAATAGCCAGGCTCCCTTCTAACAGATGTCTGGTCAGCATGTGGTTTCTCTTGGTTGTGAGTTTTCTCCAAATACCCTGTTTTGTGGAGTTACAAAATTGGACACTTGCGAGCTGGGCTGCTAACCCTAAGGTCGACAGCACTGACCCACCGCGCGGTTCTTGGGAGAAAGCTGAGGTCCTCTGCTCCTGTAAAGACTTCTAGCCTCCGGAGCCCTACAAAGGGTCACTGTGAGTTGGAGCGCCCTCAGCAGCACCGAACAGCAGTCGTTATCAGCCACCTTTTCCTTCTTCCTTCCATTTCTGGGCATCCCTCCCCAGTCCGTCAGAAGCTTTCTTTGCGTGCTGAAAGAACTAGCTTTGGCACAGCGGCTCAAGACAGCGTGGCCCAAAGGCCAGACAAGCCATTTTCTTCCGGACTCTTGCTTTCTTTTCTACATTCCCCTCTCTGGTCAGTGCTCAGTCCTCATGTTATCAGATTTCTTTGGGGGGGCGGGTTTCATTACACTTCTAATTATTTTATTTCTCTTCTCTTGGCAAAAACATGGACAGAGGAAGGTAAAAAGAGAATTGTGATTATGTTGTCTGAATACCCCTTTCTAATCAGGAGTTTTCCTGGCAGTTGGCTTTGCTTAAGCTAAGAAATCCCCTAGCTTCTATCCTTCCTTTTAAACTCGTTGTTTAATATCATTTTAATTGGTTTCTCTAGAGCTGGGTTCGGCAAACTACAGCTGTTAAGTGCTCAGCTGCTCACTAGAAAGTTGTTGGTTTGAACTCAGCAGTCACTCTTCAGGAGAGAGATGGTAATCCGTGTCCATTTCAGCCGTGGAAACCCAGAGCTTTCCAGTCAATAGGATCACAATGAGTTGCAATAGACTCCACAGCGATCTATTGAATCTTCCGTTTTTATTTCTGCTTATGATTGGTTCCATGCTATAACAGCAGTTGTAACAGCAGAGACTGCACAACCCACAAACCTAAAATATTGACTATCTGGTACTTGACGAAACAAGTACACGGGCCCCTGCGTAAGAGCAACATCTATAGCTTTCGTTTTGTATTCGTTACTATAGCTGAGTAGCAAATTATTCGCAAACTTAAAACTGCTTAAAAGAACAAATATTCATCATCTGACCGCTTGGGGAGTAGGTTAGCTGACTGGTTCTGGGTCAGGATTTCTCATGAGGTTACACTACAGTCAAGACGTTGCGCAGGACTATAGTTATCGGAAGGCTTGACTGGGACTGAAGGGTCCATTTCTAAGATCCTGGAAGATGGTTCGCTCACACGGCCACTATCAGAAGGCTCTGGGTGTCCAGTAAATTTCAGGTTGGGTTGCTAATCTCAGGGTCAGCAGTTCAAATCCACCAGCTGCTCCTCAAGAGAAAGATGAGGCTTTCTGCTGCCATAAACATTTACAAGCTTAGAGACGCAAAGGGGCAGGCCTATCCTGTCCTTTAGCATCCCCCAAATGAGTCAGAATCATCTTGACGGCAGTGAGGGTGGGTTTTTGGTTTGTTTTTTTCTTCTTGTTCTTCCGGTCCTTGCTAGACATTGGCAGGAAGTCTCAGTTCTTTGTCACCTACATCTCTCCACACCATTACTGGGGTATCCTTATAACATAGAAGTTGGGTTTTCCCCAGAGCAAGTGACCAGAGAGAGGCAGAAGAAAGTGGCAACATTTTTTATGATCCAGTCTTAGAAGTCA
>NW_022111372.1:96074266-96074730 GCF_000313985.2 Echinops telfairi
CACACATATATAGGAGCAAGTACCCTATATACTTGTGTATAAGCCGAGTTTTTCAGCATACTTTTAATGCACTTTTTTGTGGTAAAATTAGGTGCCTCAGCTGATATTCGGGTTGGCTTATACTCGAGCATATATGGTGTACACCGTTATCTCACCAGCATATTGGTGTGCCCTATGAAAACTGCTAAAGGATTGGCAAGCACCAGTGCACCAAGAAAAGTGACACAGAGTAATTTTTAACTGAAAAAGTGATGGGGTGGTAGAGACAGAAGGAAAGACCTAAACTGTACGAAACACCACCCATCAGATAGTCTATCACTGGTGCGGTCAGATGGGTCTGGGCTCAAAGCCGAGGCTATCAGAAAGACCCTTCCTTCGGTTTCCTTGACCATGCCAAGGCATTTGACTGTGTGGACCCTAACAAGCCATGGATAGACTTGAGAAGAACAGGGATTCCTGAAAAC
>NW_022111372.1:96074865-96076326 GCF_000313985.2 Echinops telfairi
TCCCAACTGGACCAATAGGTTTAAATTGTCAAGGATTTTGTCTGACTTGGATCCACAATCAATGTTCATGGAAGCAGCAGTCAAGAGATCAAACGATGCATTCCACTGGGTCAATCTGCTCTACAAGAACTCTTTAAAGGGTTGAAAAGCAAGGAAGTTACTTTGAGGACTAAAAGGCCCCTGGTCTGAACCATGGTGTTTTTAATGGCCTCGCGTGCATGTGAAAGTTGGACACTGAGTAAGGAAGACCCAAGAAGAATTGCTGCAATTGAATTGTGGTGCTGGTAAAGAATATTGAAAGCACCCCCACCCCCCCCACCTCCAACTACCTAAGTAATCTGCCTTGGAAGAAGTCCAGTCAGGGTGCTCCTCAGAGGCCAGGAGGGCGAGACTTGGTGTCATGTACTTAGGAGAGACCCGTTCCTGGGGAAGGAGAAGGACAATATGCTTGGTAGAGCAGAGGGGCAGTGTGAAAGAGAAAGACCCTCAGTGACATGAACCGGCACGGTGGCTGTGACAATGGGCTCAAGCATCTGCGAGGACGGCCCAGGACCTGGTAGTGTTGCGCTTTGTGGTGCATCCGGTCGCTGGAGTCAGGACCGGCTCGGCGGCACCTAACGACCACGCCGACCACCTTCTTTACTCCGGTTTCCTGTTACAGCACGCACTAACTCCTCAGTTTACAGATACAGAAAAAAGGCTGAGAGTATTTACCGGCTTTCTAGTCATAGCCTTAGTCAAGATTGATTTGAACTCGGGTCCTTCTGACTCAAAAACACCGAGTGCTGCAGTATACTCCTATCAGTGTGCTCAGAGGGCTGGAATGCCCCCAAGAGAGAGACATGGGAGACGGGAGAGCGTTGATTCTTCTGAGCTGGGCTGGTGACGCCAGGTAACTGCAGGGACATTTTAGTGACCGTCTCTTCTGCTCGGTTCAAGAAAAAGGGGCAGGAGCTTTTCGTCTATCAGCAGCTGGACTTGAACCCGGACAGAGGAGGCGGGGAAAAGGTCAGCGGGTTATCAAGCTGTGGTTGCTCTAACCAGGAGGCGAACGAAATAGGGTCCTTTAAGGTGGTCACATTTGCTGGCTATTATGCTCATTGGAATCAACAGCCCGGTGGGCAGAGGAAATGGGTGATGGTAGTGGGGAGGAACACGCCAGAAGAAGGAAGCTATTTGCTCTTTATGGTTTCCCTGAAGTAAAATTAAAACACAAACTCACGCCCCAAATTTCATTGCTTTGGCTCTATGACTTGACATTTTCGGAGGGTGGATTATTTTACTATATTTCTGGTTTTCTACTAAATGTTAAAACCAATTTAAAAAATTTCTAACAATTGTTGGCTGTGTTAGATTTTCCTTCAGTATGTTTCTTCCTAAGACTCAAATATATAATACACTGAAAGAATTAAGAGACTTTCACCAATTTGGATTTTAGTAATTTAGGATTTATCATTAAAA
>NW_022111372.1:96076582-96077478 GCF_000313985.2 Echinops telfairi
CAGCCAGAGGTGGAATTGAAATTTATCTGTCATTACAATTCTAGATTTCTGGTAAAGGATGGTATTACTGAAAAACAAAATGGTGAACTCAACTCACTTCCGGGAATTCGTTACCTGTTACCGGTAAGGAAGCTTTACACTCATTTCATCTTTACTATTTCAGTCTGAATCTGGACAAAAACAGGTGAATTCATCAGTAAGTAACAATTGAATGATTCCCTAAGGGACTGCTACACAGATTAAATCCGCTTTTCTGAGGACCATAGAAGTTAGAGGCTTGAACACATTTTTAAGGGAGGCTCCATTAGTTATTTCAAAGGCCCAGTGAAACAGGAGAATTACGGTTTAGAAAGCATTAGTGGAATGGACACAAAAGAGGTTTTTTGGTGACACCAGCAGGTTAGTTTTGGTAGTGAGCGATGCAGGGAAGCAAAAATGTCAGAGCTTTTAAGAATGACTGAAGAATTTTTTAAAAGGCGGCTTTCCGTAGACGATCCATTGAATTACCTGGGAGGGAAATGAAGGAGAGACAGTAGCCGTGGTGGGGAGGAGAGCAAATGCCAGGGATGAGTTTTGCAAAAAGAGCGAGCTCCTTACAGGCCTGAAGGCAGCGAAAGAAGACGATTGGAGAGGGATGGGAAAGAATGAGATTAAGAGGCTGAGTCTCCAAAACTCCAAACTCACGGCCGTGGAATCAATGCTGATTCATAGCGACCCCTTCTGGGGTTTCCGTGTAACTGTTGATGGGAGTAGAAAGTCCGGTCTTTCTCCTGCGGAGCTGCTGGCGGTTTCAAACTGCCAACCATGGCGATCTCAGCCCAAGGAGTAACCACTACACCATCAGGGCTTCTACAAAAGGCTGGGTAGGAAAGAAAAATAAATAAATTAGACTTTAG
>NW_022111372.1:96080042-96082068 GCF_000313985.2 Echinops telfairi
AACAAGTGGCCATCTAGCAGAGAAGCAACAAACCCACACAGAAGAAGCACACCAGCCTGTGTGACCATGAGGTGTCAATGGGATCAGATAACAGGCATCTGAAGACAAAATCAAACAAGCAAAAAAAACCAAAACCTATAATGTTGGGGTGTGTGTGTGGGGGGGAGGAGAGCAGAGACTTCAAATCCATCTGTAGACAATGGGGCAGCCCCTCACAGAAAGGTCACAGAGAAGGGATGAGTCAGTCAGTATAGCACCTGTGAAACACACAATACTCTGCTGGTTCCTTGAGGCTTCCAACCCCACCCCACCCCACTATCATGACCCGGGTCTACCTTTCACTCGGGGCTAGATCGGAGCAGGTACATTGGTATAGATAACAGCTAATGACACACAGAATCCAGGTCAGATAAACCCTCAGAAACTGAAATGGGAATAGTGATACCAGGAAGGTCGGGGGGAGGTGGGCAGAGGAGGGGAGGAGGGAGAACCAAGCACAGGATGGACACATAACCACCCCACCCCCCCTCCAGGGGGAGGAACAGCAGAAACCATGGGGAAAGGGAGATAGCAGTCAGGGTAAGATATGAAAATAATAATAATGTATAACTTATCAAGGGGTCATGAGGGTGGGAAAGGGGAGGGAAGGGAAAAAGATGAGCTGATACCAAGGGCTCAAATAGAATGTAAGTGTTTAGAAAATAATAACGGCTACATATGTACAAATATGCTTGATGCAATTGATGTATGGATTGCTATAAGAGCTGCAAGAGCACCCAATAAAGTTATCTTTTAAAAAAATCGGTTACCTTGCTGTATGGTTCCTGTCATATGACATTCTAGAAAAGGCAACACTTTGGTGACTGAATCCGGTGATGAAAGTGAGGGAGACTGAGTGAAAGGAGGCAGAGGGAGACTTTTTAAGGCCATGGAAACATTGCATATCTTAACTGTTGTAATGATCACAAGTCTTTACCTCTTGTTGTTGTTGTGCCATCGAGTAGTCTCCAACCCATAGTGACCCCAGGAGAAGAGAACGGAGCCCGTTCCTGCACCGTCCTCACAATTGTTCCTGTGCCTGAGCCCGGGATGCAGCCACTGTGTCAATGCGGCTCACTGAGGGCCTTCCTCTGTTTCACTGTTTACCAAGCAGGATGTCCTTCTCCAGGGACTGGTCTCTCCTGACAACAGGTCCAAAGTATGTAAGATGGAGGCTTGTCATCCTTGCCTCTAAGGAGCACTCTGGCCGCACTTCTTCCCAAACAGATCGGTTTGTCCTTTTAGCAGCCCATGATGCTTTTCAAGATTCTTCTCCAGCTCCACAGTTCAAATGCATCGATTCTTCTCTGGTCTTCCTTATTCAACATCTCACTTTCACATGCACGTGGTACAATGGAGACCACCATGGCTTGGGTCAGGTGCACCTTAGTCTTCAAAGAAACATCCTTGCTCTTCAGTATTCTAAAGAGGTCTCGTGCAGCAGATTTTACCTCTGCAACGCATCTTTTGATCTCTTGACTGCTGCTTCCATGAGCATTGATTGTGGATCCAAGTAAGACAAAATCCACCATTTAGTCTGTCAGTTTGTTGTACTGTGCAGTTTGTGTGTTACCGGGATGCTGGAAGCTCTGTCACTGGTATTTCAAAAGGCAGCAGGCTCACCTAGAGCGAACAGGTTTCAGCAGAGCTTCCAGACTAAGAACGGACAGCGAAGGACACAGCTGCCCATCCATTTTGGATGACAAAGCCACCAAAAGCCTTATGCATAGCTTCGAAGCATTTTCAAATACCAAAAGCCTAAACTTTACACCCTAGAAGTGAGAATTTTATTATACATAAATTCTAAGTTAGTTAAGTGGGGGCATTTTTAAAGAGCTGGATAGAGACTCTCTCTCGGGTAAGTAGAAAGAATACTTGAGCACACATCTTTCTTTTTCTTGCTTAAAGTCTTTTGCATACATGTGCCCTCTTCCTCAATGCCTCCTTCTCCTCTGGACTTCAGAGAATTATTACTCCACACTTCCCC
>NW_022111372.1:96083378-96084817 GCF_000313985.2 Echinops telfairi
GCTTTTGATCAGCCAGGAAGAATATAGGTCAGTCGAATAGATTTTCTACTGTATATGTTAAAAAAAAAAAAAGGATAGTAATCACCAAAGAAATCAGACCCAAACCCACTATCCTAGAATTGATTCCAACTCACAGTGACCCTAGAACAGAGTAGAACTGCTCCCTAGGGTTTCAGAGCTTTTAAATCTTTAGGGAAGCTCACAGCTTCATCTTTCTCTCCTGGGGCAGGTGGTGGCTTTGAACTGCTGACCACATGGTTAGCAACCCAATACTTAACCCAATGTACCACCAGGGTTCTTTCCCAAAGGGATAGAAACATAAGTCCTCTAAGTCAATAACTGGAAAGAAAAAGGCAAGAAGAAAACTAGATTAAAAGCATAACAGTTACACAAAAAAGATGCCGCAAAATAGCATTATAAATTACCACATAATAGGATGATATAAATAAGTCCAAAGAGGTCAGCAATTCAAAAATATTGATAGATTAAACTTGTCGTTAAAAAGTCAAAACTGAAAAAAAAATTTTTAAAGTCAAAACTGCTCAGATTCAATACAAATGAAAAGGAAAACATAACAATATATCATTACCATAGACAAAGTAACTAGATCAAGCACATAGTAAGGTTGAAAAGTAAATGAATGGAAAAATACAGTGTGGTTGTTGGGTGCTCTGGAGTCAGTTCCAACTTACAGCAGCTCTAGGTTCAAAAACAAAACCAAGTACCCCACAAACGGACTGCCACGGAGTCACACTGCCCTGTGAGTTTCCAGGACTGCAACTCGTTATGGGAGTAGAAAGCCCAGTCTTTCTCCCTCAGCGTGGCTGGCGGTATGAAACTGCGGGCCTTGCTGGTAGCAGCCCGGCACATGATCACTCTGCCATCAGGGCTCCCTTGGTACAGCAGAACAAAGTACTGCCTGGTCCTTTGGCTTCCTCACAATCATTTGAGCCCATGGTTGCAGCCATTGTGCAAATCCATCTGGCTGAGAGCGTTCTTCCTTTCCTCTGATAGTCTACTTTATCAAGCATGATGCCCTTCTCCAGGGGCCCAGGCCTCCTGAAAACTTGTTCAAAGTATGTGAGATGAAGCCTTCTCATCTTCCCTTCTAAGGACGTCTGGCTGTACTTTCTCCAAGACAGAGTTGCCCCTTCTCCTGGCAGTCGATGGCGCATTCAAATATCCTTTGCCAAAACCATGACTCAAAGGCATCAGTTCTTCTCCAGTCTTCTTTAGTCATTGTCTAGCTTTTGCACAGAAGTGATCGAAAATTCCCTGGCTTCCATCAAGTGCACCTTAGTCTTTGTAGTGATAGATACCCTCGCTCTTCAACACATCGAAGAAGGCTTGTGCAGCAGATTTGCCCAATGCCAGATGTTGTTTGATTTTTTGACTGCTTGCTTCCATGGGTGTCGATTGTGAATCTAAGTAAAAGGAAA
>NW_022111372.1:96086811-96087780 GCF_000313985.2 Echinops telfairi
TTAGCCCATATGTCCGATACCAATCTATAAAGTCCTCTTTAGACTCATGAAACATATGCAATGATGCCAAATGCAGGAAGATCATAGGTCAGTGGGTGGGAAGGCTTGTGGATCCAGCGGTGGTAGAAGCATCTCAGCGTTGGCATGGGTCTCTAAGTAGCTCCTTCAGATCCAGAGGTCTGACTCCATCAGCCTCTCTCCATGTGTCTTCTCCACAGAGATGTCTCACAGGGAGTAAGCCTGCGTCCAGCCTCCAGTGAGCTATTTATCTCCTTAGCACCTCCAAATGAGGTCATCAAGCTGTGACCTGATTGACAGGCTAAACTCCACCCCTTCACTCTTAATCCTCTCAAACTGACAACAGATTATAAAACTACCACATAGTCATAGATTTAATATATTTGCTATTACTGCATTTCTTTCCAAGAAATCTTTCTAATTTGGGATTATGTTAATTTTAGTTTGAAAAATCTCTGATTTAAAAAAATTGGCAATTAATTGTTATGCTGCCACCTTGTGGCACATTTTATAATAGCAGGAAATATATTTTTGCTTATTAAATGAAATCTTGTACATATTTAAAAAAAGAAATAAAAGTTTATAAGATTATTCATTCCATTGTTCAGAATATTTCCATTATTATCTATACCTTTTCCATATTCCAAATCTTTTCCACATTCCCAAATACCAGTGTTACCTTTTGTGTTAGTCTGGGTTGACTAGAGAAACAAATCCAGACTCTCATATGTGTATAAGAAAGAGCTTTATATACAAGAGAAATTGAATATTGAGAAAACACCCCAGCCCTGATCAAGTCCATAAGTCCGATATTAGCCCATATGTCTGATACCAATCTATAAAGTTCTCTTCAGACTCACACAACACAAGCAATGACTCTGAATACAGGAAGATCACAGGCCAGTGGGTGGAGAGTCTTGTGGATCCAGTGGCAGTGGAAGCATCTCAGCA